>NC_135500.1:190549575-190873361 GCF_052857255.1 Amblyomma americanum | reverse complement strand
CGCAAACCGGGCTTACTTTAGGCTGTCTTCGTTATTGTCGACTCCAAACTTACTCTTTTTTTCTCTTATTCGCCGGTTATTGACCTCTGCTTAGTAAAAGCACTGAAGACAATTTCTTGTAGCCGTGAACCCGACAACAGTTATGAGTGCTGTTTGAGTTGAAAGTCCTCTACTATAGGTAAGGAAGGCGCATTGGGGTAAAGAAGAGTAGGCAGAGTCTTCAATATTTGCATGGTCGTCAGTCACCTCACATTGCTCTGATCAGGCCACTAAGAGAGCCATATCTTGTAAACACCATTTGGACATTAAAATTTGTTGCTAGATAGGCAGCAGTAGTTCAAACGGTACTCTCCAACCTCTGAACGTCCGGTGGCGAAGCCAGGGCAGTCCCGCAGAAGGTATAGAATATGCCGCCGCACGTAAGCTTCGTACAGTGAGAGCATGTAGTCATTTCCTGTGTAGCGACACCAGCAAGCCAGACAAGGGGCATATAAGCCGCATGAGTGCTCTTTAATGCGTAAATATAGCCAGTTTCATGTGTGATACATTTAATTACGTTTCAGATACAGTTAATGTATTTCCCTCTTCTAATCTGGTAGAATGGTCATCTCTCCGAACAATCAGCATATTACATCGAGAGTATTCGCCATGACGACCTCGTTTCAACAAAAGCAAAAGCATTCCGCCCGGAACAACAGGCAGAAACTTGCTGCATAGTCAGCGGCTTGGCCTCGAAGAACGATTTCAATCCCGATTTGGTAAATCGGTATTGACAGCTATGCGGCGAGCCTGCCACTGCCACCTTAAACCACATAATCTGGGACTGCACGGAGGATCCGCCTCCGGTAAATCTAGCCACATCTCCCACGCTTGAAAAATGGGAAGCTGTTCTCGCGAGGACCCGGACACGGACGTTCAGTCCCGGGCCACGCACGGCAAGAGCGCAGGAGGTCGCCGGCAGACTTAAGCTGCCTGCCACCTGGCGCGGCTGAAGAAACTTGAGATCGCCATGCTCTTACTGACAATAAAGTTTTTCTCTCTCACTCTCTATCACTCTCTTTCCCTCCTTCTTTGAGTTGAATGAACGATTTTGGCCGCGTATCAGCTCTGTTCAGAAGTTGAATGCCCCAGTGCTTATCGCTCACAACTGCGCTCCCGTTCTTCTGGCTTCATGACTTTGCGACCTCTTGGGCAGCGATAACGCATCCATTAGCACGGCCCTCTCTCCACACCTCCTCTCTGTTGTTCTGGCAGCTGGGACGACCTCGTGGGAAAGCAAATAATTATGCATTCACTCGATAGTTGCAACTGAGATAAGAAATGCCAGAAGTTGGGGAGGCCCGGCTAATTGCTGACCCGGAGGACGGCGGATGTGCCTCCGGGGAAGCGAAGTAGTGTTCGTTTGTGTTCTTGACATGGCCTAAGCGTGCCTTAACTGCTGTTTTCTAAGCTATTTCGGGGAATGGAGCAGTTTATTGTCGTTGCTTGAGAAGCTGTCCTGTATGAACAGGCCCCTCGGGAGGGCAGTGGCTTAGCAAAGCCCCAGGTCTCACAGCAGGCCTTAATGGGCAAGCGCCGCTCGTCAAATGGGATTGCTTGGCACACAGGTCGCTCACTGAGCTCGAAACATGTTCGGATGATGATAGGTTTTTTGGCGCAAGGGCCTCTAAGGCCAAACAGCGCCAAACTCTAGTTTTTGGTCAGCTCAGGCTAAAATATGGCACATGTTAAAATCAACACCATGAGTACAGGGCCTAAGAGTAATGAGTATGTGCATGATTATAGTGTGTCAAGAGGGTGTATAAGTTAGATGAAATGGCCTAAAGTGGTGCATAGCACCTAAAAATTCTGGTAAGAGTCATTGCATATAAAGGACGAAGCTAGGCAGCCTCAACCACAATTCTTCCTTCAGCAAAAAGGGCGAGACATCTGGCAGCTACGGCTAAGTTCAGCCTTCTCCTCAACAGTGAGGAGGGGCTGAGGTTACATGGAATAATGAGACCTCTTGTAAAAAGCCTGCATGAGTTAAAATTTAAACACCCTATCCAATGAAAACATACCGTCATCACCTCATAATAAAGACGGGCGATTTGGTATTTTAAATACGTATAGTTCTGTGAAATGCTGTCGTCTTTCTGTTTCCTGCCCCGGGCACGTGATTGAAGTGTGGACAACTGAGATGTGAGCTCACATCTCGCGCACTCTGGTGCCGGTGAAAGCATGTACGGATTTGCTGGTGGTTCGTTATTTGTCATCACTTTTTTTGCATCGAGAGGGTCGAAATTGGTCAAGGCGTGTCCAGATCGCGTCTGGACCTTCTGGCTAAGCTGCCTTGATGGTCGCTATACATCGTATGGTACCAGGCTATCAAGTTTGTAGAACGTGGACGGCCTTGTGCTATTTCGGTTTTATTGAAAAACCCTACGTTAGGCACTACGAGTCCTTAGCAGCTATTTCAGTAGTTCTGACCAGACAAGCAAGGTCTCAAGCTGTATGTAGTAGAGGTGTTATGGACAATCCTGGCATGAAGGCATGTGCCATGAGTGCAGACAGCGGCAGAATTTATAAAACGTGGCACCAGTCTGGTTCGGAAGATCTGAGGCACAATTATAAACATGACGCTAGTCCTAAAGCTCAGTACCGCATTTAGACAGTGCCAGATTGAAGCAGGGTGAGGGGTCATGGGATTGACCAGATTCCCAAACTTGTGCTCGCACCTTCGCTTCGTGTTAGTTGCAGCGACTACTTTGTGTAGGAGCTTAACAAAACATGCACACGCGAGTAAAAGAAAGGAAGAGAGGTTAATACAACTTTCTAGTTTATGTTACTGAACTGGTGCTTGCTACTCATAATGCGCCCTGTGTAGAAAGCTGTAAAATGGAAAAGAGAAAGGAAAATAAATATGACAAAGCAACGTTCTTCACCCAAGGCCGCACTTCTGCCTTCATTAATGCTAGCAAGATTCGCTGCTGAATCTAGAAAGCTCAAAACGCTACCGCTTTAGCGCCACAATTATGAACGTTGCAAACCACGCACCTTGATCAAGCAACGGCATCGTTCCTATGCGCATTCTCTGTAACCCGCTAATTTCACGTCTTCCGGACTCAGCACTCCAACCGCCGCTAAAACCTTCTAAAGATCTTCAATAAAATTTTCATTCGGGCGCCACTCAAAGGAAGTGTTGGCTCAGAGCCACACCGAATTACGACGAACAGCAACACAATAAGAAGTTTTCGCGAAAAATTGGCGATCGAGCAACGATGTATCTTGCCGTCAAAGCAAAAAAAAGTACATGTTCACAAAATGTGACGTAGAAATGCCGTTACCACCACAATGATCTTTGAACAGAAAAAGATGGTGACTTCAACGTAAGGAATGAGTCTGCGCATCGCAAGAGAAAGCCATCCATTTGAACGTTGCAGGGACCGAAGAGCCGATAAAGCCTGCCCCGCACACACCAGCAGAGGTGCCCGTTCGCAAGTGCAAATCCCGCTTTAGTTCATATTTTCAATGAGCAGTAAGTGAAAGGGGGAGCTGTCGGTTTCGGTATGTGGTAACAGACAGTTCCCATAAACAACAGAGCACACAAACAATTCGGTCTGTCCGAGCACTAACCACCATGCCAGCAGCGTGGACTGTCGCTGAAATAAGAGCGAACGGCATGACTGCGCCACATGCTTCCTCACGAAGTCGATGCGACTCATTTTCCAACAGAAACGGGCGTCTCTCGAAATGGCCTGTACGACCTGCGATTTCGATGTGCATTTCAAATGCTCTACGCGTGTTTCCCGTTCAACAAGCGCGCGGTGGCCGTGTCAAAACGTCACGTGCTGTGTGTGCATGAAGCGCTGTTGTCGCCCGCTGCTTGTCCATAGCCGGCTGTGCCGCCTGTAAGCCGTGCTGCGCAAATGGGGCGCCCATGATGCCCGACTTGCACGCATATAGTGCCCGCTCACCTTGCCGACGAAGCCCGTAACACCGGTGATGAGGACGGTGCTGCGAGCAAAGAACTGCGCGATTCCGGGCACCAACGGCCGCCCGAGGGGTTCAGTCATTCTGGGCCGATCCAGCAGCTGTTGCGTGACCGGGGAGGCCGCTGCGAGCCGCGGGGTTGGGGCCCGCGTCGGTCCACCGGGGACCTCAGCCGCCGGGCTTCGGATGCCCGGGCATGATGGTGGCCCTCGAGTACTACGGCTGCAAGGGACGCGCTGTGTGGTGGGCGCCAGCACTGGCGCTGCAGCTCACGGAGCGAAGAAGACGAAGACGCGAAGCCAATCGAACGGCTTGCGGCTACCATGGCTCGTCGTCTGCCTCGTCTTCTACACGCCCGAGGGCAGCGAGGCTCGGGGCGGCACCGGCTTCTTTTCTCGGTGGCTTATACGCGGCACTCTGTCGACGTGCGGTCCGTTTATCCCGTTAAGCTAGACTGGACGTGAGGCACTACCTTTTAACACTGTTGCTATGGAAAACAGTTTTGTACTCCTTCGCATGGACATAAATTGAAAATCGTTTGTTTTTCAGGAAAGGAAATGACGTAGAAACTGTCGGACTGTTTTCCGATGTTTAAAGGAGATGTTTAATGTGGACCACGGCTGGTCTCAAGGGGGGGGGGGGGGGGGGGGGCTCTATAGCGCACGCTCCCCTCGAGACCGGCTGCGCGTGCACTGAGATCAATTACCTGTCGCTCAGTGGATAGGGTGCGCGACTACTGAGCCAGATCGGGATGGAGCCCAGCCGCGGCGGCCGCGTTCCGCCCTTCTATTACGGCGTGGTTCGGGTGTCCACCGAGATGAGATACAGTTACTGCGCCATTTCCTTCCCTCAAAAACCGATTAAAAAACGATAAATTGGTTTTTGAAGAAATGAAAGGCACAGTAACTTCCTCATTTTTAGCTGGATGCCTCAACCGTGCTGTGAGTGAAGGAATGGAGGTGGGGGTGGGAAAAGAAAGAGAGAAAGAGGTACCTTAGTGGAGGAGAGAGAGAGAGAGACAACATTAATTGCCACAGGTGTCAGGAATTACGGCGGGATGATATGGAGCGAGAGGTGGCTTACTGGCCCTATGGGGCCCCGCCGCGGTGGCTCAGTGGTTAGGGCGCTCGACTACTGATCCGGAGTTCCCGGGTTCGAACCCGGCCGCGGCGGCTGCGTTTTTATGGAGGAAAAACGCTAAGGCGCCCGTGTGCTGTGCGATGTCAGTGCACGTTAAAGATCCCCAGGTGGTCGAAATTATTCCGGAGCCCTCCACTACGGCACCTCTTCTTCCTTTCTTCTTTCACTCCCTCCTTTATCCCTTCCCTTACGGCGCTGTTCAGGTGTCCAACGATATGAGACAGATACTGCGCCATTTCCTTTCCCCCAAAACCAATTATTATTATTATTATGGCCCTATGGGGCCGGGATCTAGGAGCTCTCGCCAATGTGGCGAGGGTTCCTCGTCATCGGGTGTATCTGTTGCTAAACTGTCGTCATCGCTAAGATGACGCGGTGTTGCGACGCTCGTCCTTTTTTCAACCTTTCCTCTCTCAACTCTTTTAACTCTCCTAGTGTCTTCATGTGGCAGCGATTGTGGCACAGCTTTTGCCAGTGGGCAGGCCCGTGCACTTTCCTTTTCATTCTTCCTTCAGTCGCAACAACAACCATTACGGCAGGTGTGTCCTGCGTGGTCCCCAGGTGGGGCGAAGTCCTGGGCCCAAGAAATGAGTGAAAGTTGAGTGGCCTTGTCTGGCTGGATCCCAGCTCTCCACAGAAAGAGCTGACAGGAAGGCTTGTGAGGGTGGGTTATTTTTCCATCCCCAGAGGATTTGCGCCTGAGTGGCGGGTTCTCCGTGGTTGCAGTTTGGGCATGTGGGGTCATATTCATCCTTGGTGATTAGTATGGTTTATGTTTGTTCAACGTCCCAAAGCGACTCAGGCTATGAGGGACGCCGTAGTGAAGGGCTCCGGAAGTTTCGACCACCTGGGGTTCTTTAACGTGCACTGACATCTCAAAGTACACGGGCCTCTAGAATTTCGCCTCCATCGAAATTTCACCACCGCGGCCGGGATTGAACCCGCGTCTTTCGGGTCAGTAGCCGAGCGCCATAATTACTGAGCCACCACGGCGGCGGTGCGGTGGTGATTTGTGATAGCGTGAAGTGGCTAGGATTGAGTGCTTCTGCAATCTGCGAAGCAGCGTGGCTTGCGCTCGGTCGAGGTCGGGGAGGGGAGGTGGGAAATGGCGTCTCGTCTCCTTATGAAAAGAACTGATGACGTCGTAAAATGACTGGAATAATTTCGACCACCTGAGGATCTTGAACATGCGCTGACCTCGCACAGCCTACAGGCGCCTTTTTTAACGCGGTAGCGTTAAGGAGCTCGTGTCACAGAAAAGCCTGTGTCGTCGGTGGCGTTGGCCGTGAGCGAAAAATGGCGCATCTCGGTGGACACCTGAACTGCGACGTAAGGGAAGGGATTTTCCTTCCCTTACGGCGCGGTATGGGTGTCCAGCGAGAATTGTGAGACAGGCGTCATTTCCTTTCGTTAAAACCAATTTTCATTTCATTTTCCTTCCCTTAGCCCGGTTCGGGTGTCCACCGAGATATGTGAGACAGGCGTCCTTTCCTTAAATTGTCCAACGGGCCACGCGTCGCGCCGAATGGGCGATGGCGTTCCGTGGACTCCTTGGCAGCGCTGCAACACGCTGTCGCGTCTAACTCTTGAAGACGAAGCTTGTGTCCTCCATTTTTTTTTCGCTTCGCCTTTTCTTTTATCCACCGAAACGCGGCCGCTGCGGCCGGGTTCGAGCATGGGTACTCCTGCTCAGTAGCCCAGCGTGCCTTTACTTCTGCTGGTCTGCTACTAGAGCTACTAGACCTACCAGAGCGTCATGAAGCCGCTTTCCCCTCTGAAGACGCATGCTTTAACAGCGCCATCTGTCGAGGTGGCTTTGGCTCTAACTATAGTTTACTAGAACGGCGTTTTCTCCGCCTTGTCCACCATGTTGTACTGCTGCATTCGCCTCGCCTTCGAGAGGTGGTTGGTTCGACTCCCACTGCCGGCAGCCTACCCTCCGGTTTCTTCAAATAGGTACATGCTTATCCCCAGGCCTGCAGGTACTCGGCTTTCCAGGGTGGATGGCTTGTGAAAGAAGCCTGCACAGTAAAATCCTCTTACTCTTGAGTTTGAAGAGGCCCATCTAAAAAGAACAAGAAAAATGGCTGCAAACAGGCTTCACCGCACCAGTCGAATCTTAGTTGTTTGATGGCGGAACGAATAGCCGACCCATCAAGGCAATGGTTTGGGCCAAGACCCTTTTCCCAAGCATAACAACTCAGAAACCAATAGAAAAACAGGTGGGCACCCGGCGGCACTGGAGATTGAACCCAACAACTCCCGAAGGACAGGCGGATGCTCTACCACAAGGTCACTGCTTCGGAACAACCAAATAGTGACCCCCTATGGTATTGAAAATTCAAGAGAGAAGGAGGAATAGGAAAATTTGATTCGATGAAAATACTGAAGTTGAGTTCTGTGGGTGGAGTCCTCTATTCAGGACACCATTAATTTGTTGCTGCCTGCTGAGCCCTCTAGATCAGGTCCCGCTGCAGGCCCGGGGTCTGAGTTGCACAGCTAGGACCCAGTGCTTACAGCTGACTCTCCCATTGGTCTTGTGTAGGGCGAGGAATTGGTATTGCTTTTGGTTATGTTAACAAGGCCATACCATGTGGCAGAGGGTGGCCAACTTTTAGCAGGAAGGGCAGTGTAGGGCGTATTGCACGGAGTATATGGCATGTAGTAGTGTATATGAGGGTAGACTTCCGTTTGTAGGTGTCGCCAAAGCCCGTTGTGCAATTGGCGGTGCGGGCTGGGCGACATTATTTTTCTTTCTTTTTTCTTTGCCCACACTAATATATGCAGCTGTCGCCACATACACTTTCTTGTGTTTTGGTCAGGGATCCATGTACCGGTTGGTATTGTCTGTGGGTGTGTCTGCAATGTTGCGTAATGTTATGGCATGTGACCAGTTGGGTGAAATCTCGGGTGTCTGCATCTTGTGGAGACCGGTTAGCGAAATGACGGGCAGCCGCATGTGCTACGATATTCCCACGCAGTCCAGAGTGTCCTGGCGTCCACTCGATTGTGGCTATTTTTCTTTCAGTGGAGATTGTAATAGGATTCACATAGTCGTCCCGTTGATTTTTCTATTTTTAAGAAGACACTGCAAGCGCTTTGAGAATCTGTGATAACAAAAGGCGGCTTTTGTCGGGGAGATAACTAGGGCGATTGCGATTTCTTCAGCTTGTTGTCTGTTGGCGCCGCTCACCATGAGTCCTGTTACCACGCTCTTATCATTGCCTACTACTACTGCAGCCATTGCAGAGCCCGCCGCGTCCGTGCGACCGTTCTCTTGTGATTTTTATGCACCTTCTAGGCTCAGGGCCCGCGCGATTCTTGTGAAACTCTGGGTGCATGTTGCGTGGCATGGGCATTACTTTTATGATTTGCCGATGGGTACAAGGGATGACTTGCTGGTTTATACCGGCGGGAGTTATACTGTGGATCCTAGCGTCCTTAGGAGCTGTCACCCAATGCAACCGCCAAATCTACCCCGAAAGCTGCCATAGCATCAAGAAGCCGCTTTCCACTCTAAAGACGCGCGATTTCAGCGGCGCTATCACCGCCTCGTCCGCCATGTGCGTACTGTCGCACCCGCCTCAGCTTCGGGAGGTGGCGGGAGGGGGGGGTTCGACTCCCAGTGCCAGCTAACTACCCACCGGCCTCTTCAAATCGGTAAAAGTTTATCCCCCGGCTTGGTGCTCAGCTTTCCAGGGTGTGCGGCTCTGAAAGGGAGTCCGGGCCTACAAATCGAGTCACTGTGAGCTTGAAAAGGCACTTCTGAAAAAAAGAGGGGGAAGGGGAGGCTGCAAACAGGCTTTACCACACAAGGCGGATTTCAGCTGTTTGTCTGTTTGTCTGTTATTGCCAGGAAGAAAGAAAAGGAAAGTGCACAGGCCTGCTCACTGGCTCAAGCCGAGCCACAATCACTACCACGTGCAGATAGTAGGAGAGTTGAAAGATGGGATAGAAAGACAGGATAGTAAAGACGCGCTAAAGACAAGGCCGATACCGGAGGCAGTGCAATAGCGGGCCAACCGGTGGCGGGAGTGAAGCACCCTTCAAACTCTCCGCCACATTTACAAAAATAAGTCCAACTTGGACCCCCAACAGATACTCCACGGGTCCGGACAATCGCGCTCAGCTGTTTGTCGGCGAAATGAATCACCGACTAGTCAAAGTAACGGTTTTGTCGAAGACCCTTTTTCTAAGCATTTAAAGTCTGAAAAGCCGAGCACTAGGCAGGAGGAAGCGTGTACATATTAGAAAGCTCGTGGGTACTCGGCGGCACTGGGGATCGAACCCAGCACCTCCTGAATGCGAGGCGGATGCTCTACCACAAGGTCACCGCTTCGGAACGATCCAAGAGAAAATTCAGAAAAAGGAAAGAAAATATTTTGATCGGCCAATATTTTTCTCATTCTTTTTAGCTATTCCTTTTTTCCATCCATCATTACATCCCTCTTTATGCCCTGAGGCAATAAACATTGCTGTAAAAAAATATTTAATCAGGACTGGATGACACTTCGGCCTACGTATCGGAAAAGATCGGAGTAAACGAGTTAAAAAAGCGCGCGATTGTGTCCTGCTGAGAAGGCTGGCTTCGCGGGCGAAGTGTTACAGGGAGCATAGCATGCATGCTTTTTCTAGCCAAGCGACTTCGGTGCCTCTGTTTCGTGCGTATAAGGTCCAAACCGGGCTAATTCCACAACAGGTGCCGAATAAGCGGCGTTGTTCCGGCGTCGCAGGTTCAGCACGCAACTTCCACTACAGCGACTTCGCTGCGTTCACAGTCTTTCGAAGCGAAAAGCTTCGCTACGCCAGGTAAAGCAGTCGTCGCGTAGGCCGGAGAGTGATCTTGAACAACCTTCAGCCCAACCACGTTAGCCGTGTATGACCACATGTGGTACAGTTACGGCGTTGAACCCTTAACCCCTGCCCTTGACCCATGACCTTTTACATTGGGCAACCTTTGGTTTGAACTTTGGCCTTAAGAACATCGATGGGGGTGTCGTAAGACCATGTGATACCACGTCATAGCCACGTGGTCGTGTGGGTATATATAGAACGGCTGTAGCGAGCGTGTCGCGGATCTGTAATGGACGAGCCTCAGACGCATAGCAAGCGTGCTTGCTTTTCGCTGAATTCCAGGGCTAGCGAAGTTAAGCCACTGCCAATTTTTCTCTTCGGTGCGTAAGCGCTCCATCTGGCAAGGACTTCTTCCTTGGGCGCACAAGAAGCGCGCCCCTTGCAGACATGCATCTGGGCCACACGGGGCAATCCTTTAGGCAATAATATTAATAATAATTAGTTTTTTGGGGAAAGGAAATGACGCAGTATCTGTCTCATCTATCGTTGGACAGCTGAACCGCGCCGTAAGGGAAGGGATAAAGGAGGGAGTGAAAGAAGAAAGGAAAAAAGAGGTGCCGTAGTGGAGGGCTCCGGAATAATTTCGACCACCTGGGGGTCTTTAACGTGCACTGACATCGCACAGCACAAGGGTGCCTTGCGATGTCAGTGCAGTGATGTCAGTGATGTCAGTGATGTCAGTGCAGTGATGTCAGGCAATGAGTGAGGTTTCTCGGGGAGCGATTCTTGCCATCGCCGTTTGCCTCTACCCTTGAGCTTTGCACGAAGTCCGCGATGTTCCTAGCGCCGAGATGCACCACGGTTGAGGAACACTGAAAAATTGAAAGTTTAAAATTGGTTTCTTTGTGAAAGGAAATGGCGCAGTATTTGTCTCACATATCGGCTGACACCTGAATCGTGCTGCAAGGGAGGGGATAAATGAGGGACTAAGAGAAGAAAGGAAGAAAGAGGTGCCGTAGCGGAGGGCTCCGGTATAATTTCGGCCACCTAGAGATCTTTAACGCGCACTGACATCGCACAGCACATGGGCGTTTCGCCTCCATCGAAACGCGGCCGTCGCGGCCGGGTTCGAACCCGAGTACTCCGCCTCAGTAGCCGGGCGCCCAAACCACTGAGCATCTTGATCTAGAAATGTTCTTTTGCGCAAATAAAACGACACACGAGAAAGGCGACACACACACATTGCGCTTGTGTGTGTGTGTAGCCTTTCTCGTGTGTCGTTTTATTTGCGCAAAAGAACATTTCTAGATCAAGATGAACAACCAACTCGCCCAACAGGAAGTTTTAATGAAACCACTGAGCAACCGCTGCGGGTACTGGTCATAAATTCTGTCTGTGCGGGAAAATAAAAATACCCTTTCAGATCAGTGTGTGCATGAACGAGTCTCAAAAGTGGATTTTCGAGAGCCAAACGTCACCGGCCCATTAAAAAAATAAAACAGCCACCAAAGACAAAATGGCTGTCAAGGCGCGGTCCATCTGCATTGAAGACAATTCTTTAGTGGGCTCGGGCACATTGGCTATTCTTTCGCTGACCGCTGCAAGATACTGCCACAAAATGTACTACAACCGGCTGTGTGGCTTTTTTTTTTTATCCCAGCCGCGGGGGCTCAGTGGCTATGGCGGTTCAGGCCATGGCCGCCGGATCGTAACCCGGCCGCGACGGCTGCATTTCGATGGAGGCGAAATGCAGACACGCCCGTGTGCTGCACGATCTCAGCGCACGTTAAAGAACCTCAGGTGCCCTAAACCATGGCGCCTCCCATAGCAAACGTGAATCTTCGGGACGTCGAACACCAAATACCATGTAGGCTCCCTGCTTAATGCAAGCTGGCCCATTAGAGAGAATGCAACAGTGCGAAGATGGGCCGAATGAGCGAAAAGTGGCCCACACACAGCATCTGTGCGCCACATCAATATTTATGTCATGCACCACCAAACTGAGGTCCGCACTTTAATTACTGCCCCGCCGCGGTGGCTCAGTGGTTAGGGCGCTCGACTACTGATCCGGAGTTCCCGGGTTCGAACCCGACCGCGGCGGCTGCGTTTTTATGGAGGAAAAACGCTAAGGCGCCCGTGTGCTGTGCGATGTCAGTGCACGTTAAAGATCCCCAGGTGGTCGAATTTATTCCGGAGCCCTCCACTACAGCACCTCTTCTTCCTTTCTTCTTTCACTCCCTCCTTTATCCCTTCCCTTAAGGCGCGGTTCAGGTGTCCACCGATATATGAGACAGATACTGCGCCATTTCATCTCCCCCAAAACCAATTAAAAACTTTAATTCCTCTAAAATGAACTAATCACGCGCACAACCTGGACACATTTCTTATTGTGTAAATAGTTCGTACATATTACCTATCCCCCTAACCTCTCTTCCTGTCCCCTCACCTCTTTGATTTCATTTCTCCATTCTGCCTGCTATCCTTTATTTCCGCTGCCCCAGCTCAGGTGATTCAGTATCGATGGCAGATGCCGGGGCTAGCAGAAATCTTTTCCCTCCTTTTTACTATTATTTTAATAAAACCACTACCACCACCACTTTATTGTGGCCTACCCCCGCTAAGGAACGAAAAAAAAATCGCGGATTCAGCGGTACAACGGCATTTTTAACACACTGTGTTTACAAGAGACTGCCAAATATTTTTTTTCCTTTGTGACAGCGTTAGAATATTTCATTTCTTCCTACACACCTCAACAATTTAAGCACACTGATGACACCTTTTCAAAGTGCGGTCGGTGGATGTTTGTAGCTGGTAATCGCTGGCGCCACTGGGATTCAATGCAGTACTCGACCGCGCTGCCATTTCTGTTCTTTACTTCCCCACGCCCAAGAACGCGTAGGGTAGGCAATATACACCTGTACTTAATTTCCTATTCCTTCCCCTCCTCCCAGCCCGTTGCAGGTTTCCAGAGTGAGACAGTTACAGCGCCTTTCCTTTCATCACAGCCTTTGCTATCTGCTCCTCGTTCTGCGACTTTGCAGTACAGAGTATAATTTCCTGGGTTCGAACCCGGTCGCGGCGGCCGCATTTCGATGGAGGCGAAACGCAAAAATGCGCCCGTGTGCTGTGCGATCTCAGTGCACGTTAAACATTTCCAGGGAGTCCAACATCTCCAGGGGGTCGAAAGTATTCCGGATCCCTCCACTACGCAGCCTCTTTCTCTCTTTCTTCTTTCAATCCCTTGTCATCTCTTCCCTCAGGGCGCTGCTGAGGTGTCTACCGAAAACTGACTATTACTGCGCCATTTCCTTCCTTCAAAATCAGTTTTATTTCTTTGTTTCACTTGACGTAAAGCCTAAAAGGCAGATGAATCGAAAATCTCCAATCCGGTGTGGTTTATTTTCAGTCTTTCTTATAGAATGTTGCAATGTGAAGTTGAGGTGAATTAAGGTAGGTAGGTAGGAAAGACTTTTAATGCTCTAGAAAGGTGCTAGTAGCAGACGAGAAAGAAGAGGTCCATCTTCCTTCTTCTCACAGGGTCGGTGCCCCTATTCCAGGGCTCCGCTGAGCTTCGCTGCTCGTTGGGCGTGCTGGATCAGACCTTGTTGGCAACCCAGATCGCCGCTGGAGAGCCGGCTCTCCCACTGTTCCGCACTCGGGGCTTTGCGAAAGCTGTCGTTTTTACTGCATTCCCCCGTGATGTGGTACAACGATGGTTTGCTGCCACACCACGGGCAAGTGTCCCGATATTGCGTCGGGTAAATCTTGCTAAGGATATGCAGGTTTGGGAATGTTCCTGTCTGCAATCTTCGCCAATACACTGCCTCTAGTTGATTTAGATCAGGATGAGGCGGCGGATAGCGGATCCGTACCCCCTTATAGTAGTTGAGAATGTCTGAGTACGTAGGACTGACTCGGTCGGGTAGATCGTCCGATTGGGAGGAAGCTCGGCTCGTATACCCTCGAGCTACCTCGTCGGCGCGTTCGTTCCCCGCTATGTCGGTGTGTCCTGGCACCCAGTAAATGCTATGTATGACTTTTGGTGGGGTCGCGCTCTGGAGGAGCCGGAGCGCGGCGCGACCTATGCGGCCGTTCATGTAGTTACGGCAATCACTGCGGCACGAGTTGGCCCGGTATTGCACTACCTCCGGGATCGGCCCGGGACATATCAGAGCGCGCGCGTTTTTCTTTATCTTCCCTCTCCTATCTTTCGACTCTCCTACTTTCATCACATGGCAGCGGTTGTGGCTCAGCTTGAGCCAGTGGGCAGGCCCGTGCACTTTCCTTTTCATCCTTCCTCACAACAGCAGCTCAGCAGTTCAGCAGAGGTACATGGCTGCGCAGCATACATTGGCAATGATAAGGGTGAGGATAAACAGCTCGCTAGGTCAGTAGACACTTAAATCGCGTTTTAATGTACATGGCGATGGTGTCACAATGTTCCGTGATAGGGGCTATCCTTTTAACATTCAACACGAAGACGACTGCTCTAATCAGATAACTGTACTCATCGTCATGGACATGAACTAGCGCTCAGAGTGCACCCAACAAGGCCTTCCAAGATCGACGAACAACGTCTGATCAGACGCGACACAACGAATTAGGTGCTCATCAGAGGTTTTTAGAAATAGTCCTCGCTATTTTTAAAGCATGCGTTCAATAATGCGTATTATCACATTGAGTGTGGTATTGCGCAAAAATTTTAGCCAATGCCAGTAAAAAGTTGGTATCATCGCCAACAACAACTTACAGTTTGGTCATCGCCGGTGCACTGCGGGCTTGCCTGAGGGCGGCTGTGGCTTTCATAACGGCAACTCCAAAAAATAGGGGGGAAAGCCTCGCAGGCAAACGTCAGCGTTACAATGAACTAGAATATTCTATAGAACACTGTAGCAGTGTCCAAGGAAAGCGCACCCGTTGTCGCGCCAAGGTGGCGCCGCCTCGTGTCAAGTGTCGAAGACTTAGGTGATGGTTGGCGGCTGTCATTTATTCAGCGAACATCATGGTGAACATCAATGAACCAGCTTTCCTGGAAGTCTCCAATTGGCGCCATATGTACCCGTCGCGGTGGCTCAGTGGTTAGGGCGCTCGTCTACTGATCCGGAGTACCCGGGTTCGAACCCCACCGCGGCGGCAGTGTTTCGAAGGAGGCGAAACGCAAAGGCGCCCGTGTGCTGTGCGGTCAGTGCACGTTAAAGATCCCCAGGTGTTCAAAACTATTCCGGAGCCCTCCACTACGGCAGCTCTTTCTTATTTCACTCCCTCCTTTATTCCTTCCTTTACGGCGCGGTTCAGGTGTCTAACGATATATGAGACAGACATTGCGCCATTTCCTTTACCCAAAAACAATTTTCATTTTTCTGTAAGTCGGGAATTCAAAACTGCCGCATTTCTCGCGAGTAGCTAAACGGCTACAGGCGAAAATATGGAAAAAAAAAGAGGGCATAGACAAAAGATAGGATTGTATTCTGACAACGTTAGAAGGTTTTAAGTTAGCAGGCTCGGCCCCACACCGCTAGTTGAGATAAACGCGATTTTAAAGCGAAAGCTTTACTGGCTGCAAACGCGATTTCGCCGTGGTGGTACTCCGAGGAGGCACATGACGTCACAACGCGCGCCTCGCCGCGGATATTTCTCTCTCTCGCTCCCTAGTCACTACTGCGCATGCGCCACTAGTAGCACCGAGCCACAGGTGTTCCGCCGCTGCGCAGCGCCGCGCCTTTCCTCAAAATGAAACTCAATTTTCAGTTTTCTAATTATTCTTTCCCTTCCTCCTGTATCCCTTCCTTTACGGCGTGGCTCGGGTGTCCACCAAGATATGTGAGACGGTTACTGTCTCCTGTCCTTTCCTCAAAAACCAAACAGAACAAGTTAGCCGACGGCGTTCATAGAGTTCATTGGCGTTGGCAACTTTGCATGGGCCGTTCATTTTCACGAAAGGAAACGAGCACAACCGGCTCCGTTAGTCAGTGGAAACGTCAATCTCCCTTTCATGTATGTGGCGTTGGTGTCGAACTGCAAAAGCTTGCTTTTGATTGCGTTCCACACACTGGACAGGCAGCGCGCCCTCCCTGCCACCCTGGGAGGTGGCATGCAGTTAATGGTTTATCGGGAGAGATTGATCACCAAATGAACGCTGCGGCCTAGCTACTGCTGCAGTGCCGCATCTCAGCCACGACGCTGTCAGCGCTAATGCATTCAGGCCACATCTCTCTGCGCCGCCGCGGTGGCTCAGTGGTTAGGGCGCTCGACTACTGATCCGGTGTTCCCGGGTTCGAACCCGACCGCGGCGGCTGCGTTTTTATGGAGGAAAAACGCTAAGGCGCCCGCGTGCTGTGCGATGTCAGTGCACGTTAAAGATCCCCAGGTGGTCGAAATATTCCGGAGCCCTCCACTACGGCACCTCTCTCTTCCTTTCTTCTTTCACTCCCTCCTTTACCCTTCCCTTACGGCACGGTTCAGGTGTCCAACGATATATGAGACAGATACTGCGCCATTTCCTTTCCCCCAAAACCAATTATTATTATTATTATTATTATTATTATTATTATTATTATTATTATTATTATTATTATTATTATTATTATTATTATTATTATTATTATTATTATTATTATCTCTCACCACCGCCACGTGCATCAAAGCACGAATGAGGCGTCCGCATATCCAGGGAGCCAGTTTAGCGCCTTTCCTTTCCTCAAAGCCATCGCTGTCTAGAACATTGTCAACGCCAATCAACACCGTGAACGCCGACATCTTTCGCTTTGTATATCCTGGATTAGCTGACGTAATCCGCATTAATTTTTGCACTCCTATGAACGCACGTTGCCGCGCTCGCTTGCGCTTGAAAATTCTACGTCTTTCCTCGCACATTTTGTGCTTTTATTTTTGTATAAGAAAGTCCTCAACACAGCCGTTGCTCACGTCACATGCGAGTAATGGATAAATGACGCACCGATGACGCACAAAAGAGGTCGGAGCACATGGCACGCAACGCAGCGGGAGGCTGGAAGGCGATCTGTTCGTACCACGCTTGCAAACTGCTATCTGAATATATACACTGTTCTTACAAGCCGCGCTCGTATACACCACACTAGCCAAAAAGATTCTGCAGCGCATGCAGGAAAAGCTTAAAAATACTCCGGTCTGCAGCATACATTAGGCGTTACTTGCGTCAGGAAAAAGGACGCGCAGTCATAATTTAGCTCCACGAATGTGTACATATGTGCGCGCCAGATCCATTATGCATATAGGGAGGAAGCATCGCTTCGAACAAGAACGTGTGGAGGATTTTTAAAAGTGAGGGAGTCGCATTCGTTTTCAAATCTAGAATGGACTTCACAGTGTTTTTTTTTTTATACATAATGAGCCGAGCTGATTTGACTTGAGTGGTGTGCATTTGTCGGAGCGGTTGTGATTCTTGAGCGAAAGAGCTCCGCCTGAGTAATAGTACTAGGAGCAAACAATTCTGTTCGAAACAAATGTGTTCAATGCCTTGTAAGTGATACGACACGGTACGCGAGTGCCCATGCATGCAGCAACGGAGAAGCCACCACAAGAATATTAGCGCGGAATGAATTGATCGTCTCTCAGCTTAACGGTATACAAGGTTTGTTTTTTATTTCCCTATTCCACATTGCTATAATACTTCTCATGACAAGGTAAAAAAAAAACGTAGCATAAAATAAGAAAACATCAACCGAAGAAAGTCTCGCAATCAGTAAGAAAACGAATTGCGCGTTTCACGTGCGGGGAACTTCATTTTGGGGCTTTATAACAGCAAAATCCAGGAGGATAAAAATCAGGCTTCATTTATTATGGAGACAACAGAAAATCCAGTGGAAATTCGGCTTTTCGTGAAACTGTTCCCCGGCTCAGGATTTTGTCGGGTTATTTGTAGAGTGAAAACAAATGCTAGCCTTCGTTCTGTGCCAGACATAATACTGTTTAATTCAACAAGCAAGTTCTGAAAGCTCAGTTTCACAAATTTGTGTTTGCTATGTGATATGTTTTTTTTTCTTTAGATTACCAATAGCTTCTGCCTGCTTTCAGTTACATTCCAATTCATAGCACAGTCGTACATGCCCTACACCACTTGAGCATCACCATGTTTTCTAACTGCGAAAAAATTCTTGCGCACCATAGCTGGAACCCGAATGCGCAGCCCTATAGTTGGATACAACTAAAGAACGCAGCGACTTTTCTCCGTCAAAGGACCCCCTTCCAGCCAACGGCGTCGGCCGACTCTCGTGAGCCTGCTAGCATAATTATGCAGGGAGTGCCAGATGAAAGATGACAGTCCCCTTCCTCTATGGTCACGGATAGTCCGCTCCCAACATTGTCACGCTAGCAGGGTCATTACAATCGGCCGACGCCATTGGCTGCAAGGTTGTCCTTTGACGGGGGAAAAGCCGCTTCGTTCTTGAGTTGTATCCAACTGAAATACAGCAGCGCATGCTGACAATGAGTTGTGCTTGTTGCAATTCTCACAACCTGTCTTCTGGGTCCGGGATTTCAGCAGGTACTGTAAGAAAAAATTTGGCCTCATCTTTACTGTGACAAGGCCACGCCCTTCTCGATCACGTGACGCCACATGGCGCACTCTCGAGGCTGGTCACTCCTTAGCCTTGATATGGTCCTTATTGAACAGTATGCGGATGCATGATTTTTCTGTCGCAACGCATCTAGGATGAGAACAAGGATACCAGCGGTGTCACCGCGTACTTCAGAGAAAGTACCACGTGCAGCAATCGCTGTAGCATAACCTCAACATCTTGGAATGTGGAAGTTATTTCCTCTGTCTCAAGACAGAGAAGAAAGAAGTTGGTGTTCTCTTGGTGTTTCCATGCTCCTTACTATGTCCACTTATTTCATTGTCCTTCTTCTTTGGAGCTGTTCCATTCCAGGACGTACTGCCATCAAATCGCCCAGATTTAATTCCATTCTACTGCGACGAAGTGTGGTGCAGTTAGAGTTGTACCGTGGTAGAGATGTATAGCTGTACCGCTCCAGCGCCTGCGCCCCCGTAAACATGAGTTTCTCAATATTACCAAATCTAGCGCCACTCTCTATGCGAGTCTCTAACAGAGCACTTCATCCACTGTGGGAATGCCGTGAAGACAAGGTTTCGTATTCGGCTTGGCTAGCGTTGGGCCGAGAACGTAGATTCTGCATCGGGATCGACAGCTTCGCCGTGAGGCTCTCGTCTGTGACCACGTGAAATTATTTCGATACAGCGCTCTTCTTTTTAAAAAACTTAACACAAGAGGTAGGCTGGTATGGAAACTTTCACAGCATTTATTCGAGGTTTTCCGCGAGATGAGTTGTATTGTTACGCCTAAATCCACGTTTTTATGCCTAACAATTGTCATGCCAAATACATCTTCAAGTTCGGCATTCCTCGCCTGTCTATGGTGGAGGAAATGCAGCGCCACCTGCTTTTCATCTAAGTAATACTAAGAAAAAACTCTACGCCCATGAAAGCGCCCTCTCGAACCCCTTGATGGGACAGATCCATCTGGATCACTGCGCGGCCTTACATGACCACACTGTCGAGATCTATACGCAATGGGCGGATCAATGCGCCACCACTGTCGCCCAATGCATTTCTTCAACTTTCGTTCTAAAGAAAAAATGGGGAGGTGGGAGAGAAGGGAAGGTAACGAGGTTTTTAGACAGTGTTTGCATGTTCACAGCCTTCGCTGTCACAGCCTGAATTTACAGAAATATCGTTTTATTCAAGCTCCTGTGTGTTAAAATAATATACTTGCGCTATACCTAGACCAGATTGCCACTGATTCCGAGAATCGTCATCCTACTTCGCTACCGCAGTCACGGTCTATTGTGTCCGTACTAATTGTTCCTGCTCCTCCTTATAATTTCGGCGCATTTCGTGGTCTGAAGACGCAAAAATTAAGAGGAGGCAGAAAAACCGCAGGCAGGCCAGACAGCCCAAGCTGTCCTTTGCGCCACCGTGTTTACTAGAAGAACGGCGTACTTCTTTTCATAATTAACGAGCATGCAGGCAACCGAGTGTTCGTCCTTGTTATTGGGGCCCGGCCACATGCCTGCTGCTGCAGCGTCCCAAGCTTCGTTAACCACCGTTGCTTTCCAAAGTTCCAGAAAAGAACAAAGTCCGAGACATTGGCTACAACTGGAGAAATGCCCCTAACGATAACAAAAACATCGAAAGAAAACTTCAGGCAGCATTTAGAGCAGCAAGAAGACGAGAAGTCTAGGTATATACACGACCTCGATAGTACGGTTCAGTGCTGTGGAACTAATCAGAAGCGAAACCCACAACGCACTTCACACGCAGGCCTGTTTCGAGATTAACCGCCACCATATGCTGGGGTAATCACGAGAGCCAATGATACGACGATAGTCAACATTTCCGCCCATCACGAAACCACTCTTGCGAGTTCAGTGCATGCGGGCACTGGTCAGACGACATCAGCCTTACCTTCCACAACACTGCACGCCCTCTATCGGCTGGAGTTCACAGACGAGTTCTAGAGCGCTCGGACTTACACAGGGAAGAGAACGAAACACAGAAAAACCTAGCGGAATTAAAGCCCGTGGATGCCCGCGGACGGTCACTCGTGGTCAGATGGAAGAAACGAGCTCCTGTTGTTGCATTTTGTATTACCGCACCTACGACCTTGCATTTCAGGAGCGGAGCAAAAAAAAAAGAAAGATGGTAAGATGGACAGCCAGAATACGTTGGCTTGCTCAGGCGCCGCCAATTCCGAGGTGTACACAGAAGAAAGTAGCAAAAATTGAGCACGAAGGTTGTGGCGCAATGGGCTTCGGGCTTGGCAACGCTATAGGCAGCGGGACGCGCGAGAGGCTCTTAGGCCTTTCGCGGTGGCGTGGCTTCCTGGTGCACGATTATCTAAGCTCTACCTCGCCGAGAACGGAGCAGCGTTCTGCAAGCTGGATCTGCGGTTTTCCTATGGCGAGGCAAATTTACTAAGCTCTCAGTACGTAAGAACGTGTCTTAATTATCCGGCACAATACGTTGCCTAGACACGATAGCCGACTATTCAACCAACACAGACGCGGCCAAGTCAAACGCCCTAGTTACTCTCGCAGAGCTCAGAGAAATCTTCCCTGTGGCCAATAGACTCTGGCACTACACATATAGCTTCGACAGTGCTGCAGGGATTTTGTGAGACGTGTAACCATCGTTCTCTTCGGGCGGCTCAGAGAGCAACTCCGGGTGGCCATTTGCAGCGAGAATGCTTTGCGGAAACCCTCTGACGGGGTTCACGTTGTAGCATTTTTTTCTTTGTTTCTTCATGTTCGAAGTCGAAGCCGTAGTGTCCGTCGTATAGAGAGCATGCTGTTCTCCCTCGCACGCTCTGCCTGCGATATATGTACTTGTGGCAGGAGTGTTTCATCTATGCCATGCCATGAGCGAGGAACACAAAGATAGGGGTGCCAGTAGCCACCCTTGACGTCATTCGAGTGTGGGTGTGGCCCGTACCGTAAACAAAAAGTTCATACACCTGAGCTATGTTGGACAGCGTGGGCGCAGGGAGAGAAATGAGTGCGATGGAAGTGGACGCAAAAGGATGTGGACCATCTGGAAAAAGAGAAAGGGCAGACTGGCCGATTCCTGTACACTACTCTCCCTTAACCCGGCCCTCATAACCTCGCAGATTCACCACCTGCTCGGGTGCCTCTTGCCCCAACTGCCTTCCCCCGTAAGCGAACCTGGAGCACTAGTCGGATACAACTCAAGAACGAAGCGGCCGTTTCCTGTCAAAGGACCCCCTTCTAGCCAATGGCGTCGGCCAATTCTCATGACCCTGCTATCGTGACAATGCAGGGAGCGGCGCGGCAATTCATGGACGGGTATATCAACGACCACAAAGGGAGGATACCATGCCTTTCATCTGCCACTCCCAGTTAGCAGGGTCATGAGAACCGGCCGACGCCATTTGCTGAAAGGCAGTCATTTGACGGGGAAAACCACTTCATTCTTGATTTGTATCCGACTATAGCTGTCTCTTCCCACCTGTGGAGCGCTTAGCCTAGGTAGGATTGCCGCGAGGACCGACTATATCTGACCCACCAGGCCATCGACACCATC
Organism: Amblyomma americanum; assembly: GCF_052857255.1. NCBI lineage: Eukaryota > Metazoa > Arthropoda > Arachnida > Ixodida > Ixodidae > Amblyomma > Amblyomma americanum. The sequence goes on along the minus strand of NC_135500.1, from coordinate 190,851,358 downwards.
ATTCACGCTGAAATAATGTAAAGTTGTGTTACCAACAAGCCCGCTCTTCCATCCTAACGTGATGTCCTTCTCTTTTCTTCCCCGGGCTGCAAACTGGACAGCCAAAAAGCCGGCACCAAGGCGATGTGTTGACAAACATCAAAGGGTCTTAAAACGCCAGGTATTCAAACCAGGCTAAACTTCAAGAGACAGGAATGAATTTAAGCCCCCCACACCCCAGGCGAGAAATTTCACATAGCAAAACCATGCTGAATCCTATTTTACAATTTTCTGGACCAACAAATGTCGATGGTTGGAAACCATCGCCTATACTTCAAACTCATACTAAAATAAATCGCCTCTCAGTCAATAACAACTTCTACACCACACATCTTGAACCACTTTTTGGATTTGCTTGAACTATTTGCCACAACACAAAGGCCGCTTTGCTACGTCTTGCATGTGAGTCAGCTGGAGAGCGTGGGGTCCACCAGCGAATTTACTATCTGAACTTAGGTTGCAGCGAACTTTCCAGCCCAACCATCATTATCTCTGGGTTGCTGCCACGCACCGCCCTGCTTCATCCTTATTCTCCCTCTCATGTAACCTCACACACATCCGTGCAACTCAGAAGGTAATGGCGGGAAATGGGAGCGTGGCTTCGCAGACTTTCCCCTTATAAAAATGGTCTATAGACAGGCTATAGCTTTTATTGCCTTCCTACAGATATTTCTTTTTGTCTATTCATAGTCTATAGACAGTCTACAGACTTTATAGACAGAAGTCTATGGACAGTCTATAGACTGTCTAAAAAATTGGTAAGAGTCTATAGTGGTACGCGGGGAACTAGCTCTGACGCAGCCTGTTGAGCACGTCGGGGACAAACAAAAGTTTATGCTTAATAACAATCCTTCCGAGAGTCCTTTGGTGGATGTGTACTGATTTCGAGCCAACCGACATTTTGTTTTCCCCACGCCACCAACGATGATCTATGACAATTCGCATACGAACGAGTGAAAGTTTGCTTACCGGCAAAGAGTCGCTGGAAATCTCCTCAAAAAAAACTCAGCCAGCACCGAACATGTAGGACATGCTTCATTAGTTTTTTTGCAAAGAGCAACTTTGCGCCGCGGCGCTCAGATTATTTCCCAAATCGCGCTACGCGCTTGATCTTTGCACGTGTTGCTGCAGCTGTCATTCGTGCCCACTTACAGAAGCGGCGATTCAAAAAGTACTCGTATGCTGACGCCATTTAAACGTCGCAACATGCCGAGCCAAAGTAAAGCTGCCAATACCGACACGCCAAAAAAAAAAAAAGTACGCCCTGTCATTCGCTTTAATGCCAAAGGTCACTAAAAAGGGGGATTAGCGCGAACTCAAGACGAGGTATAGATGAACGACACAGGCGCTATCTGTGTCGTTCCTTTACAACGAGCACTTTCCGTTTCCATGTTCTCTCGAGTACAGCTGTGCGCACCATTTCTATAATAACCGCCATATGTAGAGCAAGACTTTTTACATATTCCATCAAAAAGTCATACCTGCCACCAGCCTTGACGTTGGGAGCATTATCGCCCTTCCAAACAGCGCCTCTGTCATTTACCGCTACCTCGTCCTGCGTTTGCGCTGTTCGCCTTTTTAGTAATGTTCAACCGACAAGCCTGCAGCAGCAGGCTCGCGGATGTCAAACAATTTGGCAAGTGCCTGTCACTTGGCGCTCACAAGCGCGTTCGAGGATTATTTCAGGTAGCCTGCATATAAATAAACCTCACACGGACGTCAGGAAGGAACTGCGAGTGTTCGAGCAACTTTGGAGTTCTGGTATAGAACAACTGGGGCATCGTGTACGCGTATTTTCTCGCTTTTGCTGGGATGCATGCGCGCGCGCTTCACAGCGCGACGAGCGTGTTATGAGCGAAAGCAGCGCGTCAGTCTGCAGGAGAAAGTGCGGAATTGGGAGAGAATGCCGGCGCTTCCCTTCAATGTGCATACGCTCGCTTCGTTTCCCAACGGAATGCCACCGACTGGGTCACATACCGGATGGCAAACTATGGACGTAGCCTCTGCACGCTGCCTTTACAGCTCATCGTTTGGGAGTGCCGCAACGTTGTCGCGGTGCCGCTAACGACGACAGGCGATAGCTGAATGGCAGTGATAAGTTCGGTGAGGCTTTTGCGGCGCACTTCACAACACGTCGGGCGGAGATGCCAGCCAGCCCTGTCGTGAACAGCACACAGCGCATCGACATAGCGTGCATAGTTTTGTACGTGTCGCAGGAGCACTGAAGTGCTCTTTACATGCTGCTTGATACGCGTGTTATCTTATAACATCAATTTCGAAGGACATTCACACCGACAAAACATTTGTGCCCTAATTTCTTTTCTTTTCCTTCTTTTCATTTTGAAGTACGCGTATATGGGCCGATTGAGGCAGTTTCGTTTATTGCGAAAGCATTTCGAGAAGGTGTTATGAGCAAAGTACGGCTTATAAACCCCTATAGTACACTTCTTACACGACACGAAGGGAAGCCGGATGGATGTGAGGGGGGGGGGGGGGGGTATTGGCAGCGCTCTTTGTGAATTAAAAAAAAAGTGCGCAAGGTGTACTCAGCTCTTCATTGTCGTCGCCAGCGGGTTAGACGTTATATGCGTCTATTAACGTCCGAATTAGGTCATGGGAAAACGGAATCCCGGCAGTGGCGGCAGCATTTGATCGACGTCAAGGGAACTAAATGGCTTCGGGTTGTCGAAAAAAATGCAGAGCCCTCCACTATACCGTCTATCATAGATCATGTGGAGTTCCGGAAGTCCAGTATATGTTATATCAACATGAACAATCACATCACTTTTCGAACAAAGGTTTAAGGTTTATGGTTTATGGGGGTTTAACATCCCAAAGCGACTCAGGATATGAGAGACGCCGTAGTGAAGGACTCCGGAAATTTCGACCACCTGGGATTCTTTAACGTGCACTGACATCGCACAGTACACGGGCCTCCAGAATTTCGCCTCCATCGAAATTCGACCGCCGCGGCCGGGATCGAACCCGCGTCTTTCGGGCCAGCAGCCGAGCGCCGTAACCACTCAGCCCCCGCGGCGGCTTTTCGAACAAAGGAGCAATCGATGCAAGGAATGCTTTGCACTTAATCCCTATATTTCTTAGAGAGGAATGGATTGTAATAATAACAGGGCCGGTATAATACATATCGCACGGGTCGCAAACACGTCTGGCACGGCGATGCTCAAGCCGCCCTGTCAGTAAAACATTTATTGTGTTTTCTATGCGTGTTGAGTCACTCTCTTTCTGTACACGCTTTTGTGCCGGCTGGTTGGTCAACGCATCTTACTAAAGCTGCGCAGAAATCGAGAGGTGGAAATCTGCTTTACATTCATTTTCACCGGCTGTGAGAAAACATTTAACATTCACTACCCGAACGAAGCTGCCCAAGAATTCAATTGCTCGTATGTGCGCTGTCCCGTTGTGGAGGGAGCTGGGAATCCGTAAATTGGCTCATTGCTCACTGTGTGGGATTAAAAAAAAATACAATACTTTTCTTTTGTTCGGCGCGCCGACAGCTGGAGACAAAGATTCAATATGTGTTAGGCACTAAGCCTCAACGCTTCGATGGCATACTACGGCAACAGTCGATGGTGACTCTCGATATCCTTCATTTCGTTAATGTAAACATGAAATGATTACCTTCGAAGCGTGCCTATGAGTGTGCTTCGCCAGTGCGGGTTGGATATGTTGCTATTTTTTTTCCAGGAAAAGACAAAAATGAACACTATACTTCATTTTCATTCTCATCACCTCGCGCCCTTTCCACGGTGGCTCAGTGGCTTTAACATTCGGCTGCTCATCCCAAGGTCGCGGGTTCGATCCCGGCCGTGGCGGCTATTTCTATGAAGGCAAAATAACAAAAAAACATGAACTGTGTGCGATGTCAGCGCATCTCAAATTACCTCAGGTGGTTTAAATGAATCCGTAGGTTTCCGCTACGGCGTACAGTTTTTGACAAAAGTATACAGACCAAGGGGTCTGCTTTTCAACCCAGGCCTGCAGCGCGGCTCCTTTTGCATAATGAGAGACACTAATCTCCCGAAGGCGAGAGGAACTTAAGTCCTCAACTCTCCCAAGCTTAGAACTCTCATATGTGCTCAAGAGCACCGCTGCACGGCGTGGTAGCAAACCCCTCAATTGGGCTGCATATTTTTGACAAAGACTGTACATGTTCATGTGTGGCTTCTGGACGTTGAATTAAACTTCTCGATTCACAAGCATTATTATTTTTTGTTTTGTTTTACGGCTGCTGGCCTTTGGAAGACAAATGTAGGGCAATGCGGAAAGCGAGACACGATGAGTTTAAGACCCCTGATTTATAGTGATTCTAATCCAGCACTATTCCTTCTTGCCCTTATTCTTCGCACGGCTGAAGCACCTCCACATCTTTTTTACAGCCGGGATCAGCAAGACGACCCGGTGGATTACAAGGGAACAGAATTGAGTGAAAAGAATTATATGTATAATACTTGCCCTGGAAAGGTCAGTAACGCCTTTGGACTCGTAGTTTATTGCAAACAGCGGAACGTGACTGTGGTGACGCAGAAGAAAAAAATAAAGAAGGGAAATAAAACTCAACACATGATTCTTTGTGAAGAGGCGATTTCCTTTAAACGAGGAAGACACACGCACAAGTGTGAATGCGGGAACAGAAAAAAAAACGACGGCTTTCAACAAAGGCTGAACTAAGCAAAGCTTGCTTCCAGAACTTGACGGCCACGCCTTCTGGCGTCAATCCTTACACTTATTCTGTACACGCTGCTCCATTTGTCTTACTTTTTCCACGCCTCTTCTGTCACAAGCATGAACGCTGCCACTTTTGACACACATGCTTTTTGTTGCGTTTCACAAGTTTGTGATGAAAGCTATTGTTGGTTTCCTTTCCTCTCTGGATGTGCTTCCGACTTTTAATTAAAGCCGTCAGTTATCAGACGCTTGGCGCGCCTCTGTCTTGTGCGTGTTCTTCACCGCGCTGCAATGTAAACTGTCACAGCCATCACATAAACACACGAAAGTTCACAAGAAACTTTTTGAGAAAGTTCTCGTTCCCTGAGAGGCTCCTTTGTGCATGTTGACTGCCCCTGACACAAACAGAAACAGGAGTGCCTCTGACATTCTATTATCGTTTTTTTTTTCATGAACACTTACTGGCTACCAACCATGGCTAACAAATCAGCGCGAACCACACCCGCCTTTGTTGACTTTTCATACTGCGAAAGGAACGGCTATATACTCGGACGCTATTTTGCCCTCTATTGTCGTGCTGCCCGCATGACTGGTCCTGCAGTTACTCTCCGCGTCGCTAAAACTGTGCACTGGGGAAGCGGAGCAGCGAATGACGTCAGCTATTGAGGGCCCGGGATAACAAACGTGTTCGCACACTTTGCTATAACCATCGCATCACCGACCATAGGATTAGGCAGGCAGTGCACCGGGAACCAGCCAATTGTATCTCGTTCTTGCTCCCCGAGCTGCTGCGTGAATGCGGCCCATTTAAATGCCCGGCTTTCACGCAACTACGCCCGCCAGGACGCTGCATGATTTTCTTTGCAAGGAGTGTACAGATGATGTCGAGGCGCCGCATCCACCTGACGAGAATTACGCCGTGACAAAAGAAGAAATAAACTCACAAAATGGCCACCTCCTTCCTTTTTTCGTCCGACGTTTTCTCGGTCGGGAGTTTAAAGCCGGTACAGAATGGTCCACTGTTAAAGAGAACATGCGATCACGTGTAGTTGGCTTTCCGCGAGGCGCTGCAGCAGAAAGCCGAAAAGAATGCTGCGCTGATTATGGACCGGAGTTTTTTTCGGCATTCTATCCCCTTGCATGGATCTCATTTTCCACACCCACAACGCATTGATTAACTCTTCTCGCTGCTGAATTGGCTTTTCACATTCTGTGGTCGCGTTTCGTGCGAAATAAGCAACATTTTCTCCGGAAAAGATTATCCACGTGTGAGGGCCTCGGTTCATATGCCACTCAACGCGTACAGTACAATTTGAGTGGCACATGAAACTTACACGTGGATAATCTAGTCGGGAGAAAATGTTGCTTATTTCGCAGGAAACGCGACCACAGAATGGAAAAAGCCAATTCAGCAGCGAGAAGCGGTAATCCGTGCGTTGTGGGTGTGAAAAAATGATATCGATGCAAGGGCCACCTCCTTCAGAATTCCGAAAAAAAAAAAAACTCCGGTCCATAATCAGCGCAGCATTATTTTCGGCTTTCCTCAGCAGCGCCTCGCGGAAAGCCAACGACACGCGATCGCATGTTCCCTTTAACAGTGGACCATACTGTACATCCCGACGGTAAGGTGATGAGGAAATAAGGGACACACTTGCGCGTCGCATTCTGTTTTTGTGATTCCCAGCGGATGCTTGCAGGCAAAAGATTCCAACAGTCTAAGAAGCCTCGTGAAAGCAGCTGTTAAATGTGGCGTTGCCTACTTGTTTTTGCAATAAGGAAGTAATTGCTTATTGGTATCCACCCAAGCACAGTCATAATGCTACTGAAGAAAGCTAAACAGCTTCCACAGAAACTTAGCAGTGCAATAAATTACACAACCTTAAATTTCCACCGCAGATGCACAGAATAGGGAACAAGCGCCAGACTAAAACAACTCCCCCAAATGGCCCAGCTCAACCGTATTAACTTTAAATGTTTATATTTTATTTATTTTTATTTATTTGCTTGCACCAACACCGCCAAATGGACATTTCAATGGGGGGATAATACAGGTAATAATCTAAGTAAAATGCAGATTAATGACAGAAAACACCCAGCAAAATTAAGAAAGCTTCAATCCTTGTTCGTAAAGTTCCGAGACTGAGTCCACTAAAAAAAAAATGCATTTAAGATTGAAATCATTTGTGCAGCACCCCTTCGAAATAGCCTTCCTTGCTGTCTATACATAGCTTCCAACGCTTCTTGAGGTCTTGGAAACTGTTGGAAAACGCTTCTTTTAGCAGGGCTGTCAGCTCCTTCGTCGTGGCGTCTTGAATGGCCTCCACGCTCCCCATCCAGCGACCATTTAGGGCTCCCTTCACACGAGGAAACAGGAGAAAATTGCATGGGGAGGTCAGGTGAGTATGGGGTGGGAGAAGTACAGTAATGCTGTGCTTTACGAGAAATTTTGTCACGCTGAGAGCAGTGTGCGGCCTTGCATTATCGTGGAGAAGGCTCCATTGTCCAGATGCCCATAAGTCAGGGCGACGGCGTCACAGTGCATCACGCATGTGTTGGAGCACTAGGATATAAAACTGCTGATTCGCCGTCTGCCCTTGTGGGACGAACTCGTGGTGTATAACACCTCAGGCACCGAAAAAAAACTATCAGCATCGTCTTTGTTTTGGTCTTCTGTCGCCGCGCCTTTCTCGACGCCGGAGAGCTTGTGGACTGCCATTCGGCGCTCTGCCTCTTTGTTTGAGGATCGTATTAAAAACATCATGTTTCGTTTTCAGCAATGATGCTGTCGACGAATGCAGCATCCTGGTCTGCCTCGGAGAGCAAATCAGCGCTCACTGGTGTCCGCCTGTCGTTCTGGTCCTGTGTGAGGGAGTGCGGCACAAATCTTGCATTTAGCTTTCGTTTCCCCAAGTTCTCACGCAAAATTTGGTGACATGTCTTACTAATGTCGAGAGCATCTGATAGCACGCGGACTGTAATGGTGCGGTCTTGCTGCACGATTTCCGTGACCAGAGCCACGTTGTTTCCCTTCCGTGAGCTTGAAGGGCGCTCCTGCCTTGTGTCCTCTTCCACCGACGTTCTCTCCGAAACGAACCTTTGTGCCACTCGAAAACTCGCGCCCGCGATAATGTCTCTTTGCCGTAAGCGTCACGAAGGAGCTCATACGTCTGTGTGGCTGTCTTGCCAAGCTTCGCGCAGAATTCTATGTTTACACGCTGTCCGAAGAGGACGTCCATCTCTCCACATTCACTCACAGTAGAATGCACAAACTAGGGACAACGTATATTTTTACATTTAGTGCCATCTAGCGGCTGCCACAGCAATGAACTTAAATAGCTCAAGTTAGTGCGAAAAGATGGCGCTACACATACGCACCAACATTTGTTTAGGGGAATTAGTTCGATAGAAGAAAATAAATCAGTCTCGTAACTTTACGGACAAAAGTTGTAAATCTAAAATCGACTCAGAGCGCATGTGAAATACATGGCAAACAGAGCAAACAACACGGCTACAAATGTTCATTTCACAAAAGTGCGGGTAAGGAGAACCATGGCGTCACCAGAACCGGTCGACCCACTGGCTAGAGGGCCTCCTATGGAGGACATCTGCCGCTGCGTTCTTGAGTTGCATTCTATATAGTTGTCCTGTCTGGCCAACAACTGACCCACTTGCATAGCTTGATTCCTTCCTTTATCCTGCGTCTTAACACTCGTTAGTAGTGAGGTATTTGGTGTATTGTATGCAAGCTTGAATTTTGGCTCCGTTCACCAGCATAGTTCGAAGGTGAAACGATACTTCGCCCAGGATACCTGTTTGTGAAAAGGAGAAAACCACAGCGGAGACGAACATCTGCGCACTGATGTAAGTACGTATGAAAGAAGCCTAAATAAGTTATCACTCATAGTACTTGTGAATTCATTTAGTCTTCTTTTAGTATGTTGTGTTACCTTGCTGACATGTTTCACATTATCTTCTTTGCGTGTGTTATTGTATGTAGTTATATCCCCCCTACAATAATGCCTCATGGGCCCTGTAGGCACTTGCAAATGAACAGTCACAGAAACCAAAGACAGCATAGGGGAATGTTTCTACCTTTTTTTTAACTTGTAGTGTTTATCAGTGGCAAATTAATAGCGTAATTATCTTATGGCATTAGAGATAATTGATTAGAAAGTATAAGAAAAACAAAGACATGCCGCTGGTGAGATTCGAGCCAGCGACCTCCGAATGTCGCGTACGGTGATCTACCAAGTGAGCTACGGCGGCGGCTGTCCAATCTTTCGGGCTCTCTTCGCTGCATGAAACCTAACCTGGAAAGTGTTCACCTGACGGGTGTGATAGAATATCATATGAACTAAGACACTATACTATAATGATAACGATCTCAGACTGTCTACGCGACCCAAGCTAAACTTTTATACTGCATCACGGTTTGGCTTTGTTAAGACGCAAAAGAAACAACAGAGTTACGCAAAGTCAAAGTATGCCTAACAAGCAAACTAGGCGGATATTGCCGATCACTTTTGAAATGTTTTGAGAGATCGCTCTAAGGTGCATAAATGAATTTTACGTAGCCTTCAGAGTTCCCTTCCTGGCCAGAGTTCGTTAGTCCCCTTAGCGGCCCGTAATTGCAAGTACCAAGCGCTTGAGCACTGACGGTTTGACTTGCCTCACAATACAGCCCGAAAGCTAAATTCTGCCGCGCGCTGTATCACAAGAAAGCCCGCCTGTGCAGTATTAGGGCGCGTATGAGACATTTAAAATGTCATTTGATTTTTTTTTCACGCATAAATCTATTTGAACTCCATGGGCTGTGAATTTAAACAGTTTAGGGGGCTCAGTGGTCCACTTCGGCTAGAGTAGTTGCAGTGCTAAGTTGAATATGAATCGATTCACTGATAAGAAATTGATTTGAAACGGAATCGACTTTATCCGCAACAAAAAAGGAGCGTGGGAAAGGGAGACTTTCCGCAATGGCCTGCGAACTCACCAGTCGACATGTGATCCGGGTCTGTGGTAAAGAAGTTCAGAATGACCACTTAGGGTTTTATTTATCATGTAACTAATTATCTTGCCCATTAATTCTCTCCGACTCTGGTATATACTAATGCATGACCCCATTTTTACCACATTTAGTTTCAGCATCGAAATCAAACTTCATGCTGGCTGGTATGAAAGTTAACAAGGAGCATACACGCATCAGAAGACGCCTTGAAACTTGCTTTGAAACATTTCCTACGGAGCTATTGACTATTCCATTCTCTTAAAAAGCTTGATGAAATGTATCCTTAGTGTAATCGAATAGTACTCATTTCGATGCGGTAACACTACTGTACTATGTTTGCAGAATTCGTCGGTACTTAAAAGGTTGCTCGTACGAGCACACGTAATTGCCATCCTCATTAGTGACTATATAGAGCTGCTCTCCAAATTGTAATTAAAAGAATGCTTACCTGTGGCAGTGCAACATCTTGACACTAAGACTTGACTCGCAACGTTTCCTACTTAGCACGGTTTATTGGCCTCTGTAATTGCGCGCCTGCATTTTAAACCCTGCCAGCTTACTGCGCTAAAGGCTCTCAAAACATAAGCAGTCCCGAGCGTGGAGGCAGAATTCTTACGCACAATTCGGAGCTGCTCCAAAAGCGGCTTCCGTGCGGTAAAAGACACGCCGGCACTGGGTGCGCGCTTACACGTACGCGGGTACGTGTGCTGAATATGTATATGTAACGCCCGCATAGCGGTTACCCCACGCAGCACAAAATCCGCCCGGGACGTTGAAAAAAGACAAAGAGAGAGAGAGGGAGGAAAAAGCCGCAGAGGAACCACGCCAAATCCCCAGCCGTGTATCAGTGGTGACCAGCGCGACGCCAAGTGTACTCGCGCTAACAGCTCTTTCCCAAGTACGGGATCCTCTCAGAAACAGGGGATCTGATCCACGGCGCGCCGTACAAGGGCTGCAGGAGAGAGGGAACAACGCAGCGAGGACAACGGGATGAGCCACGCACTCACGCCAATCGCCGCCGGGAAGACAGCGACGGTAATGAGGTGGGCAGCACGACGTCGCCTTTCACAAAATAAGACAGCACATCCGTGTAGCAAGAGTGGCTTAGTCCGGCGCTCATTCAGCGGCAACTTTACGTTCAGGCCCCTCACTGGAGTGGCGGGCCGCAGTGAACCGCCAGTCATCTGCCACAGTGTATAACAATTGTGTTGAACAGTCGTGCGGCACTTTGACTTCCCCGTGATGCTAGCTAACTACATATGTAATACAGAACCTACTTGCGTGCGTGCGCGCGCGCGCGCGCGCGTTTGTGTGTGTGTGTGTGTGTGTGTGTGTGTGTGTGTGTGTGTGTGTGTGTGTGTGTGTGTGTGTGTGTGTGTGTGTGTGTGTGTGTGTGTGTGTGTGTGTGTGTGTGTGTGTGTGTGTGTGTGTGTGTGTGTGTGTGTGTGTGTGTGTGTGTGTGTGTGTGTGTGTGTGTGTGTGTGTGTGTGTGTGTGTGTGTGTGTGTGTGTGTGTGTGTGTGTGTGTGTGTGTGTGTGTGTGTGTGTGTGTGTGTGTGTGTGTGTGTGTGTGTGTGTGTGTGTGTGTGTGTGTGTGTGTGTGTGTGTGTGTGTGTGTGTGTGTGTGTGTGTGTGTGTGTGTGTGTGTGTGTGTGTGTGTGTGTGTGTGTGTGTGTGTGTGTGTGTGTGTGTGTGTGTGTGTGTGTGTGTGTGTGTGTGTGTGTGTGTGTGTGTGTGTGTGTGTGTGTGTGTGTGTGTGTGTGTGTGTGTGTGTGTGTGTGTGTGTGTGTGTGTGTGTGTGTGTGTGTGTGTGTGTGTGTGTGTGTGTGTGTGTGTGTGTGTGTGTGTGTGTGTGTGTGTGTGTGTGTGTGTGTGTGTGTGTGTGTGTGTGTGTGTGTGTGTGTGTGTGTGTGTGTGTGTGTGTGTGTGTGTGTGTGTGTGTGTGTGTGTGTGTGTGTGTGTGTGTGTGTGTGTGTGTGTGTGTGTGTGTGTGTGTGTGTGTGTGTGTGTGTGTGTGTGTGTGTGTGTGTGTGTGTGTGTGTGCAGCTCTTCAGCTCTTACGTTCTCGCGACAACGCATGCGCAGTCCGGAACTGAAAGGCTGACTATGAGGTTTATAACCTAATAACACGCCGTTTAGTCGTTACTTCAAACCGGCGATCACGACCATAAGAGTAATAAATAATACGCGAGATAGCACAGCATAGTGAGCTGTGGGAACATACCAAGGCCCTAGACTGTGGACGCGCCAATTATAATATAGGCGTAGTAGTTGGTATAACTTCCACATGGAGAAAAGTACGACCGAAAAAAAAATAGACTTGGAGGACATCCCTTATATGGGCTCAGTATTGAATGCGTTGACCTACCTCGCAAGGCTGACTAGCTGAATCATGCCCAGCACCGTCAGCGCACTAACTGCGGTGTGACTCAGAAGTCTATGAAATCTTATTCCGTGATCAGACTTGCTCTTCGGTTCCGCGTGCCGTGCGAAAACCGCGAAACGTCCCCTCCATACACCGGGGGTATTAAGCGCTCCCTTGGGATGCCGGCCGATTGGTGACCCTTAATTGCGGCCGCCAAATAGTTTGAGCGACCCTTAATCTCGGATTCGCGCAGCTCATAAGGTCCACCTCACGCTGTGTGTACGCGTGCCTTCAATTCAATCTCGAGCGTTGCGCCTATTGAGAGGACGGCTCATAGCGCAACGAGACAGAATAAGAGCTGAGGGGGAGGATGAGGAGGAGAGGAGCCATAAACGCTAACAAATAAATGCTCTTTGAAAGACATAGATGGAGAGAAAGACGAGAGGACTTCGCGTCGCTCTGCACCCGAAGACGGCGGATTAAGACGCCACAACAAGGGGCCCGCTGATCCAGTAGTGCATAAGGGGCAGGGATGAGGGAGGGGGAAAGGGTGCTGCGCCCTTCTTAACGAGGAAGCGCCATGCTTCCACTGACTCCGCTCTTCCGCGTCTTTTCTGATTGCCACCGCTCACTGGGGAGCACGTGGAGGAATCGAGGGGACGCGAAGGGGGGCGAGTAGTGACGTCAGACGCGCCGGCTATTCCCGATTGGCGGAGACCGCGACGAGGGGCCGTCGGCTCCGCAGTTAAAAACGACGGGGCACGCGCTTCCCGAATGTGCCACTGCGCTCCAAGCAGCGAAGACAGCGGAATTTTAGCAGCTCTCCTGCACGAGTGCACAGCGGAATCGGCATCATGTGAGTTCATGCGGACGCCTTGCTGTATGCTGTTCTGTACTGCTAATACGCTAGCTGTTATTAGCCTATTACAGCTTTAATTGTAATGAGCAATGGCCTATCTGTACTGAACCTATTATAGTTTCAAATGTTTTCCTGCAGGTTTTATCACACAGTTCCGGACAGCTGAGGAACCTGTCCCTTCTGAGCTAACGACAGTTACGTAGAGATGCACGGTCAGCCTCTACTACCTTATCGTAGATTAGGATCGAAGGACAAAGGTTCTGAACCCTGTCAATCGTTGTTCCAGACAGAGACCCTACATCTACTGAGCTTGTGGCAGTTTCGGAAGAGTTCAGTCCTCTTTAATGCGCTTACCATAGCATTGAACAGAAGGATAGCCAGTCACTAGGGTTCATGTCCTAGTTCGTACAAAAAAGCAACCGGTTTTTAACTCAGTTTGTAGCAATTCAAATAGAAGTGTGGCGTAGCTTACATAGCATGCATGGAAAGATCACACCTGCTCGCTGTGTGGCTAGACTGCATGCACGTGTGTGGTTGTAGTGAAAGGCGAAAATCTCGCTCACGGCCCCGCAGTTGCCTAGAAAAGTTCTGGATCATGGTTTAGCCGGCAACGTGGGGCTATACAGGAGACATACGTACGTACAAGGTGGGGAACAGAGATAGAGCGAGAGACGTGTAGAGATCATCATCATCACCATACTGACTACGCCCACTGCGGGACACTGCTACGCTTGCCTTCTCTTGGAATCCACTCCGTTACCCTTAAAGAGCAGCGGTTATCTTGCTTTCCCATTACATGCCCTGCCCAAGCCCATTTTTTCCTCTTGATTTCGAATAGGATGTCATTAACACGCGTTTGTTCCCTCACCCACTCTGCCTGCTTCTGGTCTCCCAATGTTACACCAATCATTTTCCTTTCCGTAGCTCGCTGCGTTGTCCTCAATTTCAGTTGAACCCTTTTCGTTAGACTCCCAGTTTCTGCCCCATAGGTTGTTGCCGGCAAGATACAGATGTTATATACTTTTCTCTTGAGGTATATGGAGAGACATGGAGATATGGAGGTCAATTTCCTCTTTCTTCGTCTGTGTACCTGAAGCCGCTTTTATTCCCCAACAACGGAATCACACTTAAAATGAACGCGTTTCCAGCTAAGAATGCTCGCAGGTCTGTATGGCAGAGCTCTTCAGGCACCTAAAGGTCATCAGTACGCAACCCATACAGGCTATACAGAAGTGTTAAAAGAAAAGGTCTTTAAGGCAGAGCATTTCTTGTCACTAAGTGAGGCCGGGGTGTGAGTCGAAACTGTCAAGGTATCGTTTCGCTGATACCGTAAATGCCGTTGTAAGAGGGAAAGTGATTGTGCTGCACATTGTAGGCGTGTCGCACGTTTATCAGGCAGGAGCGACCAGCGCATAACGTAGGACTCAGCTACAAGGTGTCACCTGATAAAATATTGAAAGCCCATGTTTTTAACGCCAAGAATATTTTTGCTTCCAGCCTATGCAAGAACGAGAATTCGAAAGTCCGTGCCCTTCGATCATGCCGAGCAGTTATGGACAAAAGCGTAATTGAACGGGAAAGAGTTTATGAACCAAATTTATTCATATATTGTAAGATTTATCTATAACAATGAATATATCCGCAGATCTCCCGTCGGCAGGCCTGCATTTTTTTGCTGTTAACGTTTTTCTTATCTCAAAAGCGCTGCCCATTGGTTTTCGATGGCAGTCTTAAATTCTCGATGCGAGCGGCGGGAAAACTTTAAAAGAAAGATTTCGCTAAACATCGGAAGAATGTACCATTACCTTCAATATTTCCATAACAGTAGATTACAATTTTCTAATATTCAAAATTTTTCTCCCAGAATGTTGGGCATGTTGCTCCAGACGCTGGATAACAACACCGCGCGTGGCAGTTTAATACATTACAAACACGTACTTATTTTATGTGCGCTTCACATAAAACGGTATATACGGTTGCAATAGGAATCAGCAGATATGTCGTTTCCTTGGTGCTCAATTTCACGGTAAAATTAGACATGAGCGCACACCACGGGAAAGGACGTGGTCTATATGTCACGAGTGGGGTTCAACGGACCGAAGCGCCAAAGAGAAGGGCTCGGGATTGATTTCGACCACCAGCTTTTCTTTACCGTGCATTAGCTGACATCGCAAAACGCACCTGAGTTTCTGAATGCGGCAGCCGTGGCCGAAATACGATCTCACGACCTTGGGCATGGCAACCGAACACCATAGACAATGAGTCACCCCGGCGGGCCGAGGGAAAATGGAGAACGCCTTTTGAAAGCGGTTGCTCCCGTCAAAATTACGGTACATTGCCACTTAACTTGTCAAGAGTGCTTCGCTTAGCGCGTTTTACAGCGGCCGATATTGCGATACATATGGTTTTTGTGATGTATACAAGCGACATGACAGCGGCATCGTGTTTCGAGCAGAAGCGCGTGGCTTTGTGTATATCCACGTGTTTTGTGGTCACGTGACGGCAAGCAGCTTCATGGTGCCCTAACAGCTGACTTACTCACCATCTCACAGGGTACCAGGCTTTCTACGCATCATCACTTTAAAAGATCGGGGGCAATGTGTCGTCACTCATAAAAATCGCCCATTGGCTGAAGGAAAGTGACGTCAGCAGACCGAAGGTGACG
This sequence comes from Amblyomma americanum, assembly GCF_052857255.1. Lineage (NCBI taxonomy): Eukaryota > Metazoa > Arthropoda > Arachnida > Ixodida > Ixodidae > Amblyomma > Amblyomma americanum. The sequence goes on along the minus strand of NC_135500.1, from coordinate 190,835,740 downwards.
TCACTTCTGGCAAATGCATCAACAGCTTCTAATGTTGTTTCATTGCCAACATATAAGGTAATTAAGTGTCCCTATGAATTTTGTATGAAGCTGCATTTAGAAGCGTATAGTTTGCCTTACCTGAAGCAAGTTTATTTGTCAGTGCAATCCGCTATACCGCGCATAAAGAGGAAATATTTACGGGAGAGTGCACAGGGTGAATCTAGCAAATGCAGAAGCTAACCCCAAGACTTCATGCAGCCTTCGTCTCTCCATTAAAGTAGAAAGTTGGAGCTTCCGAGTGCTCATTCTCGGCACTAATTAATTTGATGAGTTTTGTTCCACTGGCGTAGCTAATGGGTAAGAAACTTTACACGGAGAACTGAACGGCGAAACCGGCTGCGTCAGAAATGGCGAACAGGAACGGGTTGGCCGTGCCGCCAGCCGTGAGCATTTCAGGCAACTCAGGCGAAAGCCGAGAGTTCAGGCTAGTTTTTGTTCTTCAGTTTAGCTATATTATAGTGGAGCTAAATTATCCGCACAGCGCAGAAGCGTCTGGATACTCTTCCTACAGCCTGCCTTAACATAGAAATGCAGGCACACTGTACGCTAAAACGTACTGCGAACGAAGAAGCGCGGGCCAGCGGAATGCAACGTTGGTTACACCGTTGCCCCGATTGCCTCCACGTCCCAAAACGATTTGGATCATGAAAGGGAGACAAGATTCTATAACAGGCACTCTAAACACTAATACTCTTATATGGGAGTAAAAAGAGTGTGAACTCTCCACTAGCGTGCACTTCATTTTATAAATAGGAGTGCGCTAGAAAACAGCTTACTCCCTTTTCACTCCCTTCTGTTAGAGCACACAGCCCTAAGGGGGGAGGGGGGGGGGCACTATTTAGCCATTCCTTGCTAAAACTGCACAATGAGGTGCGCTAGTTTTTGACATAAACCTGATCTTTAGTGAGTAATTTCCGTAACAAGACGAGTTGCACGCCGCCGCGATAGCTCAGTGGTTAAGGTGCTCGTCTGCTGATCCGGAGTACTCGGATCCAGGTCGCGGCGGTCGCATTTCGATGGAGGCGAAACGCGCAGGGCGTTCGTGTGCTGCCCATTGCTAGTGCACGTAAGAACCCAAGGTGATATTAATCCGGAGCCCTTCACTACGGCATCCTTCATAGCCCGTGTGTCACTTTGGGACGTTAAGCTTTACAATTTATAGTTCACAATTTTGAATTATAAGCGCAGCGCGTTGCAGTAAGCCTTGGCGGCTGTATCGTCAATCAATCAGTCCAGCTTATTTCAACATTAGTGGTGTTGAGGACCGCAGACAAAATGCCTCAAGATGGGCTTGACGGGATCCGCAACGCCGTGTATATGGCAACATGCAGCAAGCATACAAAGCTATATCATACACATGATGTCATAGGTTCATATTACACATCCTTCAAAACATACAAAACTAAGTTAGTTCAAGAAAAATGAGAGAAGGTGACATAAACATTTGTTTCCCATAATTAGTTCGCAAGCGCGTTATACCTCCCATCGTTTAAATTGACGAATGTTACGTGTGTATATTTTTGGAGATAAATTTCCAACATTGAAAAGAGCGTTGTTATTTCTTTTGCGTAATTCATTGCGAAGTCAGTGTCTCCTCACCCTCAGCGTAGAAGTGACGCGAACATTAAGTGCTGCTCTTCACAGGGAAGGTTCCCGGGCTTTGAATGCGTTCGCGCTCGGCTGCCCCAACGGCAATCACGCACAGCCCGCCACTGCCCCAGTTTCAAAGGAAATGAGCCCCGTAAAGCTCCTCCCGTGTTGAGAACGCCCACTGAGAGCATCGATATACGATATCAAAGCGTGATACCAAAGGTGATTTGTGATGTGCAAGCTACAGGCGATTACTTGCGTCCAACGATGCTACGCATATCGTCCACGCGAGACCGCGCACATCCTTAATCCAAGCCGTGGGGATGCCCGGGCAACGCAGATCCCTTATGGAAGGATTTCCCGGTTCAAAGGCGACGCCATGCGTACTGCTTTTGGAAAGTTCGAGGTCCCTTGGGGAGTGACCGCAACTGCAACTCAGCAGTGGGGTGGAGCGCATATATACTCTTCACACAGTGAAAAATCTGGACGAAGCTTACTAAGCACGAGCCGCGGAAGCCGAGACCCCAGCTTCCCGCCTGCTCTGGTCGCAAACGAAGCGATGCGGGGCGCCATATAGGAAAAAAGAAAACGCATGCACAGAAATAGAGGCAGTGCATGGTATGGATGGTTCGCGATCGCTGCCTTCTAAAGGATTAACGCTAAGCCTCACGGAGTGCAATTAGGTGCACGGTGCAGACATATACGTCAAAAGCAAGGGCTGATCCTGCTCCTTCCCGCAAATAAAAAAACAGTGAATGTGTTATTAAAAGTGCTGTTGCGGCTCCAAAACTTCCGCAAGAGGATAATCTTGAGGACAGAGGAAAAAGATATCATTGCGGAGGTTAGAACTACCGCGCGGCTAGCACCGCGTTTCTTTGAAAGCTCACCTCTGCCGCTGTAGACTACATTTTTTTTATGGGCTTACGTAAGTTCTCTTAAAGGGAGACTAGTGACAACTGCATCTGATTTTCTTCTGAGTAAAAATTGATTTCATGGCTATTTATGGCTACGTTAATGTTTGTCCTGCAGAAAAAGGCGCATTAAGTGCTGGCAAATTTGGTTTTTAAAATTGTCCCGCCCTATGATTTAAAGTTGTGGCGTCCTGACCGAAAATGACTCCGTGATCATCGTTTTGAAGTGGATGACGGTGCAGCCTAGCCTCAGGGGTCTACGACAATTAAACAGTCTTGACACGTAGCAGTTTGCTTGAGAAAACGGCCGGTGGTGGCGACACCCATGTTTATTTTTTTAGCCTATATTAGCTTTTAAAGCATGGTTTTTCAGCCAAGCTAGCGTCTTTGTCATTAGAACGCGGTAGTGCGTTGATACAAGGCAACTTAAATTTGTCTTCATTATGTCAGTTTGTCAGGTTTCTCTGAGCCTAATTTGCACCGACGGCTGGTGAGCTTGTCAGTCCGCTTCAACATCTTTGAAAGAGTGCGCTATTTATAACGCAGGCGACAGCGGTAAAAAAATGAAGGAAGTAGAGTCATTTAAAGGGAACTCTCACGCGAATACATGAGCACTGCTAATTCAAGCGTATCGCCTTCTGCAGAGTGCTGCACCTGCAAGATTGCACCTCGTAAGGCTATAAATCCTGTAAATCTGACGGATATATAATTAATCTCCTGATCTTACCTAGCAGCCTGGTTTTTGCCTTACTGCTCTATGCCACTACGCGCGCCTCAGTTCTTGGCTTAGTAAACGAAAACCTATCACAGAGAGCATCAATTAGGCCTTTCGCTAAAATTAAGGGCTAATGATCGTAACATTTGCCTGCTCCAGCCGCCTTCAATCAAAGTCTACTGCATCAGAGAAGAGCTTGTTTCCAAGTGTTGTGATTTATATTTACTACCTTTTTTTTGCGCTATGCAACGCAAGAAAAAAAGTTAATGGATCCCTATATCTGCACACTAAAGTAATCGCCAAAGGATAAAGGGACCTGTAACCTTTAACGGAATAATCAAGAAAGTAATCAGCTCAGCGCGTAGTCGTCGCACAGGCCGCGTGAGTTCTGTACCGCGGCGCCGGCAGTCGCAGATGACACAAACCGCAAATCGTCCTATTTCGCAAAAAGCTACAAGTAAATAGCAAATTTCGGTCACTGAACTATGGAGGCGGATAAAAAAAAAAAGACGAGAATGCCGGCGACTCCCACAAGCATCGATATTCTCCTGCAAGTTCATATATAAAGAAATTAGGACCAGACATCACCAATGACGTTGCGAAAGTTTGTGGAGGAGACGTCTTACATCTTACGCTTGCCTTCCGGACGTCCGAGTGTGTCGTGAGGCGCCAGCATCGATCGGCTGCTGTCATTGGTTGCAGCTGTTTGCCGGCGCTGTCATGAGCGCTAGCAACAGCAGCATTAAATCTGTACCCATAATAGGTCGCCAGCCTCATCGGCGCATCGGCCGATTATTGTCTTGCTCTGCCTGGATGGTCGACTTCTGTGTACTTCCTACGCGAAAACACAGCGAGTAAGTATAGGCTCCATGAAGAAGTAACAGACCCTTCTGCAGAGTATTTTGATGCTCTGATTTTGCCAGTAGCAATTCGTTCGGTTACGATGTAGCCGTTAAAGTTTTACGGAAGTGATTTTTCTGGCTCTTGTCCAGAATATTTTTTTCTCTTGTGGCGCTATTGCCAACCGCATTAAGTGCGAAAGAAAAGAAAGGTCACGATAACCGCGATAAGAGTGTCAGTATTGGACGCCTGTTTCGTAACTCTCGGAGCGGGTGAACACTTTCGAAATTGCTCTATACTATGTGGGAAGACATCATTCTTACTGCGCTTTGCGAGGCAATCACTTAAGAAACCGCCAGCTGAAATGGACACTCGGTTTTTATGGCACAGTACATACCTATATACGACGTTAAAGCTGGCGGGAGGCGTTGGGGGGAAGCACTCTATTCGTAATAATCACGTTACAGGGACTGCTGAGTTTGAGTGCGACGCGCAGCTTGAAGACTGCAGGCGAAATGCGGCCGCTAAACGGAGCTGTTCCGTCAGAGATGGACGTAATTCCCGCAGTTAACGGCTTGCTCTTCAATAGGACACGATCAGCTATCCAAGACACCCACTGCTCATAGCAGCAGTAAACAAAGTGTCGTTTCAGCCGCAAACACAACAGTGCATCCCGGATTGATGCGTTGTTGTGAACGAAAGTTGGAAAGCAGCCGTGGTAAACGCCAACCCTTACTCCCCCCATCTGTCTATATCATAAAAAAAAACTTTGGGACTCGACCATAATCTTAAAGAAATTGCGACAGCATTTGGAAGTTTTTGTTATCCCCCAGATATACCGAAGTACCCCCAAATTTTGCAAGTATAGGCCCACCCCAGAAACATGAAAAAAGCTGGATTAGTGGGTTGATTAAGGTGTATTAGTGGGAATTATTGGTAGTATTAATGTGGATTACCGAGGGTTAGTGGATGGATTAAGGTTGAAGAGCGGATTGGGTTGTTATAACCCCATATCATAATCCAATGGAATAGACAAGAGAGAGAGAGAGAGAGAGGACTTTATTTACGCCGACATGAACCTCGGGACAGGGGCTCAGCCAGCGGGAGGGTCTCCCCCTTGCCGGCCCTCCTGCGCCGTGACCGCAGAGAAGGTCTTGGAGTAAGCCTCCTCGGCACTCGAAAATTCTAGTCCTATTTTCATATTTGGCGGGGCTGATGACGTCACGGCGTTCCCGACCAATCAGAGAATTTCTTTACGGAGAAACTCAACGGTTTTTACAAGACGACAGCCTAAATGCCATTGTATTAAAAAGAAAACGTGTGGCGAGGGCAAGACGTGTGCAGGCGCCCAGGTCAGCGTTTGGCTTACTGATTAGTATTCTGTTAATGCAAACACTGTGGCGGCCCCGTCCACTCTGATCGTGCACAAAGACGCCTTCATGCGCATAAAAAAAAAAAGAAAAGCAGTACGCGACACTCGCATCGGGGCGAGCTAGCGATCTTCGAGAATGCAGCCTTGAAACGTCGTGCAAGGCGATCAACGAACGACCTCCGAGCTTTCTCCTTCCGCTGTAGTGCACGCGGCGGCGCGTATTTGTGGCACTGCCGTCCGAGCAGCTTTGTTGCCGGCTACCTCGACCCACAGGCGCCCTTGCAGACTAATTGTTGTTGTTTACCTCCAGGAGGCGGGGCCGAAAGCGCCAGGCTTGGAAATATCCCGCGCTGAACGCCACGGGCCTTGTGCCGTCCACCGCCAAGGTTCAGCTCGCCGCAAACAATCTAAGCGCGTTGCGCTGTGCGCGGTTTGCTCCAAAGAGGATTAGCTTTCTAGCGGTGCAGATTTATAGTCTCCCAGGAACCCTTAACGCTCCGTCAGATAAGGAGATTAAAAAAGGTGCCCTTTACAGCGTTCGGACCATTTAGTTTTGTGTCCTAATTTCGGTGTGCACGAGAAAGAAGTTACCTTGCTTCACAATCAGCCGGCCCAAAACGAAAACTGGAGCATGCTGGTAACAGTGTACGGCGCTGTAGATGGCGGTTACCGTGTTGCGTTTCCTTTAGCACCAGCCAGGTTCTGACTGCACATCCACAAGCGTAGCGCGCGCGCCCAATGGAAGCGGTAACGTTATCGAAATATGATAACGGTATGAAAAAAATGGCTTTGATCGGTCCGGAAGGTGATTTAGGTTTAGTTTATGGGGGTTTAACGTCCCAAAGCGACTCAGGCTATGAGAGACGCCGTAGTGAAGGGCTCCGGAAATTTCGACCACCTGGGGTTCTTTAACGTGCACTGACATCGCACACTACACGGGGTAAGGTGATTTACCAATCGAAGCCGAAAAATCAACTTTATCGCAGTGTACCCGGAATGGCGCTGATCATGCTCAGCCAAAACAAGTGCAACATAATGTACGAAGCAATACCGGCATGAGCGTAGTGCCGGGCTCCGTCTCACGAGTTCGCTACTGTGATTTGGCGTGGATTATGGGGTTTACCGCACCAAAGCAACTCAAGGTATGAGGGACGCCGTAGTGAGGGGCTCAGGAAATTTCGACACACTACATCGCACACTACACTAGCCTCTAGAATTTCTTATCCGTCGAAATTCGAATGCAGCGGCCGGGATCGAATCCACGTCTTTCGGGTCAGCAGCCGAACGCCGTAACCACAGAGCCACCGCGGCGGCGCATTCCGCGAATGTGAACTGAAATGCCGCGCGGTGATGCGTTACCAACAGTGCTGTGCGATGTGTAGTCTTCGAGAAAAAAGAAAAGACTTTTCACTCTGCGTATGATCAATGTTCGCACCGGGCCTTCTGGAGAACAGTTGGCACTCCAAAGGTCTAGAGACTGCCCCAGAAAGTCTATAGAACTTCTCGCCAACGCTTAGAAACGCCGGGGAGGCCTGCTGACTTGACCAATGCAGTCCAACCATAGCTCCAATCCAACCTAAAGTGTTCTCTTTACTTTCAACGAAAAGTTAAACACGTCGCTCTGCTCTGCCACGCCTATAACGCGACAAAATCGGAGGAGCTCGGAAAGCATGAAAAAAAAGTTTATCATTTAATATTACGACATCTCTGGAATGTGACAACCGCACAGCGGCCTCGATCGTTGGCTTCGGTTTTATAACGCGGAAACAACAACAATATGCGAACGCACGCAAATAGGTAGTTGAGAATAAAATTACTTGTTTCGAACAATATAAAGCAAGCATGCATTCATATGTTTTTGTTTTTTGCTTAAATGAGCGAGATCCACGAAAAGAAAATCTATTTCTCTTTTGCGAACGTTATGAGAACGAAAGGCGCCACGTAATGCCAAGAAAACGTGCGCGCAAATCCAACTTCAAATAAAAGATGAACCAGATCCTAGTGACGTACAGGTCAAAATCAGGCAAATTCAATCGTGAAAACCTTCCTTGTCAGCTTGCGCCTCATGGATCGGGCTGTTTCGAGCGTGGTTTCATTAATTCGTTTATCAGCGCTAGTTTCTCGTCGACTGCGACGGATATGAATTAAGAGGTCGCCGGAATATATCTGAACCCACAAGACGACGATAACGATTGTATCATTAGGATGAAACAAGAATGCGCATATACTATATTGACCGTTAACTCGTTTATTTTGGCTAGCTGCAACAGTCTTCCTGAATTTATTTTTACTAGCCAAATAGCATAGGCAGACAGGAAACAACAAGCCTAACCATTGCCTGTCGGTTTGCGTCCTGTACAGGTCTACAATTTCGCTATTCATTACGAATTTAGGATGACACATTAAAGTAGAATACATATTCTAGATTGCATACAGTCTAGCTAGTTCCCCTCTCCGCAGCCGAAGTGTGAACAGAAGAAAAGAAAAAGGCTGTCCAATCAGATCCTGCGCCAGACGCCTGCTATTAGCATTATTTGCTTGCGCGCGCTGGTGAAGCACAGCAGTGCCCTTGATTGCACGCAATGAAATTTCTAATTGTTTTTCTGCTGAATTCACAAACTAGTTATTTTTGAGCATCGCCTTCATAAACACAGCTTCGAATACAAATGTATGAATAAGTTTTCTGAACTATACAGGATCAAATACAGAATTTCACAATGAAAATAGCTAAATTCGAATTTCACAAGCTGATAATGGCCAAATTGTTAGCGTAACTTTTCATTACATGGTGGTGTGGAGCTCCTCGAACTAACATGCAAAGCATACTGTATAACAGCTTGGAAAGCACTATGGTTTGTGTGGATAAGAAAGTTTCGCGTTTTTCTCAGTACTTGTTTAAGTACACTTGGCTCATTTCGAAAAAAAAAGTCATATATATATTTGTGTTTGATAATCTTCTCCTCAGCTGAGGTAGCGGTAACAGAAATGAAGCATTTCAGCACATCTAGACGGAAACAACTTTCTACCCGAACAAGACATAAAACACACCAACCGCAGCCCGAGTGGGCACTTCAATTCTCCTGATATATATATATATATATATATATATATATATATATATATATATATATATATATATATATATATATATATATATATATATATTCGCGAAGTTGGTCGAAAGAAATCGCGAAAACTGAAAGCAGCGTGCATTATTAAGCCTTCGTTAGTTGCCCGCCCCGCCAATTCCGGCCGACGCGTCCCAGCGACCTATTTGCGAGCGAAATAATCACGGTTGTTTTCGCTCTCGTAATGCAGGCTAGCTTGGCACTTCGTTCTGGAGAAAAGGTAGAGAATCTCTCTCCCCACATTGCCAGAAAAAAAAAAAAGGAAGTGTACATAAAGGGAAGTGTACGCGGCCTGTTATCATGCCCCGAGCTCCCTTCGAGATCATTCGGGTGCATGGTGTGTAACAGTGCAGCTTCCAAGGCACCGACGCTAGGTTATATAGTATAGTCATTAAACCTGTAGTGAGCACTGCAAGCAACAACCGGCCACAGAAGGTCTGCGCAAGGGTATATTGCAAGCCATTTGTGACCCTATAATGTGTTACTCTACATTTCATATACGCTTGGGTACCTGGATGCCATTCACAGCGCTATAAATACCTAACTGCGAGTAGAATAGCATTGAGCAAAACGGGACTAGCCCCAAATGTCGCACGTTTAACTTAAGCCGACGCAATGCAAGCAGAGCAAAATTGTACACAGATAATAGTAGAGCCAAACTATGTAATGATCAAGGGACAGGACGCATAATGCATTGAATCCAAAATTCACAGAAAAGCCTTTTAGGCGGCTCCTACGAGCATCCTCAGAAAATAGTTTTTTTTTTCTGTTCCCTTTCAGCGCACGGTGCGACAAACGCCGGACGCCGAGTTTTGTTCCCATAACCGTTCTAATGCAAACGCATTAAATAAACTGCAAATTTCACATATGTATGACTAGCATGCTTATTTTCTTCTTGCTCTGTCTCCCACCAGAATGCAACTCGGTCTGCACGGAACAACATGGATCCTTATCCTCGCCCTCACAGCGATCGCAGCCTCTTCTCCAGCTCGGTCCAGGTATGTCCTCCTACCAGCAGACCACCACTGCGCGCAAAGACAAGATTCTCGTAGCGATTCACAGATTCAGAAAGGCATACGTATTCATAACAGTCTGCAACGCCAGCTCCGTTATCACATGGCGCACTGTGTTTCATTTGCATCAACGCATTCTCCTTTCGCAACGACGCTAGTTGGAAGTGTTTACATGGAATTAGAAATTCGCGCCAGCACATTCAAATATGAAATTCACGCCGGGAAAGCTGTCATCACAGCTGTTTCTGTCGTATATTAGGCGCATGGCCTATAACCAGTGGAAGCAGCGTAAAGGCGTTGATGCTGAAACCTCATGGGTGATGCCACACTGTAAGAGCAAATATTTAACGCCCGCCGCATGGATTTTCCTTTACCTCATGCGAGAACAATAGGTAACTGCGCCTAAACACTCTCGTGTCAAGTTCTTGCGCCAAGCTCTCCACTATTGCTCCAGAAAGTTGGCCACAAGCATGGACAAGCTAATGTGTCTGTGAACAGGCCAAATAAAGCCTCTCCGTAACGCTGACGCGTTACCATTGAGCCCGGAAGGAATGACGTTAGTCTCAGCGAAACTGCGCGTGCTAACTCCGAAACGCTGAAACTTCAAATGCCTTCCGTGGCCCTCCTCAGAGCTTAGATCAGCAAGTCGAAACAGCACGCCGCCGCGTTAAGACACTGGGAGTTCTTGACTCTATAATAACTTCACCAAAAGTTCCATGCCGACCCCATTGCTGAGAAACTGCAGTGAAGCTTTCAGATCACAGCCATTTTCAAGCTATTTTTCATATCTTCTCGCCTGTGGTCTATTAATACGCCAGATGCTAGAAGACATACATACATGTTCCTAATTCTGAGGATCTATGTATGTCTCAGGATAAAGCTTTACGTAGCATAACAAGAAATGATCGATCAATTAACAAGACATCACTTTGCTCCAATGACAGGTGATCTGCTCTGAGCGTTCCCCCCAGACATTCCCACCTTCAGCCACCCTCCATCGCTTCACCCTCTGCTTGCGACAGCGCTTCCGTCGGTCACCCCTACGGTTGGTTCCCTCGGCATCGGTCCCCTTCGAAACGCACAGCTGCGAGCCGCTGCGCAGAGCTTGCAATACTCAACCCTCGTGTTTCCTCGACCACAACGCGGCCAAAACTGCGCCACGATCATCCTGTCACCTCACTCTTCTACCACTACTCCTCATTTAACACGCCAGTATGGCGTACTTGAGGTATAGATAAACAACTCACAAGCATCGCCATCCAATCTACTCATATTCCACTGTTATACAGAATGAACTATTTTGTGCCTCGTGTTTGCGGTAAAACACTGGCTGAAGTTCGGGACAATTGACGCTGCAGGTCACAAATTATGTCCACGCTCCCGTACAGGCCCCGGCGCCATTACTCAAACATTCCATATTCCTGTTCGCACATTCCAGGCCCAAGAGGGACGTGTACTACGACTCTTCGCTTGACCCCGGCGAAGAGTATCTGCTCAGCCTGCTTCGCAACCGTATCAGGTGAGGCGAACGGAAGGGCGTGATTTGTAGGTATCCAACTTTTAACTTTGAAATCACATAAAGCTGGCGGATCGGAACACGGCCCATGACCATGGCGTCGGTGACGCGGCTAGACGCAGTCTGGAATTGTGCCGAGTTTAATAGGTCATAAAAAATGAGACTGCCCCACAGTGAACATATACAATACTAGGTCGTCGCTAAACGCCTATTCAATGTTAAATGGATTGTTTCGCGAGGTAACTCGCACAAGAAAAATAAAAGCACCAAGATACAAGCCTCTTAAAGAACGTGGTTGTTGGAAGAGATAGAGCATTGAACGCTCCAAAGGAATTAGGCAGGACTCTCTGAAACGGCGCGCTTCGCTGTCCTCGAACTACATAACGCGTACAAAAAAGTGGCATTACAAAGGCTCCCGCTTATTACGGTTGTTATAACTACCGACTGCCAGTACGGAACAGTGCCCTTTATGCTGCGCTGACGAATCCACGCAACGTGTTCGACCAAAAATGGATTCAGCACGCAATGGGACGATGTGAGGGGAAATACAGGGTCATTTCCAAGACCCATTCGTCTGACCGCCGATCGCCTTCTCATAATCGTTAGATAATTTAAAATGATGTCATGGCTTCCACGCTATTATTGACGTTATCGTACATCTTAACGTTCCGGGGAACCTATATTCGAACTATGTTGTGCCATGTATACCACGTCAACCATTACATGCGTTTCACCCCATTATGGCAGAGGCGGGTGCACTAGAATGACGCAAATACTGGTTTATGGCGATTTAATATCCCAAAGCGACTCGTGCTACGAGGGACGCCGTAGTGCAGGGCTCCGGAAATTTCGACCACCTGGGGTTTTTTAACGTGCACTGACACCGCACAGAACACTGGCCTCTAGAATTTCGCCTCAACCGAAATTCGACCGACGCGGCTGGGATCGAACCCGCGTCTTTGGGGTCAGCAGCCGAGCACCATAACCACTGCACCACCGCGGCGGGCATGACGCAAATACTATGGGGGCACTGTCACCTTCTACATCATTGCGCATATCACCTGTAAACGCCGTATTATGACAGTCACTTAATTGTTTTCTCCCCCTCCCCTCTTCCGTCTCGCACCCATGGGCGCACAGCCACCCTTCTCTCCTGGAGCAGCAAAAGAGGGCGGGCGGTCTGCTGGACTTCGGCGTGTCCCGAGGCGCATCGGGAGCTGAAGCCGCCAAGGCCCGCCTCGGACTCAAGCTGGCCCACGACCCCTACGGGCCGGGAAGGCGCTGATCCTCGCCAACACCCAAGGGACCACCGACGGATGATATCCTGCACGCACTCGACATTGCACACTGACACACACACACGCACGGCATGGAGGCGGGGAAAACAGAGACCCCGTAACTCTTCTTCTCGGTTATGCCGATTCTGTTAGCAGTGCGCGCCACTAGAACTGACGAAAAAAAAAAAAAGAGAGACGCTGTGCTAATACTTTGGCTACATAGCTTACGCTGAGGCGCATCTAGTCAGCAGTACGTTGCTATTCCTGTGTCCCTGTACTGGTATGGATTGTTCCATCTCCGTCAGCAGGCGACCTCATTGCTTTCGAGCAGTGTGACCTGCGATTATGCGAGCTAGCGGTCACATTAGAAAGACTGTACATACTGTGAACAATTTATCTGTCATTGAGCCGCCTGAGTGGAATTACCGCGACCAAGATTGTTGCTAGGACCGTACCTCGCGCAGACATGTTTCTTGTTTTCTGTTTTAACATGCTGTCCAAGTAAAACAACTTGTTGAAGCGTAAACTTCGTAGAAATGCCTTATCTGTTTTAGAAGTTTGCTGCTGCTCTTTGCAACTGTGTTTCCTATGTACACGGCAATAACAACAGCCGCCACTGTCTTAGCAGCTAGTGGAAGCGATAAGCTCTACCCTTTCCCATCTAACACTATTCCGTAAGACACTAGTGCTCGGTGGTGCAATTTACGCGAGCTCAGTGCGGTGGGAACCTGATTAGCGCTGCATTACCTTGGTTTGAGTGGTGTCTTGGGCATGGCATACAGTTTTGCTCGAAGACAATGTACATGGACAAAGTACCGACATGGGATGCAACGTGTAATTTATTTGTACACAATAAAATAACTGAGGCCTAATACGTTGTCTCCCTCTCACTGCTTGATTCAAGACAAAAAGCCCAGCAGAAAACGCGGCCTCCACGTTCAGCTGTGGAAATCAAATGTGAACCAATCGGGAGGGAGTGACTCGTGCTCTCAAGCCACAAAACTAAAGAAAACAGCAACATCCATTCAAGACGACAAAGTTGTCCTCAGCAGTGTACGTAGTAGTACTGAAAAATAGACTGGACTAGGTACAATCATCCTCTGTGAAATGCTTATCACCATGGACTAAAGAGAGAAAAAAAGGACCAGAAATCCCAAATATGAGAGAGAGGTGCACTTCATGTGTGCTTCTATGTGCGCTTGGTATTGAGCCTAATAGACGACACAACGTCCAGAAGAGCAAGAAACACATCGGGTTGGTTTCTCTATCATAGCAGAGATTGCACACACACTCACAGAAAATGAACGTCCGAGCGTCATGCCATGCCGAACGAGTCGAACACCAACTTATACCGTCTCAGCAAACTTGCTGAGAAGCCCGATCAAACATAACTTGCGGGTTGGTCCTCAACTTTAACACCTTGTGCTTGGGATCCGACTTGAGAAACATTTTCTTTTCAGTCTCCTCACACCGGATGCTGTCTCACCCATTACCTTAACAACACTGCTCTTGACCCTGACAACAGCAGCAGCAGCAACAAGAAAAAAAGTATAAAAAGACATACACATGACCAGGAAAGCTTGCTGCAAACCCACCGGCACATGATGTGTCTATATATATATACACGTGATAAAGGTACAAAATTTACAAAATAGACTCTTATTATACAAAAAACCGGCCTCAGTGCAAGGACTATGCACAGCATCAAGGGAAAAAAATAATAAAAAAAACGAAATGCGAACAAGTGAACGCATTAGGCTCACTTCAAATTCGAGTTTGTAGACTCCAAAAAGACCTGTGCGCTTGCTTCAAAAGTGCGTTTGTGGACATTCTGACAATGGTGTCTTGAGCAAATCTACTGTCTATGGCACTGAAATATACAGTCGCAAGCGTAAAGCGTCGCAAAGTTCTCACGGAGTGCTGGCGACCGCGCAACGATGCAGCACTGGGGCGACACTGCACTAGGACAGCGCAGCACTAGGGCAGCGCAGCACTAGGCAAGAGCGCAGTAGGGCGACACTGGCCGCCAAATCACGCCTAATGCGCGACTCCGAACGACGCTACTCCGCGCTCGAGTTGAGGAGCTGGGCCCCAGGCTCAACTCGGCCGCCCGTGTCACGGCAAGCCAATCGCGTCGTCCAGGTCGCTCAGCAGATCAGCGTCGATGTCAGCGTCGTATGACGACGCTGTGACTACGTCATCATCATCGAGGAAATCGTCCAGGCGCTTGACCACGTCGCTCATTTCCAGCTCCGCATCCGGAGTGCTGGAACGGAGATAACATTAAATAAGGAGGCTGGAAATGTACGCAAGAAGGTCGAATAGGTGAACATCAAGGCAAGTGTATCGCGCTACCCTTGCTTGGGACTGTCCGCAGCGAAGCTGCCAGAGAGGCAATAACTTCGTTAAGCGAAGCTATAGGAGCAAGCGTGTTTGAGATGCGCAAAGTGAAAGCTCCTTTTCTAGGCCTCTCTTCGAAATCTGGTTGGAAAACCTTCTGGCACGCATGCCGTTATGAGCAAGATCACGCAAAGTCCTTGGAGTGAAAGCATAATGCGCACGGCTAAAAAACCACCCAGTTATGCATTGACGAAGTATGTCAAGCTATTAGGCTACGACAGCGCTTATGTCAGCGCATGCGCGCAGAGTGTCGTGCGACGCACGCTCGTGGGCGCGGATATACGTAAGCATTTCGGCCGCTCGGCTTCGGTTTAGCGCGCCGGGAGAGTCGGAATTCACTAGGCCGCAGGACTCAGAAAAAAAACCTAAAAATATATACTCCTATTACTGACGGGTAGCTAAAAATTTCTGACTGAAGCGCTCAACTCTAAGTTCAAAAGTGCATTGAATATGATATTATGCAACCAGTTTACAAGCTAACACGGTTCACTTGTTTTCTGACTTCTGCTTCCGCTGACAATATCGTGCAGACAAAACAGATAACTGAAAGGTTTTACTGGAATACTCGGTATAGCCCCGAAAGCGATTTAACTACATGTGCTGTTTTAAAAGGTACGAAAAAGCGCTAGTTCAAATGCTCAAGATCCCACTTTTAGACATTCGCAACTGGTTCGGTTATATAGCGAGGAAGACACGACAGAATCAGAGAGAGAGAGAGAGGAAGGCAGAGTAGCCCCGACGTAGTACGAACGTACAGGTGCGGACATAAGTAAACGGAGCACTAGATTCCGTTCTAAGTGCAATCACGCCTTCCCTATCGGAAATGAAGTAACACTGTCCGTCCATGAGAAAGCGCAATGGCGTTCCCCACCATAATGCACACACCATAGCTCGCAATTTCAATTAGGCAACGCGTAAAAAATGGTAGAAGGAAATAGCGTGCTCCGTTTACTTTCGTCCGCACCTGTACGTTACGTGACGCGTAGTAGCAAAACAGTGACGAATGGATGCATTTCGCGTTTGTAATCGCATGGATACCAATACGAATTCTCCAGCGCGAAGCGAGAAACTAAACCAAGCCTCATGCAGTCGCGAGTGACTTACCTCGAGCTGACTGCCGTCTCCTGTTCCAGAGCCGCATGCTTCGTCACTGCGAGATGGCAAAAGGAGTGTAATGCTGAGGACCTAGAACGTCGTAACGATGCTTACACAATCGCGCATTTTCGACGCCGCTCAGTGGCAGCTATCTAATCTAGTACACTATAGACGCAGCAATATTTAACAACGGTCGTATTCGGTTGCGAATACAACGACGCTGTAATGATTACTTAAAAGCTGACCTTTGCTTTACGCTTTATTTGTGCATCGGTTTTAATGCCAAAGCATTTCTTGGCCCATGAGTGGCGTCGCCGGAAGCTGTGGAGAGACGCTGTGGACGGAACTTGTGGACAGAGCGTGTCCGCACGAACTGAATGAAAATAGTGAAGTCTAGTGAATGCGCAGATGTCTCCGAAATGTATCTTCGAGGTATGTACTGAGGCATGCATGAGTAATTACAAGCATCTAAATTACAGACGTACGTTTCCGGTAAACTACTCCGTGCTTGGTGTGCAGTCGTAGCGCTATCATACGGCACCCACTGTAACCCCCCTTGCAATCTACGGCGCTGGTCCAGCAGATGGCGCGCGCGTAGGCGAGATGGCGGGCGCGCATGAGGAAGGACGCGCATTAAGAGAAATGGTTCGCATTACTGCACCTAAGCAGACTTAATTGCACACCTGTACTTGTTTTAGAGGCGAACTGAGCAGAGAGGATAGTCTGTAATGAAAACTGAATGTCAGCCAGGATACCAGCCAAGCAAGCTGCTTCAGATGAAGTGTATGGAGGGAGCACTAATAGTTCATGTCTGCAAATTAGGCATATGCAGGCGGTTGGCATCGCAAACATCTACAAAACAAATAAAAACGGTGGCGCGTCTATATGTGCCGGCGTCGGCAACAATTTTCAGCTTTACCATTCTTCCCAGAATGCCTGCGAAGCGACAACTTGTTCTCGTTTTCTTATTTTTTTATTTTTGCAAAGATTTGCGTGTTAAGGGAAACGCACACGCGGTTTCACAAGCTTTCGAAACTGTACCGCCGCTTACTTCGGCCTCCCCGTCTGCAATGCTGCAAGGCCGGCGAGGAATTTCAGACAAGGCGCTCCGATCGGTCGGCTAAGTACACAAGCCCTTCCCACTAAGCACACGTTTGACCCTTTCACAGAAATGTGAGTGTACGGCGTGCGTCAGCGCAAGAGCCGTGCTGTATAAATGACGATTTAACAGAAAAGCGTTCCGTATACGACAAATGCAAGAGCTACCACCACCTTTCTCTACGTGGAAATCACTGGAAAGACCGTATACGCAACCACTGCCTCCCACATTCACGCATACTTCTGCCGATCCACTGTCGCTTTGTCTTTTTAATTTGCGTTCAGCCTGCACGACTGTGCCACGACCCCCGCGAGAAATAAAAAGAAAGAATAAACAAGTGGTAGGATTTTAACGGACTTAAACCAAGCAGACGCGCGAAAGCATGTGTTTAGCCCGATTGGCTCATGGTTTCGCTTTGCAGGGTCGTCGGCACGTCTGGCGACGATATTAGGCCCAGGTTGGGCTCTGACCTGCTCTTCGACTAACACTCCTCTTCAGCGGAGTGGCTGCGCGCTTTGAAGCAGCCACCGCAAGAGGGGCCTGCCACATTCCCTCGTTCCCATCGTACCCTCCCCTCCTTCCATAGAAACCACGCGTCTGAGCGCGCTCTTCGGGTTCCTGCGACGGCCCACTAACCCGACGCTAAACCCAGGACTGGACGCTTAACAGCTGCGCTGTAAAAGGGTGAGCTGATCACAGATAGCGAGTTTAAAACAGAGCGACCGTCCTCAGCGTGCACGCGCGTTGTTTGTGCGGATGAACACGATGCCCTCAGCACGGCATTAACGCGCTTACATTCTTGGAAGCTATCAGCCTAGCCACACTGTAGATAACACTGATGAGCTTGGCAGCCCAGCATACTTGAACTACGCACCCCTGACAAAAATGGTCAACAGACAGTCTACAGACTTCTTATGGACTCATTGCCTTCCTATAGATATTATTTGTCTATTCATAGTCTATAGAATGTCTACACAAAAAAGTCTACTAAAGTGTATCACCATAAATTTACCGATTGTCTATGACTGTCTATGGGATTTGTATTGCCTATAGACTGTTATCTAGAGTGTGTATAGAGAGTCTATAGACTTTATACACAGAAGTCTATGGACAGTCTATAGACTGTCTAAAGAAATGTTTGTAAGAGACAGCAGCGGATTGCGCAGTATTGTTGTAAGCGCCACAACTCAGATGATTAACTGCGATGAGGAAGAGAAAAACTTCTTTCGCGCAACTCTTTAAGCTGTACCTCCCAACGCTTTTAAGAAGCAATTCGCAATCGCTAACACAAGAGCACTGTCATCGTCACCCAAGATAAGTCAATTGCAGAACTATACTACCTCTGCAGTTAGCCTTAATTACCCTTGTTTAGCCAGGCCAAGCCACACTTCCCCCAAAAAACCTTTCAACCTCATCGACCTAGCAGAGCCTCTGCCACCCTAGTTTTAACTTACCTTGGTGCCCACTCTAACTCTTACGACAGTACCGATAACCTGCACTGCGCGTTACATGGCCTACCACAGAACATTTGATTTTATTTGGTTCCTCGATATTCGAGTAGAGGCTGGGCTAAAGGCTCTCAGAAGGCCTGGAAAAGGCCCCAGCTTTCCTGTATACAGTCCGGCAGCAGTTGTCCGCCTGCCGCGTGTTATCGAGACATTGAAAAAAAAATTAAACTTAAAGTAAAACAAAATTATTTGATCTCAGCTAGGATATCAATTGGCATTTCCTCTCTAACCTACGCTGCTCGCCAGCTGTATCCCAGAATTAGATATCGTTGCTCTTACTAACGCGCGCCGCATAGTCCATGGTCTCGTTTTAATCATTTTCGTTAGCGTTTTCGCTAGGATCCGCTAACTTTACTACGTGCAGCACAGACCCCCCGAAAAGGTTAGAAACCTTGGAGAGCCCAGCTACGCGGGTTCCCTGCTTTGAAAACTTATAAACTTCTCCGCCTCCCTTTCGACCAATTATACATGCACACAACGTAAGCTGCCCATTTTTCTTAGAAGGTACATCCTATCCGGACAGGCAATTCTGCAGTTTATTTTCAACTATGTGCAATCCTTCATTAGGTCAGCGCGAAAGGAAGCCCCCGTCACTCCTCCCACAAGTTAAAAGAAAAGGAAGTACGTGACTGACGCCGCATACATAATAGGCGGCATGCAATCCGTTACTTCAAGAGCTGCGCACCAGGCGCGCAGCCCGAGGCAACCGGCCAGACTGGCCGGCAACGCACCTGCTAGTGTCGCCCGGCGAGGTCTGCTGGGGTGGTTGCCGATGGTGACCGTCCGCGTGGATTCCCTGAAACTGGGTCGCTTGATGCGAACTCGGGACGCTGGGGGAAAGAGTACAGCGCAGTCAGTCGTAACGACGTCAATCGATTTATACATCAGTCAGTCAACTAATTTCCCAACCGAACAAACGAGCAAAGAGGCGCATCTCCCCTCTCTCTACAAAGTTAAAGCTGGTGTTTTGTATGAACAGCTCAAATGTGCATCGGAAAGTGTAAAGAAAGCAGCCTCGAATTTTGCGCATCAAGCGCACTACTTCGAGACTCATGAATCAGGAAACTATATCGCGGCAATTTACGGCTTTCCTACGGCTTCGCGGCTGATAAAAATTCGTCCTGGTTCCGGACTCGAATCCGGGGCCACCGAGTGGGCGAGGCCGGATCAGTCGCAAATGAAAAGTGGAACAATATACGAGTGTTGTAACGAAAGTCGACGCAAAGGTTGGCATAACTTCTCTTGACACACACCGCTAAAATTTTACGTGTTTGTAGGGTAGCTCTTCACCTATAATAACCACTAGTTTTCTCAGGTAACTAATGGATCTTATTCACAGCATGCAGCTAATGAATTTTAAGAAGCTACGGACCGTCATGTAGCTTTTGACGAACGGATGATGCAGGCACTCCGACATTTACAGAAAGTCACTGAATGTTTGAAGCGATGACGCCGTTGACAGGAGCAATCTTCTGAGGTGGATTAAGAAGTATGAACAAGGAATACCAGCGCTGAAGATGAACCACACAGTGGGACAAAATTCACTGCGACCACTGACAGGAATCGCCAGCGAGTGTATACGAACTGACGCTGGCTCAAATGCTTCGCTTGTGATGGGGGCTATATTGAGTAGTGTCCTTGTATTAAGAAATGGTTGCTCTACAAGCACGTAGAATTTGAACGACGTATGTCAGTTAATAAAGAGTTATACCAACTATCGCATTACTTTCGGTATAACCTAATGTATCTTAGTAAAAAGTGCTGACGGAAATCTCTTACGATGCAGTATATATAAAGCAATGGAAGCTGTGTGTAGCAGCGCGGCTGTAGTTGTGTGGATTCCGAGTAAAGTTACTGCATTTGTTTGAAATACAATCCACTTTGGGTCCCCTCTAGCTTTTGAAAGCTGGCTCAGTGCGTAAATGTTTTCACGATCTCCCTTCACGTTTCGCTAACCGTTCACTTTTTACGCCGAACGTATATAATCGAGCGTTTACAGAACACCGAATACGCATCAAAAGATTGTCAACAGGTACACAGTGCCTGCAGTGATCACAAGCTACACTTATTTGGCAGTAGTATAAGAAGCCAATATCGCTGCTTAATGTGGTTTTCTTTCGTCTCAATAGACTGGCATTCACAATGAAACCGTGACATTTCTGGCTGGATCATCGTGTTTAAAATAAACGTAACCGAGACCGTTCTTAGTCGGTTCTCCTTTAAGCTTCAAACGCTTCTGCACAAGCTATAATTTGAATGCAAGATTATTCTCCCAGAATATTCCATCGCAAGATACGAAACTATTAAAAAAGAAAAGAAAAGCCACACTTGCTTTTCCAAAGTCTGTCAGTGGTGTCACTAACCTGCTTTCGCATCACCGAGCTTGCCATGCTTCTGTTTTAGAAGCTCACTGTCATCCGCTGAAAGGGGGAAAAGAAAGACATTCGTAAAGGCGATATACTTTCCATTTCGTGATTAGCATAAGAAACATGAACGTCAGAGAGAGACAGCAGAAAACTGTGGCTAACCATTGCAGGAGTGCAGAAACATGCGATGCCAAAGGGAAGGTCGCGGCAAATTACAATCCTACACTCACCAGCTTCCTGTTTCCTCTTCCTAGCCAGTTTTTCCCGCAGGTCCCCTATTTCATCTGAAGTGCACAAAGAAAACAAAAAAGCGCCATTAATGCGGTATTCAAGCTACTTCTTACAAGAAGCAAGAAAGGCGAGACCCTTCCTATACTTTCAAATACTATCTCGAATCTTCCTCTTTCCATCCATTTTCTTGGCAAAAAAAAGGACCGGGTCTGGTGAGTGTAAGTTCGTACATGACACCACGCCAAACTAATGCGCCTAAAGTGGCACCAGCACCCGTGTGACGGGAGCATTTCGAACGCCGTCGGACCAACAGTCGGTCGACTCAAGGACCAACTGAGCACTGCTACAGAAGCGGCTGCAAGGGCCATCGAGTAAACGGAGCAGCGCGCAAGAAATCTACGCAAATTCCAAGGGCCTCCGATAGGCGGTAGCGTGAACTCTCGAACGCGGGGCGCTCGCGGCTATGCGCTGAGAAATGAGTGAGTGAGTGAATACACTTTATTGCTCTAATAAAGGAGTCTTGCTGCTTGCCGGAAGATTGCCGATGTCTTCCAGGCTGAGCGTGGTTGGCGCCCCTAGTCCAAGGCACCACTGTCCCTGGCCATCCGGCATGCGTGGCTCACTAGGTCTCTTTGGACCTTGAGCTGGCTGCTGGGTAGCCGGTCCTCCCACTGCTCCGCATTTGGCGCTTTGTTACCTCGGAAAGCTACATTGTGTACGCATTCCCATGTGATATGATACAGCGTGCCGGTTGCCCCGCACCACGGACATGTACCCCTATACTGCACCGGATACATCTTATGTAGAATGTGAAGGTTGTGGAAGGCTCCTGTTTGGAGTCTTCTCCAACATGTCGCTTCATATTGTGTTAGCAGAGGATGTGGCTGGGGATATTTGCGTCTTCTGCCTTTGATGAGGTTGAGGATAGCTGCGTACGTGAGCTCCACCGCTATCTCCGCGCCGTCCGAGGCGTTTGACGCACCAGCTCGGATAGTAAGCACGCGAGCTAGCTTGTACGCCTTCAGATTGCCTTCGACTCCGGCGTGTCCCGGTGAAATGTGAGCAGTATAACCGCCAGAAAATTACTCAGGAAACGTGCCCATTTTGCGGAAACAAAATAGGCCGGCGACAAAACCACTACCACGAACATTACTCGAACATTGCAAGCGATATCAAAATGCCCGAAATAATTGCTCGCTAAAAAGTGCATGCACTAGTGCTACTACAGAGCGTCCAGAACCAATAGAGCTGATGATAAAGGCAATTCCGAAAACCTCACGTAAAGTAAACATCGCGTTTTTTAAGCTTTTCTTTGGTCAAACTTGCGGGCGTCACCGTTTGCATAACGACGCCAGCGCTGCAACTGCTTGGTGTGAGATTATAAAACTTTTCGGTGGCGATCGAGTTTGCTGCGTAGAAGCGGTACCACCATCTTCGAGTTCGGTCCCGATCGAGAATCTTGGAGGCCTTCGACTCCATTTCCAGTTGAAACTGTCTGCACGACACGGGCTTAAGGCATAGAACAAAGTAGTTTTAGGAACCACAGCTTCCAGTTTCACGCCTCAAACTGTCACTTCACTGCACTCTACTTCTGAAATCGGCAGAAGCTGCTCTTCTCAGCATACATCTGCTCGCCGACATGCTTTAGCCGGACATATTCAGCATCCGAAAAGCTAAAATATTAACGACCAATCGCAAAGCAAATATCCGTCCCATAGACGCGTTTGGTGCGTTAGGGTGTATGCACCTTGTCGTACACATATCATGCTCATGTTACGCGCCAGGCGGTAGTCTACAAATGTCACAATAGACTTTTAGCATAGGGCATACGCGTACCTGTTACCGCGCATCTCCAGTGCGCATGCGCCCAATGGTTCCGAAGGGGCACGCAGCTGGCTAGCACCTATGCCCCTGATGGCACCTAGCAGTCCGCGCTGTATATGCTAAAGGTCTGTTCCATAGCGAACTATAACCGCGCGTGTAGTCGGTGGCACTCCTTGCAAACAGCTCAACATAGTATAAGTGGTGGTGGTGGTGGTGGTGGTGGGGGGGGGGGGGGGGGGGTCAGTCATTTCCCCCCTGCCCTCCTTAACTGGCGTGCTGTCTACACGGCTTGGAACACCACTGATACAATGGACCTGGGTCCATGTGATTTGTGCTTGACGGTCCGGTGGTCGTCTTATCATTTTAACTGTAGTTTGGGTGAACACTCACTTTTTCACAGACAGCTTTAAAACAGCAAAACGCATCTCCTGAACATCTTCGTCTCTTTACGCGCGTGCGTGCGTGCGTGTGTGTGCGTGTGTGTGGATAAATTCAAAGACGCCACGGTGGTTCAGTGGTTATGGTGCTCGGCTGCTGACCCGAAAGACTCGGGTTCGATCCCGGCCGCGGCGGTCTAATTTCGATGGAGGCGAAATCCTAGAGGCCCGTGTACTGTGCGATGTCAGTGCACGTTAAAGAATCCCAGGTGGTCGAAATTCCCGGAGCCCTCAACTACGGCGTCCCTCATAGTCTGAGTCGATTTTAGACGTTAAACCCCATAAATCATAAACCAAATAATTTCCTTTTAGGAAGTCATTTAGGCGGAGTTCGCCACTGCAGTAATGAGCGCATTTCCCCGTTTGTAGCCCAGCGCTGAACGGCAGCCCCCGCCGACCGAAACCAAAACGGTAAACACAGAGGCCTACGCGACTGTGCCTACGTACGCAGGCGCATCTCAACGCCAACACCAGGGAGAAAAGATACACAGCCAAATATATGTACACCTTCCCGCGCACAGACACTGGTATTATGACTCGAGCAAGATCGCCGGAGACACACGCTGGCGATGCGAGAAATTTAACCGCCTGCAGGCTGGAAGAACGAGTCCTACTTAGGCGGAAATCCTTCGGTTACTGAGCTGTGCTAGCCCGCACCTTAAGCCGCCCACTTCTTGATTAACACATTCGGCCTTGAGGAACTAAGCGAGCTGACTCGCGAATCCTCGCGCCGAGCACAGACGCCTTCGTCAAGACAATGCCTTACTAAGCCCGCTCGCGATCAAGGAGAACCGACGACAACAGCAGTAGCGTTCTCCGATCGGGACTACAGGCAGTTCCAGCTATCTCCCTCTGCCTCCCAGGAGCGGTGTGCCGATCGCGCGTCAACGGCCTTCCGCGCGCAGCCAGCATCGCGCTGTGGTCGAGTCTCGCGTCACTGCCCCACTTCACAGCCAGCTAGTAAACGAGAGGTCAGGGTTTCGTGGCAAACGATTAAAGCTGCTATCGGATGCAAATGCCGCGGAATTGGGGCGAGATAGTTGCCGCAACAACAGCAACCTCTGCACAATGCTACACGCGCAAAGGCAGGCCCCCGAGGCAGTGCCGGTAGCCCTTATAGCTGTTACCACGGTTAACACGCGAAACGCAGTGAACGCCTGCGACCGGATAACAGGTCCACGCGCACCTCGAAACCGGGCCTGTGATCGCAGCGTCGCATAACGGCCGACTGAGCAACTTCGCCGATGGAAGCAAAAGCATACATGAACCCTGCTCGGCGCTACCATTCGAGTTACACAATCCATTGCTACTTACATTTTCCTCCCTTCCCTTGCGGCGAACTCGTGGCTTTTCCTTCCGGGCGGACCCGAGCGAGGTTGCAAAGAGCTAGATTTCCTCCAACAGAGAGATCCCTGACCAGATACCAAGCCATCAGCTGGCGCCGGTTACAAACTTACACATTTCCAAACCCGGCCTTCTGGAGTCTTATGTATACCCCGGGCAACGTTCAGAAGAATGCGCAAACTGCGAACTTCGGGCCACCTTGGACCACATACTATGGGAATGTTACACATTTCCAAACCCGGCCCTCTGGAGTCTTATGTATACCCCGGGCAACGTTCAGAAGAATGCGCAAACCGCGAACTTCGGGCCACCTTGGACCACATACTATGGGAATGTTCTCATGACCTCCCGGGAGGGACGAGGCTTAGAGACGAAAGATCAATGGGAGACCTTACAACTAAACTCCGACTCGGCGACTCGGCTACAACTCGTCCGACTGGCCGAAGAAGCCACCGCCTAGAGTCAAGACCTTTCGCCCGTCGTCTAGGCGGACTCTTCCTGTTGGACAATAAAGTTTTCCTATCCTATCGTATCCCTTACGACGCAGTTCGGGTGTCCGCCGAGATGCGAGACAATTACTGAGCCATTTCCTTTCCTCAAAAACAAAGTTTACTTGCTGCTCATTTCCGGTGCCTGTAAAATTAATAATACGTAATAATTATTAATAATAATTAATGTATGCTGCGCGATGTCAGTGCACGCAAAAGAACCCCAGGTGGTCGAAATTTCCGGAGCCCGTCACTGCGGCGTCTCTCATAGCCTGAGTCGCTTTGGGACGTTAAACCCCATAAACTAACCAACCAATAATAATTAATAATTGGTTTTTGGGGAAAGGAAATGGCGCAGTATCTGTCTCATATTGTTGGACACCTGAACCGCGCCGTAAGGGAAGGGATAAAGGAGGCAATGAAAGAAGAAAGGAAGGAATAGGTGCCGTAGTGGAGGGCTCCGGAATAATTTAGACCACCTGGGGATATTTAACGTGTTCTGACATCGCACAGTACACGGGCGCCTTAGCGTTTCGCCTCCATCGAAATGCGGCCGCCGCGGTCGGGTTCGAACCCGAGTACTCCGGATCAGTAACCTAGCGCCCTAACCACTGAGCCACCACGGCGGGTATCGACTGTGTTCAGGGGACACAGTGGCCCGCGCCGTGGAAAGATGAGGTCCCCTAGTTCCTCTGAAGGCGTGCCAAGATGACTCTTCGTTAAATGGGTCCTGAAACACGTTCTGAGGAGCGTACACAAACACGTTCAATCACTACACTACGCTGTCATGAATATCTGGGCCAAATAAGACACCTCTACACGCAGCAGGGAACTCCCAATCAGTTGCCGAGCCATTTACGGCGACCTTGACATACTCGTGCCCTCCTTCGTGTCACGCTCCTGCGTATGTCGGTTGAGAGATGGCTATTAGATTCTTTCAGATGTCATGCAGCGGCCCTGGCCGCGGCCAGTCAGCCGCGTCGCTCCGGCGGTTCAGGAGTCTCCACCCCCGGGGAATTACCGCGCGCGTCGGCATCCGGCGGTGCGGCAGAACGGGCGGGCCGGCGCAGAAGCGCCGGTCTTCCATCGTGCAAAAAGTGATGAAAGGAGAGGCAAACGCGCGGAAACGCAGAAATTCAAATTTTGACAACAGATAACTCAGCTTCCAACAAATTTTGGTTTTGCTTTACGGGCGTTTAACGTCCCAAAGCGACCTAGGCTATGAGGGACGCCGTAGTAGAGGGCTCCGCAAATTTCGACCACCTGGGGATCTTGAACGTGCACTAACATCGCATAGTACACGGGCCCCTTAGAATTTTAAAAAATGAAAATTGGTTGTTAGAGAAAACCCGCCGCGGTGGCTCAGTGGTTAGCGCGCTCGGCTACTGATCCGGAGTTCCCGGGTTCGAACCCGACCCCGGCAGCCGCGTTTCGATGGAGGCGAAATGCTAAGGCGCCCGTGTGCTGTGCGATGTCAGTGCACGTTAAAGATCCCCAGGTGGTCGAAATTATTCCCGAGCCCTCCACTACAGCCCTTATTTCTTCCTTTCTTTTCTTAGTCCCTCCAAATTTATCCCTTCCCTTACTGCGCGGTTCAGGTGTCCAACGATATAAGAGACAGATACTGCGCCATTTCCTTCCCCCAAAACCAATTATTATTATTATTATTATTATTATTAATAGAATTGGAATAGAATTGCAAAGCCTTCGCATAATTCGCACGTAAGCTCCTTAACTTCCCTCGGTTATTAATTGAGAGCCCTTTTAAGGGCCCACTTGCTACTGAACCTTGTTACTAAACCTGTTACACGGGTAAGAATACTGGCGCCTTGATGACAAAGCAGTAACGCGAGCCTGGCGTTCTCACCGCTCTTTCATTTGTTCATCACATCGTTGATTCGTTCGTTTGCCACCGTCCCCTGGGTTCGTCGCTGCGCACCCGCTATAGCACGCGCGTAAAAAAGAAATGCACAGCGACACCTAATTACATTATGCGTTGGCAATTAGAAGCTGTTGGTACCTTTACCGAAAATGAAGTCACTGCCTCTCTGGTGACCTAACTTCCCTACAGCCAATGGGCGAATTTTATGACCGACGACGCGTTTTAGCCCCATCAGGCTTCTAAAACTCTTAGTTCATGTATCTTTTTTTTTCTGTCAGAGAAGTTTCACAAGTTTCACCGCTCGGCGGATTGCAGACATTATGATTAAAGGCCCGGTTTGGAGGTGCGACGATGGTAATTCATCTGGCCGCTGGCGTTTCGTGTGTTCTATCCTCACCTATATATCTTACACCGTGGTTCAGGCAAATACAGATATGCATAACACCGCAGCTGATGCTCTTTCCCATGCACCAGGCGTACCTCAACCTCTTCCTACCTCCCTCCTGGCCGATCCACTCCTAACCCACTTAACATCCTCTGCATCCCTAAGGCAGCGTACACGCGCTCTCGTTCCCCCGTGTACCTACCCCCTTCCCCTAGTCAAACTCTGGTGAAGGAGGTCTCTCCAGGCGCCTCCGGGTCGGAGTGGCTCTTACCCTGGCGGTTCGGGCACTAGTGGCGTAGCCAGAGTTTACAAACTCCTGACAAATGCCCACACTGTGCAGCACCTGCTAAGGACGTGCCCAGGTGCGTGGCCGGGTTCTTCGGGAGGCAGGGCTGTCTTTCTCCGAGCAATGACTCACACTTTTGTTTCGTGGTTGACGGACAACCACAGCTACGCACAAGCACGTATCTCTTCTATCGCGCATAGTATCCTACATCGCACCCGCCACATCCCGATAACCCAGCTCGTCTGGACACCTGGCCATATATGTCGCTCCCTGGCAATGCGCGCGTTCATGCGACAGCCCGAGAACTTATGCGCCGGTTGCTAGTGGAAGGCCATACCAGCCTAGAGAAAGCGGAGGCCATTCTACTCACCTATTCGCACATACTCCAACATTGCCGACTGTCCCGCAGAACATAACCACCTCACAAAAATCTCCCTGGCCTTCTGACGGCAACTCAAGGCCAACACTTTTCCCCATCTTGCGCTTAGGCACACCTTTTATCCCACATGTTATCCCGAAAATTGCCCCCTCCCCTTTTGTGGCGCGCATCCCACCTTACTCTATTCTACATGGAAATGCCCCAATCCTCCCTCAGAACATCCCCATACCGCACCCCTCCCCGTACCAGTGGGAAGCCGCCCTGTCTATAGCTCTGTTGACTCTGGACGACCAATGTAACCTGACAGCGCGGGCCATTCGGATAGCTACAGCAAATGGAGCTCTTGACTAAGGTCTCCGCTCCTTGGGGGCCTTCTTCCCACTTAAGTTAATAAATGTTTCTCTGCCTCTCTCTTACTCACATGAGACTGGACTCCATGCTTACTTGCACGACTTTCTAACGCCACTTCTTAACTTTATATGCCCTGCGGCAAAAGGTTAGGCAACAAAATTAATGACGATTACACGCGTGGTAATGGGGATGACTAGCGCTATAGCTATGGAAACACGACCACGCTTCAACCCAAATCAGCGTCCATACCGCTCATGCAGGCTGCTCCGGCCTTTCTCCACGTTTCTCATCCATGACGCATCCTAATTCTGCGAACGCGCACGGGAGGTCAAGATAACAGGGAAGAGCTATATACTGGAGAGGTCACGAAGGGCAGATTATCAAGACACGTACTCAGGCCTATAATACGTTGATCGTCCTCAATCTTGATGCGTGTGCTGCTAGCATTGATTTCTAGCTGAGTTAAAAGCAGGTTCGAACTGAAAAAATGCGTGTTAGAACTTCGCCGGAGCGATGGCGACTCGCGCATATGGTAAATACTTCTTTTTGCAACCTCCTTACTGCGAGCTTCGGCATATAAAGAACGTCTGCCGCGTGACAAGTCATGTTCATTGTGAGCGGACTTTAACGAATTGCAGCGTGCTGAAACGGCGGCGACAACTAAGGTTATCATGCCTGGCTGGATAATAAGTTGATCATTGGCAGCAGTTTGGCGGAATTTTCCCAATTTTTAACACCATGACGCAGCTTATCTGGTTAAGCGCAATGTGGCGCATTTGGGGCATATGTGGTGTCAGTGCGACCGTGTGCGGTAAAAGTAACCACAACATGAAAGCTGCCTTCTGGTCAGGACAGGGTCGGGTCGCCGCCTTCTAGCCCGACTTCACATCCAGCACACCCAATTCACAGAGGAGAGATGCCGCCTTCCCGTACACTGGAGACGCGCCCTCCACGTACGGCCTCTCCCCACCAACATGTCCAAAGAGGACCATAATGGCAGGCGCCAGGCGCGGGCGGAAGCCTTGGACCGCCATTTTGGGAATAAACCAGGAGTCTTCTACGTGGACGCCTCCGGCCCGGACCCCAAGGGATGGTACATGGCCGCGGTCGTCCACGAGGGCAAAACAGTAGACGCCCTTACTTTCAAGGCCCAGTCAGCAATTCACGCAGAAGAGGTCGCCATCGCCCTGGCAGCCTCCGACTCCTCCTCCAAATACATAATCACCGACTCGCGAGGGGTTTGTCGAAACGTCGAGCAAGGGTGGGCTACTCCCCTGGCTTATCGCATCTATCAAAATTGTAGCCGAGACTCCGATCCTGCGCACCGATCTATTATCTGGGCTCCAGGTCACCAAGGCCTCCACGGAAACGAAGCAGCCGACGCCGCCGCCCGCGCGCTCTCTCTCCGGGCGTTTCCCTCGGGACCCGACGATGACCAGGACTCCGATTTCAATCCGGTTTACACTTTTAAGGAAATATGCGATTACTACAAATCCACCCACCAAACTCTTCCCACTCCTTGCAAAGGGCTGGGGAAGGCCAACGAGCGGGTACTCCTGCGCCTGCTCACTAACACGATGATGTGCCCGGCAACTCTAAAGCATTTCAATCCTCAATTCGACGGGCGGTGCTCACACTGTGGGGAGGTGTCGGACACCTACCACATGGTGTGGGCCTGCCAGCAGAACCCATCCCTACCCCCTATCCCAAACCCCACCCGAGAGGACTGGGAGGCGACCCTGTCCGGCTGCTGCACCCTCCGGGCCCAAAGGGCCTTAACGCAGCGTGCCCGGGCTGCGGCAACCGCCAATGGGGTGCCTGACTAGGCATCCCCACCTAGTGGTTGTAAGGGCGTGACCCTTCAGGTCACGGACCCCAACACCTCTCTCTATAATTAATAAATGTTTTTACCACCACCACCACTGGTATTACTGCCTGAAACCTACTAACATCGCTGTAGAAGTTAGCGCCCCTGAGAAACGTTAAAGATGTACTTAAACAAAGTTCTAGTGTGTCCGTTTTTACTGGCTTGAAAGAGGCCTATAGGAAATAACGAAAATTAGCTGGAAACACCAGTGCGCAATGTGAATAATTATTTACAAATGGTTCTGTACCGCCAGTTTCCGTCTCGGTCGCTCGGTCGGCGCAAGAGCTGAGGTGCACCTTAACACCAGGGTCGACCGGCCAACCTGGACTATCACAATACTGATGTCGTCGCTGTCATCGGCAAGCACTGGTTGCTCATGTGAACAACCACAGGGTTCGGTGACGTCACAATAATTGGGGCAAGTGCACCTTGACGTCACTGGATGAGGGTGGAAATGCCGAGCGGCTCATAGGACAACATTCAAAACCGTATTAAATAATGTTGTGTTCCACTCAAGGCCTGCGACTAAAACTTGATAGAAGGCATCCCCTAACGGCCATTAAACAGAATAATAATAATTGGTTTTTGGGGAAAGGAAATGGCGCAGTATCTGTCCCGTATATCGTTGGACACCTGAACCGCGCCGTAAGGGAAGAGATAAACGAGGGAGTGAAAGAAGAAAGGAAGAGGTGCCGTAGTGGAGGGCTCCGGAATAATTTCGACCACCTGGGGATCTTTAACGTGCACTGACATCGCACAGCACACGGGCGCCTTAGCGTTTTTCCCCCATAAAAACGCAGCCGCCGCGGTCGGGTTCGAGCCCGGGAACTCCAGGTCAGCAGCCGAGCGCCCTAACCACTGAGCCACCGCTGCGGGTCCATTAAAGACATAAAATCGTTTGCTTGCGTTCGAAATTTTGTGTAGATACCCTTTTAAGCGAGGACGAAAGTTCTACAGAGTTCGGTGTGCGCTGTTAGGGCGTTCTTTCAGAGAAAAACAAAACAAAACTACTTTGCTCTTCCCATTACGTTCGCAGTGGTAATACACGGATGCCAGCTATTAGTGACCGTTGTCAGCAAGCCGGCATAAGCTTCATTTAAATACCAGTTCCAGCACCTATTTAGCACCCTCCTCCCCAATCCCACCATGGAGGTGCCCGGCCGGCAATGGGCAAAGAGCAGCCGGAAAGCAGCGCAGTGGGGGATTACGACGGGGTGCGATGGGAGGCTGCGCTTTCGCAATCTAACCTGCGGATGAACAAGTGGACAACTCCACACTTGATGTTCTGCGTCATGGCAACCATGGCAGTCAGTGTACTCATATTTTCTACAGCGCGTCTACGTGTGCCGGGCAGTGACATCTGCCCGTTCGTTCTTGAGTAGCAGCATCCACTCAGCGCCCTTTCACATAGGCTTGAACAGGCTCAATGAGCGGGTATACCGCGCTGCGTATACGTTACCTTGGGCAACCGTGTACACTTCAGAAACCCCCAGGATGCGCTTCAGCAGCTGCTCCTCCCGTATCCGCTCCGAGTCGACCGTGACCGAGGCGTCCGCCTCTGAAAGGAACCACAACGTTCGATGGAGAGTCAAGTGCAAAGTTCACGCGAGACACGCATGTGACATACACAGCTCGTAAGGATGCAACTGACTCAAATCGAGCTTTCCTTATATACAAGCAACTTAGTTGTTTCGTTCTCTTTTTTTTGCCGCGCTTTCTTTCCAGGCCTAGTAAAGTATTTCATGGCGCTTTCGTTCTAACCTCTATAAGATTACGCGCGTGGTGCGATCTATAGGGTGCAGCGTTCACAGCGGATGCAGCTGCTGTTGCTCGTCTCACACGCGAGCCAACAGCGTTTGTTCTGCGGCGCCCTGTACGAGGCCAGCTTCGGAACGCGTATGGCTCGCGTTTGAAAAGGCAAGACGGGAAGCAATGCACGTGAACGTTGCTAACGCGAACGGCCGCCAGTGATCCGCTTAAGCAACGCTTTCAGACACTGGGGACCCATTACCGTAAGCCTTTGCCTCCGCCCTCTACTTTTTTCTTCTCTGTAAAACCCGCCACAATGATGTTCACGCATTTAATCGCTTCCGCATCGCGTATGCGGGTCAGCATGCGTAAAGGCTTAAACATATCTCACAATGCGCGTAGCCTTAGAGACCATGCAGCGATCTACTGAAAGAGAAATTATGGAGGTAGTATATGACGTTAAGAGACAAAAAGAAAGCCTCGCGGATTCGAGAAGAAACTAGAGTTAACGCATAAGGACATACGATGTGTAGGCCACACAACATGTGGTCAGTTCAGGCAACGCAGTGCGTATAAGGTAGAAAAGGTCTGGAGATGATACAGGAATAATTGCCAGGATACAGTAGTGACAGCTGATGCAGGACAGAATAGGAAACCAAGAGGCATTTATTGCGCAATGGGCTCGGCCTAGTCGACGATGATGATGTCTATTATCTGCTGAGCGAACCGACAGCACCATGACAGAGTTTCTTAATATTGCCTAGAGAATGCCTAGAGCGAAAGCTGGCGGCGCTGCGCATGATGCAACAAGGAGAGGTGCAGGAATGTCGGGAATATCAGGTTCTGATTTGGCTTGGCTATTGTTGGGCATGAAATGTGGATTAAGCCGCAACAATACGACCCTTATCGCCGCAAACCCCGAAGAAATGCCGCGAAAGTTTGCATACCAGCGTGACACTTGTGTTCAATTTATTAGGGAAGTGATAAACGCACTATTAAAATAAGCCAACGCGCGTGCAGACGAGAGCCTCGCGGCGAAACAGCCAATCACGATGCGAAATCAATGTTTTCGGTCAACACTATAGCCAAGCCAAATAAGGAACCTCGTTTTCCCGGCATTACCGCGGAGGATGAACTGCTCTTTAAGAAACTTGTATAGACGGTGGCGCCAGCTTCCCCTCCAGATAATATTGAGAAACTCTGTCACCGCGGCGAAACCCGCAATAATCGTCATCATCATCAGCGGTAGCAGCAGTAGCAGCAGCGAAGTTTGGACCTGCACCAAACCCTGACCAATCCCCCACCCTGGGTATGTGCCATCATCTTTTCAGGCAACAACAACAACTTTCACGCACAGCAGCGTCAGCGAAGATCAAACTTACCTTCTTCTGTACTTGTCACAGGTGTGTCGCGCGCGGCGGCCTTCTCCCGCCGAATTTGAGCAAGCGTTTTGACCTGGAAGGTTTCCGATTCCTCGCCACCTGAAAGAAAAGCGCCAAACGGAGACATGGTTAAGAAGACCACACTACCGATTTCGTCAAGAACTTCGCGGTCCCATGGGCTGAACTGCGCTAAAAATTCGTCCGATGCAACAAACATTTCCTGAACCAGACATCAATGAAAGATAGGCCAAATCTGTTCCGACAACGTCCTGGCTATCTATGCGCATTCGCATAGTAAGCCCTTGCAGTACGATAAAGGCGGGATAAATGTTCAAGTCTACACCGTACTTGCTTCAAATTCGCCTAACTGCTCGCTACAGTCAAACGATATTGCACTTCGCTCCCGGCAAAATTTCCCAGGAAGCAGGAACGCGCTGAGAAGCCCGAAAGCCCAACGACAACGGCTAAAAATAATAATAAAAGCCGATTTGCTCTTCTGTATTGCAGTCCCCGCCTTGCAACGCGCCCATCCAATTTCCCTCCACCCTTTCAATTCCGTAACTTTCTTCCATGTTTTGAGCAGCAGCCGGTTAAAGATTCAATGGCAGAATGAAAACAACATACTCGATTAACAGCGCTCACGAGCGAGACCTTTCTACGTCACAAATCCTGTTCACCTTATCACAAATGACAATCTTTATAGTCAGCATATCTGCAACTTTCCGGGCGTCGCGGATATCCGTCCTCTTTGACCACACAATTCGTTGACGTTAACAACCTCTTAACATCAATCCTTCACATTGCATCATTCCTGGCATTCAGGCATTCAGGCATTCAGGCAGGCATTCAGTTCGATGACCGCCGAGCACACTTGTGGCTATTGCCGCCGCCGAGTCATTCAATTCTTAGTGGCTGCGAAACAGTTTCTTTTGGAAGCCGTTTCGTTGTCTTCCTGACTGCTGGAATGTCGTCACTACAACGTGACGACCTTTGAACATTGAAAAATAAAGAATATTAGCAAAATATAAAATTTATTATGAACTGAGCATTGATTAAATAACAAAATAAGCTCCAATTCTTGGCCCCCACTCAAAAAAAAAAAAGTTCCGGTGTCCCTGAAGAAGACCCAGACGCGTGTCGCAGCCCACTGCCTGACGCGCTTTCTCAATGTAAGGTTAAGCATCGAACACTTTGGGATTTTGAACCCGAATTTCTCGTGCGATCAATTCTTTTCCAACGACGCCTACAGAGTGTCGATTGCCAGTGATCGATGATTATGAGCACCTATATCAAGCTCTCGCTGCGGCGCCCGGAACGTTGCGCAATCCCGCAGATTGATTGGGGATTAAAGTTTAATTTCTATGCAGTTTGATCTCTGCCGAAGTGAAACCGGTGCCGCGGCATGATCGCTGAAAGCCATGCGCGCCCACGCGGGGTCCGTCGCCAGGTGCGGTACCTAGCAGCATCTCTCGACCCTGCCGCACCGTCGATGGACGGTCCTGACTTTAGAAGCAGCGTGTTCGATGATGATTCCAGGTCGTCAGATTTCAGTAGTTCTGACAGCAAGAATGAACGAAACCTGCCCGGAACCGTGGCGGAAGGTCGTATAATAATAATAATAATAATAATAATAATAATAATAATAATAATAATAATAATAATAATAATAATAATAATAATAACAATAATAATAATAATAATAATAATAATAATAATAATAATAATAATAATAATAATAATAATTGGTTTTTGGTGGAAAGGAAATGGCGCAGTATTTGTCTCATATATCGTTGGACACCTGAACCGCGCCGTAAGGGAAGGGATAAAGGAGGAAGTGAAAGAAGAAAGGAAGAAGAGGTGCCGTAATGGAGGGCTCCGGAATAATTTCGACCACCTGGGGATCTTTAACGTGCACTGACATCGCACAGCACACGGGCGCCTTAGCGTTTTTCCTCCATAAAAACGCAGCCGCCGCGGTCGGGTTCGAACCCGGGAACTCCGGATCAGTAGTCGAGCGCCCTAACCACTGAGCCACCGCGGCGGGGTAAAAGGTCGTATGAAAATTTCGCTTTCGCGCTCTGTTCAAATCGTCTACTGATGTTTACAATGCGATATTTCGTATCTGCAGGGTGCCTGTATCATTCGCCAGCGAAGTTTTGCCGCCTCGTGCGCAGAGAGTGCAGTTTCAACCTGAAAGAAAGCCAGCCCTTAGAGCGGCGGTACGCCGCAATACACATCGGTTATAATGGTTGACTCGAATTTTGACAGCA
Organism: Amblyomma americanum; assembly: GCF_052857255.1. Lineage (NCBI taxonomy): Eukaryota > Metazoa > Arthropoda > Arachnida > Ixodida > Ixodidae > Amblyomma > Amblyomma americanum. The sequence continues at coordinate 190,799,993 of NC_135500.1, read as the reverse complement.
CTGAAGACTTTGCTAGCTATAACGCTAGGTTTAAAAGCACGTTTTATTGGCATAATAAGGAGCATTTTGTATATTCTGTTTTTTTTTCATTTCTCATTTTGAGATATAAGCATATATTTACCCCCTTTTTTTCTGATCTTCACTCAAAATTTGCGTTTGGGGAATTAAATTTTTGCAGTGTTTACTCGGGCTCTGGGTAATACTTCCCACTCAGTAAAAGCACGTTCATTTAGCTACATTTATTAGCGCGACGCAACATAACGAGCCTAACAGTTTCTTAACACAAAAATAAGAATCAAGGTCCAAAAAAAAATGGACGTCTTCACCATGGTTGGGAAAGAGTTGAAGCAATACGGCAGTGCCTTTGTTTCCTCTCTTTACGAGCGCGCTTCTGAAACGTTCTCGAGTCTCTCGTTAACACGACGCCTATAGGTATTCGATCGAGAGCCACAGCCCAGCTCGTGAAACCTCGGGCTGCGGTGTGAGTTGCCTCGTTTCCCGATAGGGAGACACATGCGTCGGCGTCCAGATAATGTGGGAGGGACACGGGTTGGGGATGGATGTAAGAATCTGCAACGCGAAGGGAAGATGTGACCTCTCGCGAAGTTATTTATCGCTCTCCAGATTAAGTACCCCCCGGAAAACAAGACACTCATGAAAAGTCGAGGTAACCTGGCGGTTACTCTCCCATTTATATGACGCACCTCTACCCTTGGGTGCACAGCGACGAATGTAAGTTTTGCTCCCACAGAGCAATCCTAAATCCCGTAATATCGGCCCGCCCTAAGCACGCGACCGCGCTTTCAATCTGGAAAGAATAGAGAGAAGAGCTGTCAGGTTTATTTTTAATAGATATGCAAGGACTGACTGCCCAACTACTTTAATGGAGGTTAATAAAATTGAACCACTTGAACATCGTAGAAGAAAGCTTAGGTTAGAATTTTTTCTCTTATTACATAACAAACTTGGTTTAGATCCCTCATCATTCTTAACGCCGGCACCAACCACACAAACTCGTCAACACCATCCCAGGTCTCTAACCCCTATATTCGCTAGAACAGACACAAGTTTTCGTTTTTTCCACGCACAATAACAGATTGAAATCAGCTAATTAAACCATTGTCCCATGAGTTTTAACAAATTATTGCTATATTGTGTTCTTTTTTTAAGTGTTGCGTTTTCTTTGTGGTTTGATTGACTTGTTCGCCCACCCTGCTTGGACTCAGTGTCCGCAGTATTTTGTAAATAAATAAATAAAAAATAAACGAAGAGCAGTGCGAGACCGTGTCGCTCAGCCCTGACGCCCACTGCAGGGCAAAGGCCTCTCCCATGTCTCTCCAATTAACCTTCTCCTGAGCCATCTGCGGCCACCCTATCCCCGATAAACTTAATCCCATCCACCCATCTAACTCTCTGCCGCCCCCGGCTACGCTTGCCTTCTCTTGCAATCCAGTCCGTTACCCTCAAGGGCCCACCCGTTATCTTGCCTAACCCAATCCCATTCCTTCCAGTTGATTTCGACTAGGATGTCATTAACCCTCGTTTGTCCCCTGACCCACTCTGCACTCTTCCTGTATCTTAACGTTACACCTATCATTTTCTTTTCCAAAGCCCTCAGCTTTGTAGTTAACTGAAGTTGAACCCTTTTCGTTATCCTCCACGTTTCTGACCCATAGGCGAGTACCGGTAAGGTACAGCTGTTGCTTTTCTCTTGGGGGATATTGGCAAACTGCCATTCATGATCTGAGATTTAGAAGTACGGAAAGCTGAGCAAGTTGTTTACTACTATCCATGGTAAAACAGCGCGGAAAAACACGAAGACGGAACAAACACAGCGCTCGTGTTGTCGTGTTTGTTCCGTCCTCGTGTTTTTCCGCGCTGTTTTACCACGAATGATCTGAGAGAACCTGCCAAATTTGCTCCACCCCATTCTTATTCTGGTTACTTCGCTCACGTGATTTGTATCTGTGGTCACTACCTGCCATAAGTAGATGTATTCCCTTACCACTTGCAGCATATCGCTACCAATTTTAAACTGCTGTTCCCTACCGAGACTGTTGAAAATTACTTTGGTTTTCTGCATGTGAATTTTTAGACCCGCCGTTCTGCTCTGCCTGTCTGAGTAATTGATCCTGCTTTGCAATTCATCCCCTGACTGACTTAGCATGGCAATGTACGTCATCTGCGAATCGCAGATTACTAAGGTATCCTCCATTAACACTTATCCCCAGCTGTTACCAATACACCATGGTATATGGGCTCATATATGGTAGCGCGGTTTGCGACGCTGAGCACTAGTTCTGTATTTTTGCCATGAAACGTGGAGGCTAACGAAAACGGCTCAACCTAGGTTATGGACAACGCAGCGAGAAATGGAAAGAAAAAATTATAGGTGTAATGTCAAGAGACCTGAAGCAAGCAGAGTGGGTGAGGGAACAAACGCGGTATAATGACATCCTAATCGAAATCAAGGGGAATAATACCCCTGTCACACAGGCACCGCAAACGCCTTTGAGAGTCAGGTCCTTATATCCAAAGGCGCAAGGAGTGCAGCTACACGGCACAAATGTTGCACCTTTGCTGCTAAGAACCTTGGAGGCGAAGGCGCCCGCCTGAGACCTTTGGGGCCTCAAGGCGCGGCCTTCGAGAACATGCGATCGCAGTGCCGTCCATCGCCAAAAAGTAAAAGTAATGAAAAAAATGCATGCAGCCAACACTGCTTGAAAATACCTTTAAAACAATACGAAAGGTGTGCCTGCCTTCGCTTTTTGTGCGGGTGTTTATATTCTATGCCCAGATTTCAAGACAGTAAAAGTATAGTGAAGTAAAAGTGTTGCAGCAACACCGAGTGCCCCTGGTGGCCAAGGCAATAAACAAAACCCGCTGCTGCTGAGGAGAGCAGCTGTTGCAGTTCTTTTAGGGAAGCAATTTGACACAAAAATTGTCTGAGCTCAACGAATGAACAGAATTCCCCACTATAATCTTAAAACACTCACTTGAGCCGCCTCAAACACAGCAGCGGGTGCTAAGCCTCGACGACTGTTTCACCTTTGGGCTGCATCGTGTAGCTGCGTCGCTGTTCCTTTGAGCTTTCGGTCCTTTGGTGAAAAGAAGCGCCTTTGCCGGAAAGGCCTTCGAGTAATGCCGTGAGACAGGGGTATTAAGGGGCTTGGGCAGGGCATGTGATGCGAAGGCAAGATAACCGCTGGTCCTAAACGGAATGGATCCCAAGAGAAGGCAAGCGTAGCAGGGGGCGGCAGAAAGTCAGGTTGGCGGATGAGATTAAAAAGTTTGCGGGGGTACGGTGGCCGCAGCTGGCACAGGACAGGGTTAATTGGAGAGACATGGGAGAGGCCTTTGCCCTGCAGTGGGCGCAGTCAGGCTGATGATGAAGTACCGAACGTAATAAGCTTTCGCACTGCCCATACCATCATAAGCTTTCGTATTTGAGTAACTACTATTTGCAATTCCTACTCTCTCAATTTTTTTTACTGATTCCCTTACCTAATTTTCAGTTTGTTAGGTCGCCCCAACCTCCTGCAACCTCCTCTACTACGGAAACAGTTACACAATTTTGTTAGGTAATCCCACGCTTGCCATATGCATTCTGCAATTTAAATAGACACCGCCTGGTTATGGCCAATCCCCCTTGTGGGTATGTGCCATTTTGTGAGGGGAACAACAACACCCGAACGCGATACACGCACCTTTTTGAGGACTCCTGCCTCCAGCTCGTCCGCAGCGCGGCGCAGGCGATGCGTGGTTCTTCTGGGGCGTTCCGAAGGTGCTCTCACTGTCGGATTCTGAAAGAGACGCGGTGAAAACATTCACGCCTTTGCATCTCCACTTCGCTTCTTCGTCGCTACCGTCGAATTAGGAAGCGATACAGAGGTCACGAGAACGGACCACGATTCGTGCTGCCAGTCAGCAGTGCTCCCACGTTGCACAGGTCACACAGAGCGATACAGCTTCGCGGACACAGTGCAGGACAAAGGAAACGAACGTGATTCTGTGCAGTTCTCCTTTGGTACCTCGTTGGAGCATTTTAACACACTGTTCATATGCGCCGTTGCATCGTCGACGGGTAATCTAAAGACGAATACCCAGATCGAGCTAGTAAAGATGCCTGCTTTCCGCAGTGCGACAGAGGTGTAGGAACGTCACTGCCTTCGCTGGAGAGGCCAAATACTCACGCTTCGGTTTTTCAGCGGTTTAATAATAGTTGTTTGTCCGCAACACAGGACATCCAAGCCCCGGCAGCAGCCGCAAGGTTCTTACCATGTGTTATTCAAGAGAATCGGTCACTTGATGACCAGATACCTTCAAGCCTGCCGCTTGTTGAACCGCGAGACGCGCGGTCTGGGCTTAAATCTGTAGTCCGGTGTGGCACTTGCTTTGTGCAGAGACATTGTATTGGTACCATTTGCGACTTAGATTCGGCACAATGGAAATGCAGCCAGAGAGAGACCACAAAACGAGCAGTGTTCAGTATTTGGAGGACCACAACGTCTCTCAATGGGCATTGAAACTACTTTGGACATCCACGGGAGCTCCAATGTCCATTGGGTCTAGCATTCCTTACGTTTGGTACTCCAGAATCCGATAATCGACCCACTGAAAAACAAAGCTCTGGTAGCAGCAAACCATCAACCTCATGAGGTGCGTATGCTGCGTGTGTTCTATGCAGTCAAAGAGCGAGCGGCGTATAAAGTTCATTGTAATGTAGCATGGTAGCTTCGCGAAAGACTCCATTATTTCCCCAAACATTTCACCCCATCCACTATTGGCCTCGGTGCAGGTACTGAGGCACGACGATGCGGACAAATTTAAGAACAAAATTATGCACACACATGCCGACCAAAACACAGAATGAAATCGTCCACCTCGAGCTTTCGCAACACACGACACCAGGTAACGAGGCAAGTTTAAAGCACTTATCGCCGAAAGATCATGCAGCAGCGGACGGTGCGGAAAACAACTCGAAAGCTGTTTGTTGCACGTGGTGGGAGCCACGTACAGGTCCCAAAGCGAAATCACGAACCACTACTATGCTCGTGGTTATGGCGTTTAGAGCGCTCGATACAAGTACCAAACGAAATGGATCGGAATCGTATCGAAATATTTTCGGAAAGTGCTACACCACCTTCGCATTCGTACGTTTGTACAACGTCTGCCCGCCGACGCTGACAGGCCAAACTTAAATGTAAGCCTGCTACCCGTTCTGTGCGGCGCTTATTACCATATGATAATTGTATGATGACGCAGAGCGATGTCAAGCCAAAAACAAAAGAAGCGAAGTAATATGGAAAAAGCGGATTCAAAATAATCCCGAGTCGAAGTAGGCCCGCGGCGATGTGGAAGACCTTGATTGCAATGTACGTCCTCCATGTTTTCAAACGCGACAACACACCATTTCTTTAGCCGTTAGCACATAACTACACCGCTATGTATAGCCCGCAACAGATCGATAAGGGAACAGAAATGCTATCGTGCAGTTATTTCCGGGGCACACTGCAGTGCTTAAATGACCAAGGATGTGCCCGCTTCAAGGACAGCGACATCCACACCGCATATTACCGGGCATGAGCTGCTATGACAAGTGCACAGTTTGTCCTAGACAGCTACCAGACTGCGATAACAAAGCACTACCTCCGCAATACAGAATCCATGGCTACATAAACTACCACGCACGTCCTGGAGTTTTTAAGGATAGCAACCACGCTCCATGGAGAACCGCGCTGTTACCGCACAAACCCCACTGCAGTCACCAGTCGAAACTTCGTAAATGTTTATGCCCAGTTACCAGCAGGAAGGCATACCTCATTGACAGGCTTCATCACCAGAGGGCTCCTGTCGCGAGATAATGGCACAAAGAAAAACCACGTCTGCAACACCGTCTTTTTCACGTCCTTGTATTCTTTTTTATTTGTTATGTACAAACAGCTTGCATTCTCTTCGGTTCTGTTAGTGACGTCCAGCATAGCAAGCGCCTTTGTTGTTTGTGTGTGGGGGTCACATGACACAGACGGGAGGCACAGGGTCGACAGATTTCAGCAGAACTCAGACGCTTGTTCAAGAGGCGCGAGGGACAGAGAATTCGGGGGAAAGAGGAGGAGGAGCAGACAGAAAGGGCAGGAGGTCTAAGGGCACAGACCAACGTAAAACATTCGAGGAAGTGGCGGTCTGCGCAACACAAAAAACAAAAACAGTAGCAGGCACCGCTCTCAATTTGGCGCACTTCGTCGAGGACACTAGACAAGGCCTTTCAGAGCTGCTTTTCGGTAGGGCTGAAGGGGAAGAACGGGAGAAGTGGGGCGCCTGAGATTCTCGTAGTGACGGTAAGGCCGTTGACGAGTCCACAAGAGAAAAAGAAACGGAGACAAGAGAGCAAGGAAAACAAGGCATTCTGCAGTTATGTTCCGCGAGAAACTCCTCCTAAACAGCCGGCAGGCTCCCGATAACCGGCGACAGCTAAAGAAAGCAACCACACGCAGGAAAAAAAAAAACGCACAAGCCATGTGCGGACCAAAGCTTTCCGGCGGTCACCCTCGCGCAAAGCGCACACGTCCCTGTGCCCAGTCATTATTTCGGATGTCAGCCTGGTGCACACGTCAAGGAGCTGCGCGAGCGCTGGCACGAGCAGCAAGCCAGCAATTTCCAGTAGCTGGCTCGACGAATGCTTGCCTCATTGGGGCCTGCCAGCGTCTAAATCCATCAAACAAGCAAAAAAAAAGGAATCCTCGCCAAAGAGCCCGCTAACTACATGCCAGCGCGCGCCTCAGTCGGGCTCTTCGAATTCGCATGCAGAAAGGAAGCCATTGGCTTGAGGGGACGCCAGCGTAGAGGGTGACCTAGGGTCGGAGCCCGGGCGCGCGTCCTCATTGCAGTAAATGCGGCAGTAGCTCCTTTCCCTACAACAGCTGCCACAGCGTTTTTGCGCCGACCGCAGCGCTCTAGTAGTCACCGGCTGCCATGGGCTCCCAGTTGCGCCAGCTGGCAACGGCACTTTCTCTGGTCGACCGCCGGAAGGAAGGAAGGGGCCGGAAGAAGGGTGGGATCGCACGCGACACGTCTACCAACGGCGCGCATCACCATCCCAGGGATTAGTCAAAACAAATTAGAAGAAAAATAGGAAAGAGTCGGCAGGGGTGTGAGTGGGACAGAGAGAGAAAGGGGTGGGGGGAAGCTTTACAAGAACAACGGGGGAGGGGAAAGAAGGAAGGAAGGAGGCGGGGCAGGCCAGAGAGACAGAGAGAGAAGCGATAGCCGGCAGCTGCGGGGCTTCTCTGCTCAGTGCCAGGCGGGCCGACCCAGGTAGACACTGCCATGGCGCAGGAACCCCTGGAACACGGTGTGGTGGCGCCCTGGGCGGGGGTGGGCACACGCGCGCGCGTCAGTACACGCCGACTTCCCAAGCACACGAATGCATGCAGACACACACAGACACACAGATGCAAAGAAGGACCGAGCATCAAGCTTTCGTAATGTTGCGAGTGCTTCCGCATAGCGTGTTCCACGAGGAGCCAACAGCGCAGGTGCAAGTGGGTCTCCGCGTAATGATAAAACTCCTGTACGAAGGCGGTGACTGCAAGCAACGTTTGCGAGAACGAAATGGCTACTGTAAACCAAGTGTGAAATCTGCCGGCTGGTCAAGTGGGCTGCGGAGACCCTCTGGCAGGTCAGCTGTTTTATTTACACACTGTAACCCCTTTCCCTTCAATCCACTTCCACACAGCAACAGGATACATGCGTGTCATGATAAAACAAAAATAAGGGGAGCTCGTTGTTTGACCAACATATCCACCATTTGAATGTGCTGGCCCCACACCCAACGGTTCCATACGCGCCACTACACTGCAAAACAGCACCAGTATTGCATGGCAGTTCAGAGTAAGAGTGAATACGAAGCCACTTTGTTTCAGAGTAGAAGACTCGATCAACATTTATGTGTGGCACAGTACCTGACCCATCGATGTGCTACAATGGTGACGCGTGCACGCTTTATTCCGGCCTTCGAATTATTAAAAAAAAAATTCAGTGAGGGCACAGGGAGTCTTTGGCTGTGATTCGAAGGCTGCACCCTGTCACTCTCTAGCGCTATGAAGATAGGTGTGAAGAGAAATGGAATTTACTGCCCTTTCTTTTGCTAGTGAAATGGGGGCTGAAACAACCTGCAAACAACTAAAATTACATTATGCCAGTTTGGAGCTCACTGCCCTGTCAAATGCTTTTCACAGTCCTGAGCTCTGTGAAGTCCATCACTAACGCTAGCTCAAGCTTCTGCATTGATCAATGGACTGAAAGAAAGGAGAAAAACGCCACCAATGAAATTAAACACCCAGGGACTGGCAGGCAGATCAACTGTAGCAATAATCTCAACCAATGGCATTGTGGTCTGTTTTATTTCTACATAAGAACTCTGAATCGCACTTGCCATGGAGGTTAAAATTTCAGTTTCTAACATTGCAGTTTTTAGTTTTGACACCCATGCCAAATACAAAAGTCAAAGGTTTTCAAGACAAAACAGCATGCAGCTGCTTGCACACACAAATAGAGAAAAGTCCCATGCAGCACCTTTACACAAATCAGCATCACCATCTGCGGCAAGCTCCACTACACGGATTTACGATTAAGAGTTGCAACCAAGTACTCAACCACGGTACATTATCATGGTACTGACAAAGCCTATAGCCCAAATTAGTGACCAGACGGCAAGGACACCATGGTCGGGTACTTTGGCATATTATGCTTTTGCATGCCTAACAGAATGCAGTGGAGGCAAGACGAAGTATCACTAAATACCACTGTCACACAGGCAATTCTGACCGTGACAAATTATTGCAGCTGCATCACTACTAGGCAATTAAATTGCAAGTGAGCCCGATCCTCCGCAACTCCAAGCCCTGAAGCATGGGAAACATTCAAACACATCCTAAACATGAAATGTACAGCGCGCAAGTGCGGCTGTGCTGCCACAGTCACATGAATTTTCAACAGTGTATTATTTTTCTTTTATCTGCTTACAACCCCATTTCGTTGCCACCATTTGTGCATGGTTTCAGAAGGAAGTGAAGTGCACTGCCAAGACAAATTTGCACAATGCCAGAAGGATGTCATGAAACAAGCGCTTGTCCTGTGTTCATCTTCAGTTTTGTCAATACTACAATCTGAAAAACTGTGGTGAAACATCTACAAGTTTTATTGAACGTGTGCATGCAATGCCCGCCATTCATTTAGAAGGCGAAGCTGTCTATCAAGATCGATTTAGGAACGTGTAGCAGCGTTGCATGACAAGCCACTTCGCACTTCAAACGGAATCAGATTCCATCGGGATTGCAAGTGCCAATGTGACAGCAGTTTGTCTTTGTGCTACATGCTTTGCATGACAGATGCGGCATTTACATGCTCACTGTGACAGCAATTTTCGGAGCCCTAATTCCTGTGTGTAATGCCCACTGGTAGGCAAACCAATTGTTTTGAGCAAAGCTCCAATCACCAGTGAGCCACTGGCGGAACCTGCTTTTTAAACCACCAGCGAATGGGAATAGCAACCTTGCAAATAAGCTTTCGCACGCTCTTTGAAGCTTACTTAGCTATCCACGGCTTCGTTGCACGGTTCGGTATTGGTGGCCGCAAACCGCACGGATGCGAAGCGATCCATCGGTGACATGACAAAATGAACACGTTAAAATACCCTTTAGAGGTGGTACACAACAAAATACTCCTGGTTACTCTGAAGTTTCCAAGGAAATCATTTGCAGTGCAGAGCTTTGCTTAGTTCTACCCGGAAGTGTTCCAAGTATGCCATGCACCATACAGCAGCAGGATGTGCACTCAGTGCTTGCACGTAAGGTGCTTGTATTTGGTTACAACTAAACAGCACAGAGCTAAACTTCTCAAACATTCCACAGCCAGTCACTATAAAGCCAAAGCTGAACACAACCCGTTTACTTATGCTAAGCAATCCAAGCAAACCATTCTATGAACACGAAAAAGCAAGTGCGCATATCGGCACATCCCAGTGAGCAAGCTACTATAAAGCTTGGGCACAGTGCACAAACAGCTGTACTGCGGAACAGTCCTAGTTAGCCAACAGGTAACATTTTGGAGAAAATGTTTCCTCAGCTAAACATCTCATGGCAGGGCACAATGCACCATTCCACAATTTTCTGGACTTCAAGGAATTTTCGATCCCAAAATAAAGCACAGTACCGATGACTCAGAAGCCAGAGGTGGCAAGCACACATGCTTAGAGGCAGGGCAGAAGCACACTAGGTAGCTTCCAGCAAGATCAAAGACTGTGCATATGAACCTTGCCAATGGCACGCAGTTTCTCCAAATGGAAATGCTAGCCGACTGGTTTTAGCACCAATGCAGTTGCTGCAATCCCTCTAAACTTACCTGCCAGCTTCTAACAGCCAAAGCAAGTAAACAAAGTGAATAACAAGCAGTAAAGGAAAAAAAAAAAGGGGCCCCCGAAAACCAAATGTTAACAAGGTGTGAATAAATAAAATACAAAAGAGAAACAACACATGCATGCTTCATCTGTCCTTGTGCAAGAACTCAACTTTATTACTTCGAGAATTCTTATATCAACAGTAGTGTAGACATGATAGTCCGACCAGGATGACTTAAAGAAAATTTTTATAAATATACCCTTATTTTGGCAAGCAACATATATTCAAACAAAACAGAATGAAAGCATTGTTGTTCCAAACACCACCACATGAGACATGCACACATGACCCTGTCACAGGGAGGGAAAAAAAAATGCATAGGATAGCAAAGAAAAAAGCAACAGGTAATGTTCAGGATTGTGTGCAGACCTGTGAACTTGCGAAAAAAAAAGTGAGAGGACATAGCAGCCTACGGAATGAGTGCAATATGTAAAAAAGAAAAAGAAGCGCTTGTTAATGTTACTAGAAAGGAACCCCTGCCAAGGACAAAGTCACACAGGTACACACGCAACACCATGTTGCCAAATAGCAAACAACCCCAGCTGGCGATATTCTCTGTACAAAGCTGACACACTTGCAAACAATAAATTAATAGAGCACTACAACTTCTAAACTAGGAAAGAAAATCCATTTGTTGGCCTGTTTCCCAAAAGAGAGGCAATCAGATTTTACAAGAGCTTTGCTCTTGATGAAAATTGAAGGGACTGGGAATAAAGCTAACAACCCAAAGGGAAAAAATAACAAACAGGAAGACCTGCATAACACATGTCCATGCATGTGCTTCTATAACAAGGAAAGATTTGTGAAGAAGGGGGGGGGGGGGTGAATAAAAGGACGTGAAAATGTGGTTGTGTAGGTGTGTGTTGTGGCGCATGTGCTACATCATCCAACAACAAAAAAGAAAGCAGACAGAAAAAAATAATAAAGAGAAGAAGAAACAACAAACAATAACAAAGATTGGGGTGGTGGGGGAAGAGCAGGAAGAGGGAGCAACTGCAGAGTGCGGAGGAGAATGCCAATCCGGGCGCGGCGCAATGGTGGTGGTGCCAGAGGCGGAGGGAGAGTATCGGCAGCCTTGAGGGCCCCGGAGCCAAGCACACCACGCGCGCCCCCGAGACCTAACTCTTCCTGCCTCTAGCAATAGCGAGACGTCGACACCCCTGCAAAAACCGGAAACAAGAGGCTTCAGCCGGATGCCACCGCCCTCCTCCGCCCAACCCCCCCCATACCCCTCACTACCACCCCCCACAAAATCCGACTATCAACTTGAGACTTCGCCAATATCCTAGGCAGGTTTTCTATTCATAACAAGGCTGCCATAACCCTCCCCCATAGTCGTAAAGCCGCCATTCTACAAATGCAACAGCAATGGCAAAGCTGTCACCAATCAAGCAGTACCAGACCATGCGACACCCGCGCACATGCTCTGTGTACTGTCACATCTGTTTCCTGCAAATGTAATAGTGCATTCACGAGGGGCTTTATGGGAAGAATAACCTGAAAGCCTTGCATACAGTCTCCAACAAGTAGCTGCTATGGGGTGGTGGCACTCTAGCCGCAGCTACAGAACCACACAAGTCTTCCTGTACCAAACACATAGTGCTATTATGTCTTCATAACACCAAAAAATTTTTTTTAAATGTTCACAGACCACAAAAACAGGCGTTCAATGATGCAGGTTGTGCTTGCTAATGCTCAAGACAGAGCCACTAGAGAATGACTTCCTCCTACATAATGGCTGCAGATCAACACTACATGGCCTGAGGCAAGACCTTCAACCTTAAAAAAGTGCTCGGGCAAATTATCCACCACAGCTCTGCTAAGGAACACCTTTTTGTGACATGCGAACTGATTGAGCTGTGAACTAACTCATTCATTCAGAAATTTACTAGCGACAGGCAGACAAGGTTGGCCATCGAATAAATGCGTGCAACTGAAGGCACAGCACTTACAAACCAGGAGACCTACTGCACTGATCACCAGTGCCATGCAAGATTCAAGCCCTTAGGTAAACAGCAAAGGAATATTAAGCAATGAGCTGTGCTGCGAGATGGTGTGGGCAAGACAAGAGATGTGGGCTTAATTATGTGATTGACAGTCCACACGACAGGCCACAGTTTTGTAAAAAGTTATTACTGCAGCAAGAACTTGACCCTAACAATTAAGAGGTGACACTGCACCAAAAAATGCCCCGACCAGTGCCACCACCCCAGCAAGCAAGTTCCTCACAGAGCTTCTTGAGAGGCTTGGCAATTTTCATGCAGCTTTCATCACTAAACATTTATTATGCAAGCACCCAATAAAGCAAAGCAAACGCAGGCAGTCAAGCATAAACTGAGAACTCTTAATGCAGAAAAAAGACTTGCAGGATATGCAAAGCATGCACCATTCCTCGAACATGCATCAAGACTTTAGCAGAAAGATTAAACTTCCGTGAATTTGCTACAGCAGGGCATGAGTTAAGGCAACAACTGTACCTCTTTCTCCTAATAAGGACTCTTCACTTTTGCAGAGTTGCACAGTTTTGAAGGACCTGAGCTTCAACTTCTGCTCTGGGTGAGCGCCTCATATTAAAACTCCATATGATATGCAATGTAAACAGACTAAATACATATCCAGCAGGACAGCATTATGCTTCAGTCAGGAGGGCTTTTACCCTGCAACACTGGAGAACTACCTTTTTAGAGGCCTTGTCTGTCCTCCATGTTATGTTAGATTCGAACTGAGAACTACACATGAATGGGGCACCTTTATTTCGGCAGGCGTTTCAGGACAACAGCTTGCAGCCCTTGTCAGTGTGCCTGAACTGCAAAGCTAATGGCATGCAGAGGAATCACTGCCGTGAAGACGTTAGTAGCTTCCCTAACTGTAGTAAATGAAGCTCGCAGCAAGCAGCAGCAATGGTGGCGGCACTACCAGCACCCAAACTTGCCTGATGCCATGCTCGACTGACGAAGATCAGGAGGAAAGCCAGCTTCCCAGTACACCCCTGAGCAAAGCCGGTACAAATGAGCACTCAGACTGCGGCAACCCTGAGCAGCAGCATTAGCAGTTAGCGACAGGCAGAGGAGACGTTAATCTGCACAGTCAGCGTTATGAGAATAGAATTACTACATAAAAATCAAAGCAAAAGGATATTAAAATTTCTTGCCCAGCTGTCTCGCCACTTTCACAATGGTGGACAGACGCACACCTTGCGGCTTATATACAAGGGCATAACGGTAGCTAAATGAGAAATCCAGCTTGGAAGTACCCTTGCAGACAGATGGCGCTGAATAACCACAGCTATCATATCTGAGAGGCTACACAGAAGAGCTTCTTGCTGGGCAACTATAGCTGCTGTGTTTCCACTATATGTGAAACAAGATAGACCTGTATGGTTAGGATAATAAAGTGCTCATGAGCCCTTGTCTTGAGCTGTGCGGCACTTCACAAATAGTAACAAAAAGTTAAAAGAATAGAACTTAGAATCCCGGCCCTTCCTGGTAAGCAAGTATTAAATGAGTCAACCCTCAAGTAGTATTCACGTGAATGAAAAATGATGCCACATGATGCTGATGCAATGCATGCATGTCATGCCCCCTTTTATTTCGTAGCTAGGCTTATAGTTGACTAACGATGCCATGAACACTGTCCAGCCCACCATTTGAGTGCAGTTGCAACGGCAGTGATCAAATGGGAGCAAATGATAACAAGCGTGCTAAAAACACATCAGCACTATCAGGTAATGTGCCACAGGATCAGCAGTAATATTACAATCTAATCCGACTGAAAAAACTAGAACTAATATGGGATAGGTAAACTGCGCACGAATCTTTCATCTTTCTTTGAGCAGAGAAAGCTCTGCACAAGTACAAAGATTGAAGACTTATAGCGCTAGTGCACTACCGACTTTCTCTGCATTGGTAATCGAAAGGTGGCAGCACCCATTCACAGTGTGCACCATCAGATTAATGAAAGCGTTCCAGCCCGAGCTAGGCAGTCTGTTCAAAGCGTTCTCAACTACAGATCCTTTTGCCAAAAGCATTCTTCGCTTGTATGCTAAGCATTTTACATAACATTTCGCAAACTTAGGAGCACAACAGCCGCAAAAGCATGCAACGTTGGCTAAGCAGACATAGAATGTGCAATGAAGCACCTCTTTCTGGTCTATCTGCGTAAGCAGAGTGCCACACGAGACTACACAAGCATCTTCAAACAGAACCTAGTGCCACGCCATGCTGTTTGCAAGAGTAATCAAGGGTCTGACAAAAAGGAAAATCAAAAAGGAGCGCCACCAACTTGTTAAAGGGACCCCCGAAAGGATTTCGACGGCCCAGTTCTAATGTAACAAACCTGTCAAGGTGGTCTTTGCGAGTATCAAGTCAAACTTAAAAGCTCTGCATAGACCCCATAATTTACAAACAGCTTTTAAAATTTCTGCTGTTACCAGCTGTTACATTCCTGGCTGCTAAGCTTTCGTGAGCTGGTCCCATCCAAGCTCCCGTAAAAAACCATGCAACACTGACCAGGCTGTAATGCTGCAACTGTGACACCGTTCCCGCAAGCTATGTTGCGAATGTCACTTCACGGTAGTGCTTTACCAGGAATTTTAACAGGCTATGTTTAACGCACATGGAACGGTAACGGCAGACCGGCCAAAGCACAACTCTAGATTCCATTGGCGGTTACAAGCATGCTCCATCCGAGCCGACACCGAGCACACTTGAGGACGGCACGAGTTTTGCTGCAGCTGTTGGTGCAGTTCCATCACCAGGAGCGAATGCAAACGACCCCAAGGTGCAAAAACGAAAATGTGCCACCTGGGAAGAGCTTTACAAGATACTGTGGCGTGGGTTGGTTCCGAGGTATGCTTCTGTCACCCGAATTTGCCTTGTTGCCTCAATGACTATAACTTAAAAGAAATTTCTAGGTTCCAATAGGTGAGGATTGCGTAGAATTAAAGTGGCTGGCACGAAAACTGCGCAGAATCACACACCACTGCTCAAACTTCAGCCACTCCACGTGCATTCCCTCTTTGCTATTTACTCCCTTGCACCAATGGCTAATCAGGCAGACAGAGCCATTGGAAGACGTTCAGGAATTTATGCGAGTACGAACGATCAAGAGAGCCACAAAGGCTTTAAAATAGATGTTGCCCTTACTAGACATTCAACAAAAATGACAGACAACAATGCACATTTTTTTTCATGCGCGCCCCGGCTACTAAATGTCCCGGCAGGTAAGTTTTTTTTCACAGCCCCATAAAAAACGCAACAGCGTGTTTATACTGTAATACCAGAGTCCTTCAATGCTTTTCCGTCACGAAGCTCCCACCAGAATTTCATATAGGGTTGGCGCCGGCCGCTAGAGGCGGCACAGTATGTAGGAACACACTGAGAAGAGATTGTGTTATTAGCTTACATCACAATGGCTTCTGGCATTTAGTTTGCAAGCAGAATTTTGTGCCTTCCATTAGGAAATTGCAAGACGAGCACAATGCATAAAATGCCCCACTGCAGCAGATGTTTGCTGTAAAACTAACTGTGAAGGATTTTAACTCAAAACTACAATGTATGAAATTTTTTTAAATGTGACAGGGCACACTTGATACAGTAAAATCTCGTTACTACGAACATCAGATTAACGAAATTTTCAGATTTACGAATTTTTTTTAAAATCCCCGCTAAAATGCCTATATTTTCAATGTAAAAAAACTTTCAGTACTACGCATTTCAGATTACCGAATATTTCAGAATAACGTATGTAATTTTATCTCACAATTGTTGCAAGATGCTTCGTTATTACGAAGTTCCGTCGAATTTTCTTACCAAATCCCTGAAGCTGATGCCTATCATCATCATTCGAAGCAGCAGGTAGGTATGCGCTGGGGAACCCGTTGCAACGGATACAGCCCCAGCAGCATCGGCATCAACGCGAGTCTCGCGTTGAATGAATATAGGCTATGCGGCGCAAGCTGCCGCCCGATACAAAGGGTAAGGCCATTATCATCCATCCATCATTTAGCGTGTGGTCGCATACTGCGCCGTAGTCGTAAGCCTATTAGCGCAGTTTCACCACGTTGACAGCAAACGGCAGGATCTGCAAAGTTATCAGCGCTGTGATTGTGTTGTGCATTAGCTTTCCTGACAATGAACTCTCCTGGCCCCCGCGTTAAAAAGAAGCGAGTTTTCGCTTAAGGAAAAAGCGGACATTCTGTCATAGCTGAATGCTGGAAAAAAGCAAGTGGACTTGTACAGGAAGCTTGACATCACACCGTCAACAATGGCAACGATGCTCAAGATCGGGACAAGATCACAAAACTACATCGAGAGTCGCAGCTGGCTCCCTCAAGAAAACGTCTGCGGCTCGGCAACTACCATGGACAGCGACTTATGTGGACAGCGACTTTCGAATTATGTGGACAGCGACAGCGCGGCGGCTACATCAGCGGAGCTCACCACCGAAGACATTGTGAATCAAGTGCGAGAGCAAGAAGAATGTAGTAGCGACGAAGACGATGCCGAGACTGGATCAGCGCACGAAAAGGAAGATTGTTTCCGGCTCGGATGTCCTAGTCTTTCTAGAGAAGACCCGATCATTCCTCGGGCACTGCAACGATGTCCCTGATGAGGTGCACAGGAAGGTCGAGGATGTGGAGGCGTTCGTCCTGCAGCACTTGTCGTCTACTCGCCAGAAGAAGATAACAGACTTCTTCAAGCAATAAATTGTAGTTAAACAGAGCCCAGCGTTATCGTTCATTATTTACTTACCAACACATAAATCTGCTGCAAAGGTACGTAATTTTAGTTATTGTGATGCATTACTGACATGAAAATAATGGTTTTTCAGCACTATGATATTTCAAAATAACGAATTAAATTCGGCGGTCCCGTGAAGTTCGTTGTAACGAGATTCTACTGTACCCGCTAGCAACCCACAGAGCTGTCTGCTTGTCTCCTGTCTTCACTTGGTACTATCAGATTACAAAAATTGCAGTATGCAAGCGAAAACGTCACCACTGTGAATATTCAATACTTGCTTTAGAAAGAAAATGGTGCATGATCACTGCACCAAAGGTGCGATCACGCTAGGATGACCTCAGCTGGCAGATCGTCGGCAAACGCATTTTCTGCATTGCCATTTGTCCAATTGTCACATTACACCAGCTGACGTCAGTGGCACGCCGACACACGGCATACGGCAGTGTCCGTGGCATGTCGCCGAGATCGGATCAGTTGGGCAGCAGTCTGCCCGTCTGTCTGGTCAGCTGGCATGATGTCTATCTGCGCCAACCAATAGCTGCAGCTGTGTTCACTCTGCGCCACCCACATGCGCACCGCGCGATTGCTAGGTGCTTTTTCCTGCAGTTTTAGTAAACATCTCTTGTATTTGTGAAATGAGTACTTCAAAATAATAACCATTCAGCATTTACAAAGTACACGCTATATTCCCCCAGGCATGCACCGATGATAATTGCTGTTGTTTATGATAATTCTGTAATTGTAAAAAGAGATCTTTCTCCTTTACACAGCATAAAACGCAGACTGAGCTCTCTCTATATTAAACATTTTATTAACTCCTGCACTAGTTGTGGCTTTGCTTGTTTTGCACAGTGCAATAAATCTGGAAGCTGCACCGATAGATGCGAACACAACTGAGAAAAGCTTGACAGCCAGGTTGTAGATGCCGCATACGGCTAGGGTATTCCGTTATTATATATGCTCTCTCCAATCTGAAGTATGTTCAGCGACCGTTCGTATGAAAAAAAAAAAGGCCTAATTTGTTATCAAACAAAGTTTGGCCGACTAGAGCTGTTGGCCCTCTTCAGCACTGTGCGGCAGACAAGGTCGTACTGGTGCTTACCGCTACTTGTGTACGTCCTGCGACGCAAGCAATCAACGATTTCTGGTCACTGTTGCCAATACTACAATGGGCGGCCATTTGCATCCACTATAACTTGTGAATCTGTTTTCCACAATCGCCAAAATCACACTCACAAATACAGTCAAACCTGAATATATCGAACCCGTTTACATCGAATTACCCCATATATCGAACAATTTATGAACATTGTATTGTTAATATAAGAATACAAAGCAAAAAATATGAATATATCGAACAAAAATAGCAGCCGCGCTCGATATGTCGAACTTCAAGCCCTGCAAAACCGCCTTAGAAGGTGGCACCCCCCCCCCCTGGACAAAGTGGTTTAGCCCAGCAGCGCTCGCACGGCTCTGCTCTGGCTCCCTCAGACAGCCACTCGGCCACCCCTCCTAGCAAATATGGTTCGACCGCGCACTCTCTTACTCACGGCCACGTGCGCCTGCATGTGGTTATCTCTCACTCGCAACTGCTTCAATCGATGTGCTTTGTTGCGTTGTGCGAGCGCTGAGCTCGTCCACTCCGTAAAAGATGGCTGCTGTGGAGCAATAGAACCTGCCAATATCTTCCAAGCTCATCTAACAATTGCAATTAACCCCTCGATAGCGGTGAACCACTTGTGGAACTTGATTTGTTCAACCAGCTTTCAGAGTTCCCGGGTGCTGTCTGTGATGGGACTGCAGCAACAGACAGTCTCCATCGACGACAATGTTGCGACGACAATGTTGCGACGACTGTAGTGCGAACTAGCTAGGTCTACCCATCGTGGGAAAGGGCCGGCGTTGACTATTCTCAAGAGTGAAAATATGAAATGCTTTTCACAAGCGCACACATTTTGAGGCGGAAATGAAGTCACCCATTTCTTGCTGCGCTACTGCCTGCTTTGTTTCCCTTGGCAACTCTGTCACCGGGAGAGGGAACCAATAAGACATTCTCAGTCGAGTCACTCTAGCTGGAACGACATTCAGACACGTAACAAGTGCTCGACATGGTCCCACTCACGCAAATTACACTACCTGAACGCACAAAAGAGTAAAAATCAAATTTCTCCCTCAAATTAACAGTTTGCGAGAAGGAATATAAGCTCCTCGGACAATGTACCTCTGCAGAGGATGGCACAGTGAGCAGCATATGAAGCTCTCCCATAACGTAACGGAAAAGTTTTGCGGCCAGAAAGCACTGAAGGACTCTTGTAATACTAGCCAGGTCAACAGCTAGCACAGCGACTCCATTTACTCGTCCACGGATTGTGCTTAGATAAAACAAGCCAACAAAAAATGATTTGATCAAACTATAATTGCAGGAGCTGGGAACCTATATAAAAAGCAACTGCAAAAATCATGACCGCAACTGCTCGATGTCATTACAAAACAATACCAGCAACAGAGAAAGATCACTGACGATGACCCTGCAGACAATATCCTGCGCTCCCGCTTGTGTGCAGTTGCCAAAACTCAGGGGGCAGGAGCTTATCATAAGCATAGCAACAGTAAGCGGTCCTCAAGTCATGAGAATTGCCAAGCCAAAGGTGGTAAGCATTGCATTGACAATGCCATGCCTGTGATGTACAGAATGAGAACTGCCAGACGTTATGCACTAGTGTCCAATATTATACAAGTACAGTAAAAGCTCGTTAATTCGAAATCGAAGGGGACTGGAAAATTGTTAAAATTAAGCGAAGTTCGAATTATCGAATGGGCGCTAGAATGAGCGGTTAGAACGCCCCCCGCTGGGCGGGCAGAACCCAAAGCAGTCACATCTAGACTCGTTATCTTTAGCTAGGCGCTACTAACATTTGTGGCGGGCATATTCTGAGAATTGAATTCATCCGGTCCTAGTGGCAAATGAAATAATTTGACAGCCAGTTATGCGCCAGAAAAAAGTACTGGAATGCATTCACGTGAGCAGCGAGCATTAATGCTGGAATATTTGACGCTATGTATGCTCCAAAAGATGTTTATTTACGGGGAAGGGTTGTCAAAATAAAAAGTAATCGGCGAAGTGCATTTGCTTGCGTTTCTTCTACCGAGACTCCATCAGCCTCATCTGCAGCTTGCCCAAAGCTCCTGCGCAATGTCAGAGTCCTCATTGACAGAGAAGTGGTGTGCTGCAACATCGAGCGCCGACGCTACTTCATGTGCACTTGGCGGTGGCGTAGTCTCGTCGCCGCCGTCGGACTCATCACTGTCGACTGTTCTCACCGCATGTGAGCTCTGCAACGCCTGCTGGGAGTATGCAGCCTCAATTATATCGGCGTCACTCATGGGCACCAACGTGTCCACACTGCTGTCCATGTAACTCCCGCTCGCAGCACCAACAAAAGCAGTCACCGCCCAAACCGCCATACCAGCCATACTACGTTGTTTACACCACGTGATCACGACCCAGCGACAGCGGCACAACAAATACCTGGAGAGATTCATGTCGAAGCATCAGCGGCGTGGGCGAGTGCTCCAGCAGCGAAAACCTGCTACGGCATGCACCGCAACGCGGGCTCCGTGAGCCTCGTGCGCTCAGCTTTTTTTTCTTTTCCATTGTTTTAAATCTCTGGTAAATTTGGAGCGTGTTTTACTCGCTATGGGTCAACTTCTATCTGCGAGGAGCGGTGTTAGCCAGTGGCTCCTAGTTCGAATTAACCGTGGCGGATGCCGATTTGTTCGAATTATCAGGAGTTTTCCCCCATTGAAATACACAGGGCTGTGCCGGGACCCGAGTGTCAGTTCAAATTAACCGTAAGTTCCAATTAACGAGCTCTTACTGTATAGCTGGAAATATATGCTAAACAGGCTTCATAGAAAACTGACGGACATGCTGCGTACCGCAAAAACCTGTGTATAATGTTTTTTTTTAGATTTTAGGATGCCAAATTCCTGCCTCATTTTATTCGGATCCAAACAATTTTCAGCCCAAATCCACAGCTCCTGTTCCATTATCATTCAGCACTATCGCCATCAGCCTTCCAGCAAGAGGAGGCACTGCCTACCATCATGATTCAGCACTACTGCCATCAGACCTCCAGCAAGAGGAGGCACTATCTAGCAGTAGCACGCTAACCTCTCCATGCCTATGCTACTCAAAGGAGAATGATCGCACCTAGACCAATATCAGCACCACTAAAGCAGTACTTGGCTCCTTTTAAAAGGTCTGTAATCACAGCTGCTGAAACTATCAGCACCGTGTCAAGCACTGCTGCCTGGACTGGATGAGGCAGTGACATGAAGTCCTCCATGAAGCAATGTATGGGCCACGAGGGACGCAGCGGAAACCTCCTAATTAATTTAGGCCACTTGGTGTTCTTTAACATGCATTGACAATGCACAACACAGGGGCATTTTTGCATTTCGCCTTCATTGGAATGCAACTGCCACAGCCAGTATCAAACCGGCACTCCTGGGATCAGCAGCTGAACACCAGAGCCACTGAGGCACCACGGCACATGCAAGCACTGGATGGGGTAGGGAGAACCTGCCAGTACTTCCACTTTTCAGCCATGCTCTGCAGCTGGACTGCCGATTCTTGGGCCCTCTTCAGACACACTTCCAAGAAATGTGGAATATCAAATGGGCTCAATGGTACCCAAAACAAGTTTCTAGGGAAAGATTCGTCTCACAAGGAACTCTAGTAAGACAGTACATCCTATGACGATCATTGATGCACGAAATGAAGTGCAAATAAATGCTTTCGTGACCTTTCCTTGCTCCCGTTTTATGTGAATGAAATCTGTTCCATTTTCGCTACCACCAAATTACACGTATTATATGCGTGTCCGTATTATACGCAGGTTTTTATGCTATGTCATCACTAAGCACTACAATGCTTCATCTGCTTGTACGACCGAAAGCAAAAGTGAATGGGCTTCCAGAAGAAGCCTGAACTCCAGTGTAACAAGAGCAACGATGGCCAGTGGCCTTGTGTGGGGCACATTCCACTCTTTAAATACGAAAACAACCATCTTTGGAAGCAGAAAGGTTGTGAGCACACTAAGAGAACACTCAGCATACATTCTGCGTGACAAAAAAAACACAAATCAGATAATGCTCATCATACTCAGTGACCATGCGCCATCAGAGAACAGTTTGCAACAGTTGCGAACTTTGACATTCAGTGAGAAAAATAACATTTCTGTTGTACTAACCATGTTCCGAACGTGCTTCCAAAGAACCTGTATGCAAGACTGCCATACACTCTATGCCACCATTTTTGTTAATGTTCCATCTGTCTCCCACTGCACATACAGGCTGCTACTTTTCCGCAGACATTTACTGCGCCATGGTTGCAAGTTCCTTATATTTGCATCATCAGCCTCTTGTTTTGCTATACAACCAGCTTGTGTGTAAACTTTTGCGGGCAGTCACATGTTGGCTGGCAACGGGGGCAGAGACTCTTTCCTTACCACGTTAGTTCAAATCATTCCAAACAGTAGGTTGGACAAGAACTGTACTTTAGTTTTCGATTCACTTTTTCTCTCAGTTGTACGAGCAAGTACTGTTAAATCCAGCAAACCAGTCAGTGCGGAGAAACCTTGATGAGCATCGCGTCCAAGGTAGCGACATCGTACCACGACGACCCGCGCCACAACGGCAATGTTCTCATGATTCAGTAGCATTTACACTACTTTGTAGCTAGAAGTGACCACTTTGTGGGAAAAGAATCAGTCCAAATATAGTTCAGACAGAGATGACTGTTGTGCCCAGCCCGGACTATAAACAAGTGCTGCCTGTAAATTTCGTTTTGCATATCGACGGTTACGATGGCGATTTTGGCTCCAGTCACTAGGCTTAATTATGAAAGCGCTTGTTTCAACAGTTTGTCGGTTCTTATCGTTTCGGCATCTTCACCTTATCACTGTTCCAGGCCATTCATACCGCGGGTGCAGCACAGTTCCCGCTGCGGTGGATTCCGTTTCACGTCTAGACTGTCCCAACCTGTGCATTCGTCAACAATATGCTGAAGGCAATATACAGTCACCATACGCCGAGCACATGGAAAAGGTCGCCGCCCGTAGTTCGTGAGCAAGACACACGAGATTAGGTCATGAGGCGCTTCAGAATATGCACACAACTACTAATCCCTTCCTCCAGCATATTGAAAATAAGTCAAATTTTTTGGGGTGAAATTTGAAACTATTTTGCAGCTCCTAAAGATAGAGAGTCCGAAAAATCAGTTGTCCACTGCATTCTCTCTCTGTGCAAACTCATTGCTCATTTTTTAGAATACAAGTGATCATAAAGGAATGTGTTTCGAAAGCTCTACACTACTAATGACCCAAGAAGCTCATTATGTAGATCATAACCAGTATTACTGCCTGCTCTGCCTCATTTATAAGAAAGGAGATTTCCAAATACCCTTTCTTCCATTGCCATTCTGGCCTGTAGAGACAAAAACTGCACCAGAGGATTTTTTTTTTTTTTTGCAAACAAAACAGATGCCATTTAACGGGCCCCTTATGCAGGTGTGACAAGCTCCTCATAACTTGTGTGGCATAAAACTCTGTTTCGTCAAAATGAAACTATCTTGAAGGCCACGAATTTGAGATGGTTGGTCACCTGACAATGATGCCAGAAACATCCCCGAGAGAAAACAAAAGCAAAACACACAATGTGCAGCCAGTGTCGGTGCACTGGCTACACAAACAACCACGGCGTCGCGTGAACCACTGCCACCCACCACCTATCACATGCCAAGCCCACACCAGATGTTCAGACTGGCCTATTCTGAACCGGCGCTCTCACAATGCAGCAAGTGAGCACGCAATGGAGCCGCTGGACAGTGCCAAAGAGAAGCACAACCATATCTGGCCTTGCTGAAGCCATGTGGCATTGTGGAAGCTTTTGCAGCACACATCTAACAAGCAGGAAAGGATAACACAACCTGACAAGGCTCTCACAAGATTGTACACACTTCCCATGTAGCATCATCTGCCGCCATGAAGGAATACTGAGCACTGTTTTGCCCACACCAGAGGCCCCACCACTGGCTGATGTCAGCCTCTAGCCTCAACAGTGCGGCACAGTTTCAGCAAGGTGTGGCAAAGCGTTGCTTGCTGCCGAGGGTAGAAGCGTGCAGAGACCTAAAAAAAAAGGGGACACTGTGCACCTTGCGAGTGCTACTGACCTTCATCAAAGTTGACGACCACCGGTTCAATGGCTTGAGGCAGGGTGGCGGTCAGGTCAGGTTGCTTGGCCCCAGGGGCCACCACCAGGGTGGCCGCTTCGGGGGCCACCACGGGGGCAGGCACAGGCAAGATCACTGCACCCAGACGAGCAGCAGGCAATGACAGAGGTTAATATAAGCCAATGCCTAGCTCAAACACTTCCCGACAGTTTCACCAAATCAGAACATGGTCCCCAAAGCCGCAAAGCACCCCCACCACCTCAAACCATTAAAAGGCCAACTGCAACAAAATTTTACTTTGGCTAGAATGCTTCTTAACGTGTTGAGTAATGTCATAAACCTGCTTGTGACAAACTTTGAGCTTGTTAGAGAAAAAGCTCTGTAGCAGACAACACATGCAAGTGGCGGTGTGTAGCACAGTTAGGCAAAAAAGCAAATGTGGCATAGGTCTGGGAAACCGAGAGCCCTCCTCAAGCAGCACTCACTGGCAGTGAATAGATAGCAGATGGTTGAGTGAAAAGTTCGAGGCTAACACGTGGCTTGACAGTCCTAAGTTTAGCACTGTGCTCTAATTTTTCTAAATTTCAGGGGCGATTTCTATGCCAAATGCTGAGCAGCCGCCAGACACACGAATGTGCATGCTGCACGCATTTCTGAAATATGCCAAACACAGAATGTTGTGCAGCAAGTGGCAATCTATTTTCTTTCACAGAGCATGCTGGTAGCCTCATTGCCTGGTCTGGTCAGAATGAGTCACAAGTCCCTGTCATGTGCAAAAGGGGGCAATCACTTCAATTTCAGTAACAAAACCCACACCAATGCAACCAAAACAGATGAGCATGGGTCAACAGTATTATATTTCAGGTATCATTACATGACCGTTTAGGCAAGGTTGCGATAACCATTTGCTTGCTATGGCTAACAGAGGTTTTGGTCTCAAACTTTAGAAAAGAAAAATACACCTGCTCTGAACTATTTACAAAAAAAAGAAACTCACAGGATGGTTACGACTGTAACGAGAGATTCGGCGATAGCTGTTTAGGCGTTTGGGTTTAGGGATATATTCCTGGCGCACTGGTGTAGTGGTCACGTGATGCACCCCTGCACTGGCAGGCAGCTGTTCCAAACAGAGCCACCTGTAGACTGCAACCCAGGCTGACCGGCGCAACTGGTGAGTGCGCTAGTGGTTATAGCGATGCCGACGAGAAAGCCAAGGACAGGCGCCTAGCAGCTGTCACAGTAAAATATTCACTTGCCTCTTCCAGAGTACAGGCATAACTATGGCAGTGACCAGAAGTACTGTGTTTTATAGTTTGTTCTCCCACCCTGCCAAAACCCCCCAAAATCTGGGGTTGCAGTATTTTTAAATAAATAAGGACAATTAAAATGTGGAAAAACTAATCTCAGTACTTTGCTCTTCATGCCAAGTAAGCATAATAACTAGCAGCCTGCCCCCAACAGGTTGGAATTAGCTAACACTACTATCCCACGCACCAATTCCTAGACAATGTCAATACCCGTTTAGTGTTCTCGATTCAATGCTTAGCCACAAATTTTTCAAGGGCAAAGACCTGACATGCCAAGATATCACAGAAACGGAAACTAACAGCAGCAGTAGAGAGATGCAAGAGACAAAATAAAAAATGCCGACAGGATGGAAACATGACTACCGTAAAAACTGGACTATAGGTCGGACCGAAATATAGGTCGACCCCCTAACTAACCAATTCTAAAAATGAAAAAGATCTTTTTCAAAGTCACATCCTTACTTTGAAACAAATGCGACTCGAGAGGTTGCACAATGGTGACAGTATTTAATTTCATTTAAATGCTGCTTGTATGTACACCCGGAAAATTTTTTAACAATATCGCGCACCAATCGGCCCGCGTGTTTGTTTCTGGCACAGGCAAGTACGGCGCCGTAGAGCAAAGCCCTCCTCTTCATGAATCGCCGCAACCAGGATGGCGAGCCTTTGAATTGCGCCCTCGTGAGTCTAGAGGCACGCGCGATCTCTGCCGCTTTCACGCGGATGCATTCGGCAGTCACAGGCAGCGATCTTGCTCGCAGCGCAACGTTTCCTTCCTATTCTCGATACACTACGGTCTGCCCACGAAATGATGTTTTCTTCTGGTTGCTGCAAGTTGTAATACGCAGCTTCTGCCTTCGCCAGTACTGAATGCTCTTTTCGGATACTCCAAATTCGCGCTGTACCGCCAGGTTCCCGTGAGCTTCCTCGTACTCAATCGTGTTTTTCTTGAAGGCGGCGGTAAATTGCCATTAGCTTCCGCTTTGCATCTACTGGAACGCAAAATGGCGGCACTGCTGCTGATGGCGATGGTGATGGAGGCTGCTGACTTCAGCCACCCATTGTTGCAAGACTTCCGTATTTTTTCCGCCAATGACCGGTATATAAGACGGGGGTCGACTTTTCACCATGGTTTTTTGAAAAAAAGTTCGACCTATATTCCGGTTTTTACGGTAAGTTTCAATACGTGTAAATATCCCCTTAATGCTATTTTCCTAAACAATTTACACCAACTGTTTCGTCTTTCCATTCCTCTACAGCGAAAACCGTGCCCCTATATGAAACACAATCAGAAAATGTACACGGTCACTTTGGTCCACACTGACTAGTTGCAGCCCCAAATATGGAGATGTCGCCCCTGTGACGACAGCTGACCAGTCTTTACTAATGGGTCATTTAGACAAGCTTCATTAGCCACTGCACCAATAAAAATCGTAAGGCAAAAACGAATACTATTATAGAGCTAGTCTCATAAATACTTATGATTTATGTTCAAGTGTTTGAAAGCATAAGCAGGCAACGGCATTGGTGTTTTTTGGAGTAAAAACCATGCCCATTTGAGCATGCGAACTTAGTGGAACCATTCACATCCCGGGCCATGCCACCACTGCCTCTCATTTAGCAGAGCAATCAACAGTGGCTCCACCGTTAGGGTACTCGGCAGCTAAGCCCGTGGACACAGGTCCATTCCCGGCCATGGCGGTCCCATTTCGTTGGGAGGCGAAACACATAAGGCGCGTGCGTGCTGTGCAATGTCAGTGCATATCAAAAGATACCGTGGGGGCTTAAACTGTTCTAGAGCCTTCCACAACGGTGTCTTGTTCTCCCTTCTTTTTATCTCGCCTTCTTTCCATCATGGTGCAGTTGAGGTGTCCACACAGAAGCAAGACAATTACTACACCTATCATTTCCCCAAAACCAATTTTCATTTCAACGGTTACCAAGTATAGAGAGAGAGAGAGAGACCCATAGGGTCTGCTTGGCACTCACAGCCCGGTGCCCGCTGGGCGCCTAGCACATCTGGGATAGCCGCACGGGGCCGGCTGTGCAGGAAAACGCAGTGGGGCTTGCGACATCCAGTTGGCTGGTTCTCCCAGTAGCACGGGATTTGTGACCGGTTCTTCTGCACCGGCCCCAAGAAAGTAGAACAGAAGCAGAAAGGTGTGAGAAACGGCAGCTGGGGAAGGATCCCGATTCAAAGATAGCATGCACTTCTTGCTTTCTGCATGATGCCTCCAAAAACTAAGCACGGCACATACATGTACCCTTAATTTCTGACCAATGGGACAAGCTGTCAGGAAAGGCCTCCCAATGAGCAGCCATATCACCAAGGACCTGTTCCACGGCAGTGCAAGCCTTCAGCAGAACAAACTGAGCCAGGGATGACCAAATGGTCAGTTTATTAAGAATAAGAAAAGTGCAAGCCCATTAAATTTTGTCCTTGGGGAGAATCTGCAGCCTTGTATGCATCAGTCAGCCCAGAGAGAAGGTGGCGCTATGTCTACCTGTTGCCTGCTCACAGGGGGCACATATGTACGGCACTGACTGCTAGCAATAACAGCCCATAGAAGAAACTATCTCCCATCAACAACAGTGAACTCTGCAAACAGAAACCTCGATTCTTGAATCACGCACTGCACAAGGGTTACAACACCCACAAGTAGTAGACACCTGCAAAAGGAGCAGACTAATCACATGCACATTTCTAAGGAAAGTTGTGCAAGCAAATGTGAAGTATCAAAATTGAATGTGAGAGCTAAGGAACTTTTGCTTGAGCCCTATCGCAGGGCCCTTGTTTTTTTTTTCAAGCAGACAACGAATCTTTCATGGGCACTAAAGAAGTCTACATACACAAAAGCTTCTCCAAATGTAATAAAAACATGCAGGTCCTCAAATAGGCTATGTCCTGAAGCGTGTGCTCAGGAACCCCACATCCAGGTTTCACCCCAGACACAAGTTTCAGTCCAGCACTGACACTTACCCTGCTTTCCATGTGCCTGAACTTGCATGATTTCTTGAGGCAGTTGCCTTCCTTCCAGGCGGGGCACACAGTTTCTGTGCCCAGAGCTGCTTCACAGTGCCGGAAGGGGCAGTCATCCCCCTAAAACAAGGGAAAAAAAAAGACCAAGGAAGCCTGCAGTCAAGGCAAAGCAAAGCATTCAAGGACACTTTACCAGAAGATAAAGCGCCATTTTTCAGAGTGCAGTAAACTAGCAATGCTTGGATGTAGGTTGATTCAACCTTCCCGCTACCAAAAGATCATGTCAACAGGCTTCACTGGGCATCCATACAGTGTATTTGCTTATCCCCTTCAAGTGCTGCGTGTAGATTTATACATGCGTCCTGAATACTGTCAAATCCCTGCACAGAAGGTGCAAGTGCAGATACGGGGGCACTACAGTAAAGTTCCCGAATGTTTAAAGCCGTCTGCAGAACCATTTCAAGCCAGCTATACAAAACAAATGTAAACTTCAGTTTTTAAGGCTGACACCACGGCATCGTACAATAGCTCCAGCACCTCCCGGGGTTCGATCCGCAGTGCCGCCGGGTACCCACCAGTGATACAATGAGTACAAGCTTCCCCTCGCTTGGTGCATAGCTAATTCAGGGTGAAATGCTTGGGAAATAGGTCTCTGACCCCACCTTGGGCAAACGAAAAAATACCTTGTGCCATGGCACTCTTTGGCCGCAGATGCCCTTGTGCCATAAAAAAATCACTGCCATCATCATCCGCAAGTCAGTGCGTATTTTCTGTTTGTTTTGCAGACATGAGTGCTAAAATGAACTGATGCATGAAGAGTCCTATGACAGGATTTAGCCAAAATCTGTACAACAAAGCCCTGAAACCAGTGTGGAGTCGCGACGTGGAGAAATGAGGTCCAGACAAACTGCATATTTCAGTACCTGGGAAGATTTTCTGTGCATCTTAGCATACTCAATAAAACCTGAAAATTTTACATTTCACCGCCTTTCGATAATAATTTGTGCCTGAAGGGGTTATAACTGCAAGATACATGTAATCAGAATTGACACACTTTTCAGCAGACAGGTTTCTTATCAACTTCAACGAAAGGCCCATTTGCACTTGTGAGTCTTATACCCCTGTCACACGGCATTTCAAAGGCCCTCGAACCAATAGTCTATCGAGTCAACAGAGCAGCACGGAACTCCATCGAGATTTTGAGGGCCTTCGAGCGTTTCCCAATGTTGCTAGCGTTGCTTTGAGCGACGCCAAGTGCACTTTCGTACACGATACATTCATGGTACAAAAGTATGAACAAACATTCACCTAAACCTTAATGCAAGCAGTCTGTACAATAATTATAAAATTGTATCAGGCTGGTTTTAAGCACATTAATTTTGCGTTGTGGTCTTTGCGTTGCTTGCATACTTAGCGTTGACAACATGGCGGCGCCCTGACCGCCCGCTTCACAGCGAACAGCTTCGTCGCTAATCCCTCAAAGCAATATCGTGTTCTAAGCTGTTGTATTGGCCTTCGATTTGCCCATTCTTACCCTCGCAGAAAGTTTGAAGAGACAAATAGCTCGTTTTTCAGATATCAAGGCGATTTCTCAGGTGCCTGACGAAGCAGCACTCCGACACAGTTGGACTGGCTTGGTTTTGGCTCGTCTTGTATTAGAGTGGCTACAGCAGTGTCTGCATCTGTCCTTCGCATACGTGCAATTAAAAGGGTTTTAAACGACATGCGCGTATTAAAGCATTTAGTATACATTTCTCAAATATTTGTTATTTTTGCAAAATCCAAAGTAGCGATTGTGGCGCCACGCAAGCTTGGCGTAAGACACGAGAACCATTTCAATGGCCATTGAGATTTGCCGTGTAGCAGCGACACAACTCTTTCGAGTTCGATGGCCATTGAAACTGGCCGTGTGACAGGGGTATTAGATTGTACAACCGTTTTGGTCAAATATCAACAGTCACAGGCCAGTCACAAACCACTAATCAATCAGCAGCACCGCGGAAGTGAACGAAAGCTTGTTCCATGTCCGGCAGCTCGTTGCCAGCAACAACCAAGGTCAACAACTCTCATTCCGAACAAGACCAATTCAGAAAAGCTATCTCCGGGCTGCCCTTGCAAGTGTGAATGGGTATTAAAACCATGGGCACGAAATGTGGTAACACGCACACTTGCAGGTTCAAGCGCAAGACCTGCATTCCCACATGAGGCAAACATATTTGTAGCAAAAGCTACACTAGACTAGTCAGCGGCGCATTTCTGGTAAGCTTCCCTAGCCACTACTGCGCATGCACCTCTAGTTGCACCCAGTCACAGGCCATAGTCACAGGCCACAGGTGTTGATGCCCCACCTTTCCTCAAAATCCAATTTTCATCCAATTTTCAATTTCCTCTTTTCTTCTTTCCCTCCCTCCTTTATCCTTTCCAGTTCAGGTATCCACCCAGATATGCAACACTTACTCTGCCACTTCCTTTCCTCAAAAACCAAACAAAACAAGTGAGCCCCCAGTGTTCTTTGGGTTCATTGGCATTCATTGGGGTTGACAGTTGTAGAGGCCATTAATTTTCCTTTGCCTTGATTGTGTTCCCCCACATTGGATAGGCAGTGCACCCACCCTGGCACCCTGGCAGGTGGCAGTTAATGGCTTATCGGGAGAGGAGGTTGGTAACCCAATGAACATGCTGCACTGCAGTGCTGCATGTCTGCCACAAAGTAGCCCACATCTCTCCCTCACCACAGCCATCTACAATTGGCCTCCCCTGAGCCAGAGAGCCAGTTAAGCACCCCTCCTTTCCTCAAAATCATTGGCCTGTCAATGGAGTCAACGCCAATGAACACAATGAACACCAACGGATTTCACTCTGTATATCCTGGATCAGCTGAGCTAATCCACAAATTTTTTAATAAATTGCAGCATTAACTGACTTACCTTGGTGCACGTCGAGTAAAAGTAAAAGTAGCAGTCGTCATTCTTCCTATCATGGTTAGCAGCCATCACTTTTGCTTGGTGCTACCTTGGGCTGTTACGTTCCTAGTTGTTGTGCAGTTTCTTCCTTCAAGTATACTGCCTAGCTTTTTACCTGAAAAAGCAAGACAAAAGGATACTTGTTGGCATTTTGCGTGGGCAAAAATATGTGAATGCACGACAACTATTCAGAGAGAAAACTTCCATCAGATTCCCTGCCACGACAACTATCCACACAGAAAAATTCGGTTTGGTTTGGTTTGTGCGGTTTAACGTCCCAAAGAGACTCAGGCTATGAGGGACGCCGTAGTGAAGGGCTCCGGAAATTTGGACCACCTGGGGCCCTTTAACGTGCACTGATATCGCACAGTACACAGGCCTCTAGAATTTCGCCTCCATTGAAATTCGACCGCCGTGGCTGGGATCGAACCCGCGTCTTTCAGGTCAGCAGCCGAGCGCCATAACCACTGAGCCACCGCGGCGGCTTTCAGAAAAATTCCAACAGATTCCTTGCTACAAGTAAACTGTTGTACCTTTAGTCATTCTCAAAATACAGAAACAGAAAATGCAACGCAAAAAAAAAAAAACTATTATTTCCATACAGCCATCATAATTAACCAGTACAATTTTCTGTGGAACCATATGGGTTACTGCACTCTCCTTTTACTGAAGATAACACAACATAATATTCATAATAAAAGAATCTGCAAGGAATACAGCCCTAAACTCTTACAAGTAAACTATTCAAAGGACTAAACTTGAATACAAGGTCACTGCGACTCCAGCAGAACCTAACAATCTGACCTGAGCAACCCAAAAAATCTCGAAATGGGGCCAGACTGGATTAATTACCTCAAAGCAGAAATAGAACCATGCAAATATCTAGGAGAGATCTCCAGCTACAGCAAATACCCAATTGAAAATTAGCATGCTGTGAAGCACACCTGCTCCTTATTCCTGAATTTGCGCTTAGATCACCTCAAAGAATTGGTTTAGTTCTGTACAGTAGTCAACAGCCATTACAGGCACACAGTGGAAAGGACACCTAAAAAGCAGGAGATAATTCTTGACCCAAAGCGTTCCAGAAAATGAAGACAAAAAAAAAAAGAAAAGACAGACAAACACTTGTCTACCTTTTCTTTCTTTTGCCTTGGTCGTTTTCTGTGCATTTTGTGTCAAGAATGGATTACCAACTACAAGCCCACACCTGTTAATGTGAAACTGATTTTCTCGATAACCCATTCTTTCCAGTAACTTTACATGGCAAGAAGGCAGCTACAGCAGTTATGAAAACACATTGGAGAAACCTATCATTTCACACGAAAAAATAGGAAATTCCCCATGAGCCATAAATTAGTTCTCGGGCTAGGTGCACCTAGTGTCTGTCAGTGACTTTCCTCATACAAAAATCGGACTACCTAGCCTTCAGGTGTACAAACATTCACTATTCTAAAGCCACTAAAGTTATCTACATCTAGTTACTGCTGTAGATGCAAACACGCTACTCACTTGGCAGGGAGGCGTGCCTTTCTTTGGTGAGCTTATGTGTGTATCTGCTTTGAGTGTGCCTACGACGACAAACAGCAGGAGCTGCCGAGTGCTTACAGGTCAATACCGACAAAGCACAACGGGTGACGTGGGCACGGCAGTCGGCCGGGCATCCTAGTTGCCAAAAAACATACTGGCCTGCACGAAACGGCACGCCACAGCTCAGTCACAGGCTCCTGTCAAATTTAGCGCCACAGGAATTTTGTCAACAATGGCATCAACATTTTCTATTTCTTTGGCTTCCTCCCCTGGACACAACTAAAGTGCTAAGGGTCAAAAAAACAGAACCAGTGCTAGTTCGCACACACTGCTTCCAAAGCTGGGCCAACCAGATGTCACACTGCATCTTCTATGTTCTTTTAAGGCAGTCGATCTACGATCATGCTTTTCCCCGCACATTAGAAAACCTGCCAGGCAGTGCAGCACGAGAAGCTGCACACACGGTTGACAGTGCATGCAATGTGATGAATGTAAGTTCCATGCACAAGTGCTCAGCACTAGCGTAGAATCCCGGCATAAGAAAAAGCCAGTGAAAATGACTGAACCAGCAAAATTTCACAAATATTGCGCAACCATAATTTTTCTCACAATTTAAATTTGCAAAGGCTAAATCGAAGTGGACCTTCTAGTCACATGAGTGCATGAACCAGGCTTTCAGCACATGTCGCAACCTACAATGAATGAATGAACCCCCTAGTCATCCCAAGGCATGGAATTTGTTATTAAGCTACCCGGATCTGTCAGAAAGTGATGAAGGTTCACGAAGTCTGCCAGAAGTTACACACAACAGCCCTTTTTTAATCTTACTACTACAACCAGCATTGCAACTTCTAAGCAGCACGCACTTGCTGGTCGAAGAACAGAAGAAAAAGTTGAACGAGGTCACACGCTTACTCCACGTAGGGGGCACGAAGAACTAAAAGGGGGCAAGCGACTAGTACGAGCAAACAGAGCCTATTAACGCTTTCCATCTTCTACGACGCATCTCGGAGACGAAAATTTCGCAGTCGGTTTTGGAATTCCGTCGACAAAGGCAAAGCACGAGGCGTTGACGCAGTACTGGCGGAAAGGAAAGACCCTAAGGAAAGACCTTAACCGCAAACCAAAGCACCTCGACGAAAACGAAAGCTGCGCTTGCGCAATTAGACGCGTTCCGTCGCGAGGCATGCGCGAGCACGGTTTAATGGAAGGCGTTTCCGCAATGTCACGGCAGCGTTCCGGAAAAGACACAGCGGAGATGCTATTCCGGTAGAGTAAACTGGTTGCGAACACGGCAGCACATTAGGAAGGTGCCAGCGAGTGCGGGAACAGAATTAACCAACAATAAAGCGCCCAACTACGCTGAACCACAGCTTCTGTCGCAACAGAACGGCGTTGAACCGCGTCCTACACGGTGCATGCGAATGCAGCCCGCGTTCCATTCCAAGCCAGTCGCCGAGGAGGCGCAAGGAAGCGCCCTTTCGACGCCGAATTTCGGCACGGCGGCGGTGTGGAGTCATTCAATCCGAGTCGCGAAGCGAAAGGTCACTACACAAGAATGCACACTAGCCGGCGTCCGCTGCGTGCGGTGCGCAAGAAACTACACCCGGCAGCAGCAACCGCGCAAGCGAAGTTTGGGCAGCTCAGGCGTCAGCGGGAGAAATTAGGTGCAGATGTTTTCGCCAACGACGGGGGTACGAGTGAAAAAAAAAATAAAGAACTAGGGGATTCTGTCTGGAGCTCTCCTAGGCCCACTTCATTCGCTCGTTAAGGCGGAAGTTTAAAGCCCACACACCTCTCTTGTCAAATCGGCGACAGCCTTGAAAGAAGGCGACATTTGCGCTTGTTCTATTTGCAGCGAGCAAGGATGGAAGCAATCACAAAATCAACACGTTTTCAGCTTAGGCTTAACCAGGGAGCTGGAAAGGCGCACGCTGCTCTTATACCGGCACGGAGGACTCACAGCGTCAGGAAAATGGTGCGGCACATATTAAATTAGCTCCGGATGAGCACAAACAGGAGATAACGGGAAGCGAAGCTACAAAACGCGAAAGCAATCTTCGGAACTTACTCGCTCAAGATGGCACAGTTGAAGAGCAATAGAACTAGGAGCAACAAAAATAGATGGCGCTGTCGGACGACGGGCGAGCTGGAAATTAGGAAGTGGACTGGTCGTTTCCCTTTTGTTTTCGACTGCAAAAGCGAAAACGATGCCTCAATTGGACCGACCGGTTTGATTGTAGTTGCATGGAGATTTTATATTTAGAGAACATAAATGTTATTTCAGCATCATTTAACCGCTTAGGAACACGGCGGAAAGAAAATTTGTAACCGATAGATGTCGACTGATAGCCTTGCGGCATTAATCGACATCGTGATGTAACATGGCGGCCTTGTGCGCGTTGAAATCGGGCGAGTTTTACAAGTTCATTCACTGGCGACTGGAATGTGCGGAAACTATGCAGTTGCCGTGATGAGACATCGAACACGTGCTGGCATTGCGTTTTGTGAAGTTTTTGTTACTTCCTTGTTACTTCCCCTTGGCTACTTGTGCTCCATTTCTCATGAGCCGAGGAAGAATGTCACATTTTGTGCTTTATGCTTCAATTGTTCTCGTTTACCCTGCTCAAAGAGGCCAGAGATGGAATATCTCGATATTTGTTTTCTTATTTGCATGTTCTGACTGGTTTTGTAAACTGTGGCTGTAGTTCTGCTCCTTATTAAATAGTAGATGTAGGCGGATTGGACCGAACCGGAAAAATCTAAGCAGATGCATTTTGCCGTATGTCTGCTTTGCTCTGAGCAAATGTCCACCTGCCGTTACCAGTGTGATGAAGCTGCAACGGCTATAACTGCTCAGCCCCGGTTACAACTAATAAAACTGACATCTGTAGCCTTGGGGAGAATGATAGTTTGGAACCTACAGGGAAAAAGAACTATGTCAATTGCTGTGATAAAAACTTAAGGTGCGAACAAATGTAGGGCTTTGAACCAAGGAATTATCTTTTGTTATTTAGTGTTACGCTGTCATCCATTAGCCATTGTTAACTAGTTATGCGGATAAGGCAAAAATTGTATAGTTCCTGCTTAGCACGTAATGACATGAGGAGAAAACATACTGGGGACCGGACTATACCTATAGATATCATGGCGTTACCTAGTCTATTTTTCATTTTGACATGTCGCAGCAAAAGTAGGAAAGCAAACAAAGCAGTGAATTCATCTTAAAGGCACAACAAGGTTACAGAACAAGAGCTGTCAGCTCCATTGAATTGTATCACCCACATGTGTTGTAGTTGGTTTGAAAGAAAAGCTCTGGTTGCAGTACATATTAATTGGCACGTGCATCAGCACCACAATATTTGGAACATGTTTTTTGCAATAAAAAGTTCGGTAGTAAGTATAAGGTAGCTTTTAAAAATTTCCTGTATATCTTGGAGCATGTATTGTGCCTCAGCTGCTGGCTATTGACTAAAACGCTATGCACCGGTCTTATCAACTCTCATTAATCATTTTAGACATTGCTAGCCTTGTGTGAATTTGCAGGAGTTATAACGGCATATATATGGGGCATTGTTACCTTCCTTTCATTCAGTTTTGGTCTTGTACATGACAGAATTGCAAACAATGCCAGGAATAGTGTTTCTTACTGTGACTGATATGACTACTTCATAAGTTTAAGTGACTATTCCTTTATCGATATTATCATTTAGCTAACCCCATCTATTCTGCAACTATATCTGTAGCCCTGTGTTCTCTTTTTGTTTAATTTCCTTAGTACAGGCCCTCATTTTAAAAGCATATCCCTGTTTATCCTTAATGGCTGTTTGTTGGCTTTACAGCAGCTACCCCTTGCTTTTTTTCAATTGGGCTGCATGTATTGCTGTGTCCAGGAATCATAATGTACGTATCTCATGGCTAGGTTATTGATGTCATACATTTTTGATCTTTTTCATCTTGGGAACACATCTTTTGCAGCTGTGCTATCCCATGACGTCTTGTGCTAATGCTTAGTCCTTTTATATCCTCTTCGTTGCATCATTACTATGCACACCTTACGCATGCTATCGATGACCACTTGCAGAAGAGAAAGTGTGCGGCCATTTTGAAAATGTAATTCCTTGTGCACCTTCTGCAGCACAATTGTCAGAAATCTTAAGCCACAAAACTTTGTTGAGAAACTATTACTTCTGGAGATAATAAATTGGGGCATTCCCAGTGCTAAAAGCAGAAATTCATTTCGGTTGCAGTATATTGTTCAGCCCTTTGCTGATGCTTATTGAAGAGCTAGACAACGTAGCTTGTGCGGTGAGGTCCAAAGTTCAGTGGAATGTTTATAGGTGAACCAAATCAATTATGGTTGAGCAAATATTTTTTTTTAACATTAAGATTGTATTAGCGAGGGGTTGAAAGACTGAAGTAGCCATCAAAGTAAGCAAACACTAGCTTGCCTTGCAATGTTTTAGGCTCTGCAGCAAATGCGAGAAAAAATGATCAGTTACAGCCAGTGTGTGCACCACTCTGCAAATACTGGAGATGAGTACAATGGCAGTTATGCTTGTATGTTCATGCTGCTTGCTGCAGGGGGCCTGCTGCATTCCGTTCGCCAGGGCCGACTTACCAGCTGGGAAAAGACAAGCTTTATGTGTTCCTCGTGCGACTACCGCTCGTACAAGTGGGCCCACATTGTGCAGCACCAGCGCACGCACACGGGAGAGCGACCGTTTTCCTGCCACCTGTGCCCTGCGCGGTTTGCTCAGAAGAACGACCTGACCCGTCATGTGCGGTCACACACAGGAGAGCGGCCATTCAAGTGCCGTATTTGTGGCTTGGCTTTTTCCAGGCCTTACATTCGCCATCGGCATGAGCGTGGCCATTTTGATAAACAAGATCACAGTTTTTAATGGAAAACAGAAGGCCTAGAAAAGATTTAAAGAATAAGTATCCCCAAAGAAGCATCTTTTGAGGAATCAAACTGTAAAGTGCACTTGCCCATGGGAGAGAGGCCACTTGGGTATTATGTTTGCAGGTTGACCTTTTACAGACCTTACATCCACCATCGGCATAAGAATGGCCATGTTGGTAGACAAGACCAGAGTTGTTTTTGGATAATGGAAAGACTAGGCAAGAATTAAAGGATAGGTAATACTGCAGAAACATCTCTTAAAAGAGTTGAACCATGGTTACTCCAGTTGGGAAATGTGACCTGCGATGGCTGGCTCAGTGTCGCAATGGCTGGCTTAGTTAGAATTGATAAAACCTTTCACATAAGAAAAAGAAGTGAAGTACACAAAACTTGAACTTCTATCATTTTGTATTTATGACGAGTCATGTCTTATCATAAAGGGTATGCCTTCATCCAGAGTAAATGGTAATTTGTGATGTTAATTTGTTTTGGTTTGTTTTTGCTGGGCTTTTTTTGCTTGACTTTCATTTTTGCTTTCTTGATTGTTGCTTTGCTCATGTGAGGTTTTCTTTTGTTTCTCTCAGCACATGCTCCTGAGGCAATCATGCACACTACTTTTCTCTTTTGTTATGTGTTATAAATATTGGCAGTTTTTGTAAAATTTTCTGCCATGAGCAAAGCTCACATGTGCCAGATTTGACCTGTCATTTCTTCATTTCTTTGTATTTTGTTCCCTCTTTGCATGTTTAAGCTTTGAGATGAACTTAACCAGCTGAGTCGTTTTTCATTCTTGCAGCAATATATTTCTGAAAGGTGGGGCACCTTACAGTTTAGTCTGTGTTCAACCTGGCCATTCTGGTTGCAGTGATTACTGTATGTGCATGAGTAACAAAGAAGTCATCCAAGCACTAGAATTAGTTTAGTGGTGGTTGCATCAAGCATACACTCCCCAAAAATGGTTTTAAAACATGGTGTGAACAAGGGATTAATAGGGGTCCCGAGACGTCATGTTTTAAAACAATTTTTGGCGAGTCCATGTTTTATTCAACCACTATCCTTCCCCCCTGCCAAACAGGATTCTCTTGAACCCTTGACTTGAATTAGTGCTAGTCAACGAAAAGTATATGAGTGTGCATAAATCAACCTTGAATCATGTTACATGACAAACAGCTTGCCTTCACTAGTGGTTTGGTTTGTACATTGAGTTTATTTTATTTTGTTATTTCGGTTACCTACCATTATGGCCCAGATGGCATTATAGTTTTGTAAAGTTTTTAGTTTTTTGTTGTTGATGTTTTTCAGATATTTGTGACTCATACCTGGTTTTTCCACTTGCCAGCTTTTTCACTTATTCATTCAAGCATGCACTTTTCCTGCACGATGCATGCAGTTCTATATTTTTTGTATATGTACATACATATATCAAGTTTTAATTAAAAACTTCAGTCTTGAGTGAGATGCTTGTCCTGTGTTTGTATTTGTTTCTCTGCATTTTGTCCCCTTATTGCGGTTTCAAGCTGTCATGGTCAACTTCAACCATTGAGCTCATCTTTCAGTTTTGCGTGAATATATTTCTAGTATGCGGAGTTCTTCTATTTTGTTCGACTCTTCTCTGCTACATGGCCTTTCGGGCTACAATGATTGTTGTGTGCACATACAGGGTAAATGTAGCACGTTTTAAGAGCTGCTACAAAACATGTCTGCCTAATCGTCAAGTGATATCTGATTGGCTGCAGCCCTTCATGATCCATTTCTGAAGAACATGCTTAGTTTCAATTCCTGAATGCTGTGGCTACAAAGCTGGATACAATGATGGTATAAAGGCTGGGTTAGAGGAGCCTGTTGCAAAAAGTAAAGAAGTGAAAACCGAAGTAATGTTGAGCAGCCTCGGAAGGGAGCAATAGTTTACAATTGGTAGCCAGATGCTGGAAGTGATAAAGGAATCTACCTAGGACAGATCGTGACCGCAGACTCGAATCATGAGAGCGGAATGACTAGAATAAGAATGGGGTGGGCGCATTTGGCAGGTTCTCTCATATGTATTATGAATGGCAGGTTACCAATATCCCTCAAGAGAAAAGTATATAGTAGCTATATTTTGCCGGTATTCACCTATGAGGTAGAAACATGGAGGCTTTATTTACTTATTTATTTATGTTTGCTTATTTATAACGAATGATTATGAATGGCAGTTTACCAATATCCCTCATCATCACCATCAGCCTTACTACACCCACTGCAGGGCAAAGGCCTTTCCCATGTCTCTCCAATTAACCCTGTCCTTTGCCAGCTGCATCCACCCTTTGCCTACAAACTTCATCATCTCATCCGCCCACCTAACCTTCTATATCTTACCGGTACTCACCTATGGGGCAGAAACGCGGAGGATATTGAAAAGGGTTCACCTTACGTTAAGGACAAAGCAGAAAGCTATGGAAAAGAAAATGACAGTTGTAACGTTAGGAGAGCACAGTGGGTCAGGGGAAAAACGCGGGTTAATGACGT
This sequence comes from Amblyomma americanum, assembly GCF_052857255.1. Lineage (NCBI taxonomy): Eukaryota > Metazoa > Arthropoda > Arachnida > Ixodida > Ixodidae > Amblyomma > Amblyomma americanum. Next base: position 190,759,371 of record NC_135500.1, on the reverse strand, counting down.
CCTAGTCGAAATCAAGAGGAAGAAATGTGTTTGGGCAGGGCATGTAATGCAAAGGCAAGATAACCGTTGGTCCTTAAGAGTAACGGACTAGATTCCAAGAGAAGGCAAGCGTAGCAAAGGGTACATGGCAGATAGTTAGACGGGCAGTTGAGATTAAGGAGTCTGTAGGGATAGGATGGCTGCAGCTGGCACAGGACAGGGTTAATTGGCGAGATATGGAAGACGGCTTTGCCCTGCAGTGGTCGTAGTCAGGATGATGATGATGATGTTGCAAAAAGGGGGTACATCATTTGCAGCACCTGCTCAAGGACTGATAATAGAAAAGCAATGTAACTGTCAATTTCCTTCAGTATAAAGTGCCGCCTCTACAACTAGTAAAAGAAAAATCTTCTACAAAAGTTGGTAAGGTCCTCCATTTGGGTGAGTTAAAATTTCTACAACCCACTAAAAAGTGCTGAGCCTCACCTCAATCAGAAGGTTGTTTGAGCAGCTTTTGAAGTGACTTGGCAAGTTAGCATCCACAAAAACTCGTTCCTGGGGTTGTTTCTGAGTGCACAGATGCTGTCACATGGATAGAAGCCAGATGAAAAAGTGTGGGTAGGTTACATTTCATGTCGAATTTTTTTCATGTAACAAAAAAATGTTTGGCACGGAAGTACTGTGGCCTTGGTAAATGTTGAAGATTTTTCTCTGAAAAGTTCAGGAACTAGAAAGTCCATTTGCTGCTGGTGAGCATGATCGAACAAACAGTGATTCCATGGAATTGCCGTGTAAATATGGCAAAAATTGTGTATCTTTTTGTTCACAACAGTGATGAAGGTTCCGAGGGCAATGAAGTCCCCATCATGCAGTGCATTGAGTATTGACATACATGATTGAAATATCCCCGTGACAGGTTGATGCCTTGTGTAGAGGATGGGTTTAAATGAATAAAGAAAAAGAGGCGTTTTGTACGTGAACAGCAAAATTTTTGTTAAGGCCTTCCTGCAAAAATCCTCTATGTCCAGTGCTTAATGTCTGACTACATCGAAGTGGGGCCTCTAGTTATTCAAGCACAGTTGGAGAGGGAAATCAAGTGGGAGAGAGAGAAAGTGGCTGACAGCTATTTTACTCATCGTTTTAGACGGAGTATATAGTGTACAAAAAACTGCATACATACAGGATGAAAATAAAAATGGTGCAAACTAGAAATCACTTACTATCTTCTCTGAGAGGTGGGAAACAGAAAGAAAAAAAGATAATAAACGCCTTAGAGCCTTTTTTTTTATTTATTAAGGCTGGAAGCTTTCTTTACTCATGAATGTTGGCGGGGGGGGGGGGGGGGGGGGGGGGATACTTTGCACTGTGTTTCCCATTGTTTTTGGGTAGCCTTGGAGCTGAATGGCCAGCTCTGGACTGACTCGTGGTGTGACGTCACGGGTTTCCCCTTTTCTTCCAGCTTTTGTGTAGCGCTGCCGACCTTCATCCTTTAGAAAGCATGTTCATGATTCTTATTAAAAGTCGCAGTGAAATTTTCAAAACGATAAAGAAATGTTTCGACCACCATTGACATGAATAAAAATGGTTTCCTGCTTCTGATCCATGCAGTCAATATATTCTAGCGCAGGGGAGAGGGTCCCTGACTTTAAGCACTGTCTATGTCACTGTGTGGGTTATGAAGTCAGAGACAGCACAGAAGGGCAGGACAGAGCAAGGCACTAGAAAGAGAGAGGGCTGATGTCTGTTATCTTTGTCTGTCGTGTGCTGTTTTTCTTTGACAAGAACATGCTGTCGAATGCAAAAGTGGAGTAAAGTGCACCTCAAATTTATGCATCACAGTGTCAAGTTTTTGGCGTTTGCAGCAAACAGGAGCGAGACAGATAAAAAAACGGAAAAGCTGAGATGTCTGCAGATAAACGTTATTTCCCTTTTGGTTGTACATAAACACGAGAAGTGCCTGCGACACGGTGGTATTAAACAGCTAATTAAAGCCCACATTGTATACTGACTATGCGTTTTCTCCCAACTGTAATAACTGGTTCAAGTTAGCACCCCATGGCACCTGCTCGGGGCCACTTTGTGTCCTTGCGTGGGAATGTTAAGGCCAGCCTGCAAGAATTTGCTTAGGTCTGTCTTGTTGCTGCTGTATTGAGCATATATATTTCTAAGAAGATCTGATAGAAAGCTAGAAGCATCACCTCTATGCACTTGTCATGAATGTGTTTATATGTATGGCTGACATTATGGTGTTTGCTCAGAATATATTTCAATTTGACGTGATCAGGAAGTATGGACTTCACTTCATTGTCCTAAAAATACGTCTTCCAATCAGAACATTTGCTGGTATTACTAACTTCAGATGAACCAATATATAAAGTACCAGTGTAGTTACTCAAAATCAGTAAATTGAAGCATTGTAAAACCTTTTCAAAGTTCTTGTCATATGTTTCCGACTTTTCTCAAAGACCTGCATGGTACCCATAAATTCTCCGCGTACATTATGTGAAACTAAACAAAAGTCAAATTAAGTGGTTTTGATACATTGAAGTTTCTTCTTTTTCGCTTGATATGTGCTCCTATCATGTCAGGAACATGCCTGAGTGTCGAGTATGCATGTGTGCGTAAATATTTCATGTTGTTCTAACAAAATTTCAGTTAGGTGCTTGTCCCGTTTTTATTTTTGTCTCCATGTTTACTGCTTGTTGAACATTTAATTATGCTGTTATGGTGAAAATGAGTCTTCACTATTAATAAGGGAGTAAATACTAATCGGTGTTACACAAATGACAGTGAGGAATTGCAGTATCAATGCCATATATGTTGTGTGTTCCTGCAAATTTACTTTTTTTTAGTATTTTGGCAATCAGGAAAGAAGCAGAACAGTTTCTTATATTACTAGGACAGCGGGATAACTGACAAAATTCTTCATGCGCTTTGCAATGGCCATATGGAGCTAGTGCAATCTTGCTAAAGCTTTGAACTCTCGGCAGCATGCAGCCCATATTTACGCTGAGCTTTGTCTAGAAGAATTGTGTGGAAATTGTGCATGATTTGCTTTATTAATAAGCTTGGTTTCAAGAAAGCTAACAAGGTTCCAAGAAAGCTAATTCATAATCATTTTCTTTAATTCAGGAATATGATCTTCTTGTCTTGGCACAATAAGGCCGTGTAAAGGCTGCATTGCTGCATGAATGAAGACCAGTGTCCCATCGCAGGCCTTGCAGCATGTCGCAATCAGGCTGTGTTCGTTTGGCTAAAAAAAAAATGATGATTTTTTTATTAAAAAAAAATAGGGCTCGTCCGGGATTTGAACCCGGGACCTCTCGCACCCTAAGCGAGAATCATACCCCTAGACCAACGAGCCAGGACGTAGATGGGCTCTGAAAGAATGGTTTTTCTAGGGGTATGATTCTCGCTTAGGGTGCGACAGGTCCCGGGTTCAAATCCCGGACGAGCCCTATTTTTTTTTAATAAAAAAATCATCATTTTTTTTTTAAAATGATAGGGCTCGTCCGGGATTTGAACCCGGGACCTCTCGCACCCTAAGCGAGAATCATACCCCTAGACCAACGAGCCAGGACGTAAACGGGCTCTGAAAGAATGGTTTAAAAATGCGTTGACACGTTATTAGACTGATCGTAGATGTATGGTAGATGACTGATTGGCAGTTAAGAGCCTGTCACACGTACGTCATTTGCAGTAGATCTAGGCTGACGATCCGGTGCGAGTTTCCCGCAGTATCGCGTTCTTTTAAGCTGCGCCCAAGCTACTAAGCTGCAGTGAACAGTAACCTGCCAACGGGCACATAGTATCACTACTGTGGTATGACTGAGCTCGACGACTAACATATGCTGTATTTTGCAAGTTCTGCTCGCAATCACGCAGGTGTTTGGTCAGCCTAGATACAAAATACGTGACCGAAAATGCCGACAACGTTACAGCATGTGCGGCTACGAGTGCGAAGCATCGCCAGCGTCGCGACATGCGCAGTTGAGTGCATGACGTCACACGGCAACCTCCTGCGCGGGCTTATCAAAAAGTAGAAAAGTAATCATTAATAATTCTTCAAAGAACGCTTTGAGGATGCTCTTTTTTGCAATCAAAGACAAGGTGAGGTTCACGTTTCTTACAAAGCCATATTTCTGCTTCATCACAAACGACGCTTGCGCTTGGACTTACACGCCATGCTGCGTTTTATCGGCAGAACTTACTGCAAGACACAGCCCACTGCTGTTGACTGAGATGCGATAAATCTATCACCTGTCAAGTTCAGTGAGCTGGCTACGTTTCAGCTTTTCGTCGTGACTCGTGGGCAGAACACAGTGGCCATGTGCACATCAGTGTCGTCATACTGCAGCGAGGGCGCCTAAAAATGCGCGGTGTTTTCAAGTGATTTGCTACTTCATTGTGTGGTGCTTTCCAGGATAGGCGACAATTTTAAACTTGGTAGCGGAGCACTCAAATTCGGCTGCGATGCCCCATTAACGCAAGCTGGTAGTAGACGCACGAACAGGAAGCAGTGGGGTGCGATGCCGCGCACAGCTAAAAAGGGCTCAACGGAACCTTTAGGCTGGCTATCATAACTTCATAAATGTGTTGTGGTAAAGCACAGCAAGGGACGAACGCTGAAGGAGGATGGCACAGGACGGGATAGGGAGAATAAAGGGCATCTGCCCTACATTTGATGACTTGTGGTCCTGTTTATTCCAAACATTGCATTTGACAATAGCCTTACATGCCTTCAGCGCTTTCAGCGTATGCACTCCCTGAGTCGTGAATTTCACCTTGACAGAGCGGATTTTCAGCATTTGGCATTCCCTTGGGGCGTCCGCTTATGCAGTTTACGGCAATGCGAGTTGTCCATGACCATCATGCGCTGCAGATTACTACGACCAAATTGTTAAAGTTGAGATCCGTGTACGCGATAACTCACGCGAACATGACGGCGGCAAGCGACGCCCTAGCGGGAAGCAAAATGCCAGCGTCGCTTGCCTTGTCGCTGAACACCCCGGATCTGCACCCACATCGCCCGGAAGTTGCTTACGCGATTAGCCAATAGAAGCTCAGCGTACGTCACTGCCAGTGATTTCGCGCGGTTTCTCGAAAGCGCCGCATTTTGCGTTGTAAAGTGTTGTCAGGTTCCCTTAAGTACAGTGGTGACCAGCCCTGTCTAAGGGTGCGTTCCAATACCCCAAGTTGACGGCTACTTAGACGTCTAGCCGGACAGCCGCCATCTTGGGATGCGTTCCATTTCTCACGAAGCAGTCCAAGATGGCTGCTTCGCCGAAGCAGCGCCTCCTCTACCAGAGGAGGCGCCGGCTCTATTAGACGAGGCGCTGGCCGAAGTCAACATCGATGCAGGCTAACTTCCTGTCTAAAGATGGCGGAGCTGACGTACGCGGAGCGAGTCGGGCTCTTCGCGGGCGTCGGACTGCAGCCGGAATATGGATAGGCACCGTCCTTCAAGTGAGAGTCATTAATTTAAGTTAATTGGTACGCATACTAGTGGCTAATGAAGCCGTTTTTGTGGGCGTGTGATTCCTAGCAGTGATTCACGCAGGAGAGAATCGTGCAGTTGAGAGATTTGTTACAGCAGCGGATGCTGTAGGTCTGTTTACATGGTCTGTCTGTAATCTGACGATGCCGGCTCCTATCGCTTGATTTTGTTAATTAAAACTCGCAGCTGTCACTGGGTTCCTCGCCGGAGTTACTACGGCTGGCGTAACGTTTATAAATGTGTTTTTCTGTTGCTATATTAGCTGCATCAACTGTTTCGTGCACTCTAGTCTCAGAACAAATACACCGGCGTGTTGCGAATTGGTCTTAGTCTGTGCAGGATTCAAGCTCAGTGATGTCTTTAGGTTTTTCGCCGTCGTCGAGTACCGTGCACGTACGACAGACAGCAGGTTTAAAGACACGCATGTGTTTTTCTGTTCAAGTATCGCCTTTCGCGTGTATTAATTTCGTGTTTATAGTCTTTCGTATTCCTTTTAATGTTTACAGGGCCATCTGGACGAGCATTTTCGAGGAACATTATCCTCTTGAGGACAGCAACAATAGCATCAATAATAAAAGAATAATGGCATATGCCTTTAGCGTCATCTTCGGAGAGCGGGCACTGCCGTCTGCTACAAGTAGACTGACCGATAGGCGCTGCCACCAGTCTAATTTATGCGCAAAATTATTGCAGCAGAAAACGTGCGAACTGTTAAAAACGCGTTTTTAATGATCGTCATTGCAAAGTTTAGCAAAAATTACAGTATAACTGTCCATAAGCTTTAGTTACATTTTTATGCCGCGAGGCGGCATGAGCAGTAGACAAGTTCCAATATGCGGACATGTAGACGGCTTCCTATAGAACGCCGTCTACACGTCCGCATATTGGAACTTGTCTTGTCGGACGTCTAGAGAATTGGAACGCACCCTATAAAGCGCGCCGACGGGTGCTCGGCGGAGCGAGTATGCGCCGTCTAACGTTAGGCTCTGGGTTCGAGTTGTGCGTCCCGTGCGCATGCGCGGCCAAAATAAAGCGGTGCCTGCTCGTGCGTTCTCGGCATCATTTCCGCTCAGTGCTTGCGCTTCCCGCCGCCAGGACCGCGCTGAATATGTAACCGCGACCGGAAAACCAACGCGTTTCGCGCGAATCACGACGCGGAGGCAAGCAAGTGATATCGGGTGATCGCGCGTTTCAAACACGGACGAGACTGCGTGTCCGAGAATTGGGCCTAGTTGGTTTTGATGCCTGTTTTCGTCTTGTCCGTATAAGGTTGCGTTACCACACGCACCATGCGTTGCTGGCGTATTGTTTGACGGCGTGCGCTGTCAGCTAAAAGGGACACCGCATTTGGCGTCCTTACAGATCAATGAACTTGGATGCAGAGACGCGCGATCATCCGCTATCACTCGCGCTTGCTTGTCTGGCCGTCTCGTTACACTCGTAAAAACACGGCGGCATGGCGAAGCCCTGGCCATCGTCACTGCGTCACAAATGCAGGCAGTGCGTCCCTGGCGGCACAAAACGAACTCGCAAGGTGGGGGCAGCATGGACAAAGAAGCGATGAGCAGGCATCGGTCTGTTTTTGCCGCGCATGCGCACGGGATGCATAAGTCAAACCCAGAGCCTAACGTTAGATGGCGCTGACCTGCTCCGCCTGGAGGTGGCTTGAGCCACCGCCCGATGTAAAGGGTTCAGCCGTATCCATCCATCCATCCATGGAGCGCTCTAGACAGGGCTGCTCACCACTGTCTAGTTCACTGTACCACTGTACATCTGCCCTCTACTGCACTACCATGGAGCACTCCCAAGTCTTCAATGAGCGCCTCAACTACACCGTCGAGTGCGAGCGGGTCCTTTGGGACCCGCAGCAAAAAAATTACATGGCGAGCCACGTTTCAAAAGCAGCATGGCGCCGAGTATATAGCCGCAGCCGTCGGTGCAACATGTGTGTAGTTTTCTAAACAAAGCACTTAGTTGGTGCCATCGACTGCACGATATTCTGTCCGTACGCCAAATGCGGCGTTTCGCAAGTGCTATGTTTTACGGGCGAGGTGAGCTGCGTAACGTCGAGCGATCGTCATCGTTCTTTGGAAAACCCGCCGCGGTGGCTGAGTGGTTATGGCGCTCGGCTGCTGGCCCGAAAGACGCGGGTTCGATCCCGGCTGCGGCGGTCGAATTTCGATGGAGGCGAAATTCTAGAGGCCCGTGTGCTGTGCGATGTCAGTGCACGTTAAAGAACCCCAGGTGGTCGAAATTTCCGGAGCCCTTCAGTACGGCGTCTCTCATAGCCTGAGTCGCTTTGGGACGTTAACCCCCATAAACCATAAACCAAACGGTTCGTTGGAATAGGCGCTCATCCGTGCAGCAGATTTGCATGCCAAATCTGTACATAGTCTTCATACAGGCTCTCACCTGATTGCGGATTTACTGTGCTCTTCATGCTTACGCAGTTCCCGAAGTGACGAGCAGACGGAAGAATCTGCGCATTTCCTAAAAGCAAACAGGCCAAAAAGAGCGAGACTGAGGCAGATGACGTTGAAGAAGAATCCGCCAGCTGGCCATTCTTCGAAAGGCTGTCCTTCACGCGGGACACAATGCGCAGTAGTCCATAAGCCTACCTGGCGCTTATCATTACATTTCGACAAATGTATGCTACTGTGTGCTGTTTCGACATGTCTCCATGATGTACCCAGCCATTTTTCACAGGAAAAGAAACCAAGGCCCAATGGTATTATCCCATTTGCTGATTCCTATTTCGGTGGAGATGAGACAATGACCTTCAATGCTTCACAAGGTCGAACCGAACTTGATTGCATGGTGGTGTGGCCAAAGATATGGTAGTACGACCACGTGATCATATGATTATGACCATTGGGTGCATGACCTCGACCCTTTACCTTGACATTTGATTCGAGACAGTGGGTATCACATACTACCTAGTTCTAACCTCAAGGTAACCCGAGCTCTAACTGCAAGCAGTTACTTTACAGGCCATAACACAGTCTTCACTTTAGTCAATCCACAACAAGACAGTGATGCAACCTTTGATGTGCAATAATAAAACATTCAAACCAAGCGAACCGTGCTGCACCATGCTTAACATAGCTGTCGCTCGTATAACTGGTTTCAAGCCACGTTGAACCCCAGAAAATTTTCTATATTTGCTGCCGTTTAAGTAGTTCAAGCAGACCATGATTTTAAAGTGCATTTAAACTTGCAAGGACCTCAATTACCCGATTGAAACTGAAGGTACCTACTCATCTTTTACTTTACTGTAGGGTCTCGCGCAAAGTGGGAGCACTGCCCTACGGCGATGCGGAAGCCATATACATTGTCCGTGAATATAACGGCGACGACACGCCACAAGAAAGTGAGCAGGAGATTTTTGAAAAAGAAAAAAAATGTGCCCTAACGAGCAAGCCTCATTGCCGTCTAGCCCTGGGCGAAGCTCAACTCCAGCCCCAAATGCCAGAGTTGAGCTTAATTGTGCCTGAAACGCCCAGCACAGGTTCATGCAAGAAAAAGAAATAAAATAGATGCGTATGACAACCAAATTGGCATGCTTGGAGAAATCCTTTAAAAAAAGAAACAGACGACCTTCATCGTTTTGGGGCGTGCCTTGTCGACAAAATGAGCCAAGTGCCAGACAAGCTCGATCTAGCACTACATGCAAATCGAAGTGCTTCACTCTGTGGCAGATTATACGCAGGAGAAACGATTTAGTTGGCACATCCTGCTAAACAGCTATAGACGCAATATGAAAGGGTAGACGGAATCGCTTGGAATCCACGCTTCGCAAAGCGCAGTGTTGTGCCCGGACAACCAGCCCGGATTCAAATTTCTCCGGCGAACGCCCTTTGGACAAGCCCGGTGCTGCGCTGCAAGGCAACAGCGCCCTAACGCTTCCTTGACAAGCTAAGATGCTGCCCCGCCAAGCATCGGCGGGCGACATGTCCAAACGTGCAGCAAGTTGCTAGACAGCGAGGCGCCGGTTCCCCTTTCCCCTTGGAAGTCACCGCGCGCGGAAAACTTGAAGCGCGTGGCCAGCGCGGGCGCTAGTTGGACCTCTCGGACGGCCGTCAAGTGCTGGCTTTGTAATGGGCCGTTTGAGTGACATCCGTTTCTCGGGGCTTTATAAGCCCCAGCGCTGCCGCCTGGAGAGAGACCGATCCACCGAGACCCCTATCTACACAGAGAAAGACCCACCGTGAGCCGAGTGCCGCTCACGAGTGGAGTGAGATGTGTGACGCGTTGGAGTCTCGCCGGAAGTCGCTGTGCGAGAACAGTCGTGTTTGCTGTGAGCTCTTGGCCCCCGTGCCGACCTTGTCCTGTATAACGCCCTGTACACAATGTACAAAATCCCTTTTGTTATTCTCACCGACGCCTGACTTGGAGTCACCGCTACCGATTAGAGAGCTGGCAACGCTGTGTCACAAAACGGGTGGCGAGCGCAACGGGACCACCTCAAAGTCACAACATTGGTGGCAGCGGTGAGATGCCAAATCACAACAGCAGCCACCGACAGACGGCGCGAGAACAGGTGGCACCAGGGACATGCTCGGAAAGAGCAGCCGGCCGTGCTTACTTTGCACGCGCCTTTACCGCCGATTCTCTTCGTATGTAGGTTTCAAAAGCTTACCTTCAATTGCTTACCTGGAGTGGAGTGAGAGAGAAAACGCTTTATTTGCAGCTTTTGTGTCAGCCGCTAAGTTGGTAGCGGGATTGCCGCAGATGGCCAGCTGGTCTTGCGGCTGGTCCGGGGCTGGCCAAGCACTCCATGAATTAGGGGGTTGGTAGGGGTCATTCGGTGATTGTATGGCTGATCGTAATTCACACAGACAGTAGGTGAGGCTGGCGTAATGCAACTGGGACGTAAAGGTTTGGCGCGATGACCGTACAAATATGCCGTAATAAAGGATGTTAAGCGGAAATTTGCTTAGGAGACGAATGGACGAAGTGCAGAACTTTTCTTTTTTTTTAAGGGGGGGGGGGGGGGGAGGGGCTGGTTTGTTTATTTTCTTGAAGGCTGTTGTAGTTTATGTTGATTTGCTTCCTATGTTGAAGGGCCTCCAGCCACTGGTATGGCCAGGGATCGAAGGTGCCCGGCGTAAAGTTTCGCGGGCGAACTGGTTTGCAGTGATAACCGTAGGGGAGATGTCCTCCTATGTTAATGACGTATTATGCGTAACTGTAACTTTCAGCGGTCATTTGCTGCCTTCAGAGAATGTTGCCCAGATGGGGCTAAGCCGTATGTGGGGCACATGCGCACCGTGGAAAAGGCTCTCTTGAGGATGCACCATATGTGGTCACTTGATGCAAGTTCGTCACGTGATCCAGTCGGCGCGCTAATGAGAGTGAGAGAGGGGAGGAAGAGAGCGCAGAGAAGATATGGCTGTAGCTTTGGAAGGAGGGGGGGGGGGTAGTGAGAGCTCTGTATGTTAAAACACGATGCGGAATGAGTTTGTGCGCATAGCATGGGAAGACGAAACGGTAGAAGTGATTTAGTCTTCTCACGCCTATTTTTCCCCGCGCAAATACCCCATTGGGATTATCTACTGAACCTTGGCCAATCCCCCTGCGTGGGTATGTGCCATGCTTACTAAGGAGAAGAAAAAGAAGAAGAAGACACACAGACAAGTAAACGACTGGACTTCAGGCTCCTGCTTGTTTTTTTTTTTTTTGTCCGTGCGCCCTGTTCTAGAGTTTCTTCTTCCCAAAACTCTTTATACAGAATTGCCTCCCCTTGTGAAACGCTCCATAATTCTATATGTTTTTCATATTAATCTTATCGAGACATCAAACATACGGAGTCGATTTAGACTATATGGTTTACGCATATATTGGAAACATACGAACTATGTGAAAAGTTATGCATCATACGTATCGGAAGCAAAAACCTTACGAATAAGTTTAAAGCACACATGTACTTCCATATAATGACTTCATATTCTCATAACTCTCTATGAATGGATCACACGGAATTGTTCAACATGTCATGTACTTCTAAATGTGGCCAGGACCATCAGTATTAACTGAATACTATGCATTCTTACTGAAAAACGACAGAACGAGCTTTGCTTTCACATGTGGAAATACGCACAGTGCTCACGCCATTCTCAGAAGACGTCAGGCTATCCAGACAAGCTCGCCAAAACATTGTACACCATATATGTAGAGGTGCAATTCCTTTATTGAAAACTAAGTTTTGCAGATCCCTCTATTCTTCTGAAAACAGAGGTTCAGAGCCATCTTCCAGGGCCTGCAAGGGCCATCGTCGATCAACAACCTTTTTATTCCGTTGTAGTTAACAATGTGTGATCAGGGGCTCAACATTCTACGCAAGCACTCTGTATTCACTGCTGTTTTGATCGCTAGTAATTACCGGAGTTCCCGGGTTCGAACCCGACCGCGGCGGCTGCGTTTTTATGGAGGAAAAACGCTAAGGCGCCCGTGTGCTGTGCGATGTCAGTGCACGTTAAAGATCCCCAGGTGGTCGAAATTATTCCGGAGCCCTCCACTACGGACCTATTTGTTCCTCTCTTCTTTCACTCCCTCCTTTATCCCTTCCCTTACGGCGCGGTTCAGGTGTCCAACGATATATGAGACAGATACTGCGCCATTTCCTTTCCACCAAAAACCAATTATTATTATTATTGTTATCGCTAGTAATTTCTTTTTTTTATATAATTGTTAGTCATATTTAGGACCTAGATAGGAGTGGAATAGAATATATGTCCAGTGAAAGTCAACATGCTAAAGTTATACAAAGGCTAAATGCAAGTTATCCAAAAGGCTAAATTTCAATGGTACTGTGTTCTCAGATACAGCGTCTAACACCAGGGAGGAAAACTCATGGGTTTGCAGATACGACATACTAAGGAAGTCAGGGGGTTATCCGCAAGCTGCCAGCGGGAAAGAGAAGTAAATAAAACTTTGAGTTGTTTCAGCCGGTCGTTGGATGCGATTGACCGATGTGGGTGTTTCAATGAAATGCCAGCGCACAAGCAAACACGGACAGAAAGAAGGGGACAAGCGCTGAACTAGCAACTGAAATTTTATTGGAGAAGCGTGTCGGAATATATACAGCACAGCACACAAGCCCAGTTCGCCGCTCTACCGATGTAACTAGCCCAGTCAGCCGCTTTACCGATGTGGGTGGTTCGGAGCTGAACGGCTACATGTTGCAGGAAGAGATGAGTCGTCCATCTCGGAGCACATGTGAAACTGTGCACCAGATGCACATGATAGCACTGCAATATATGAGCGTCAGTGGGAGCCCACTCACGTGTACAGGTCTACGCTTACCTGGATTACATGTCAACGCCAATCACCAGTTTACAAGTACCTGAGTGGTGTGAAAGTGTTTGTTTACCGCAGATTGGCTCATTCGGGGCACAACGATAAAACAAGGGGAAAATTAAAGGAACGTGCTACCTCACGTACTCAGGTTAAAGTCGTGTTGTTGTTGTTTTTTTACTTTTTCTACAAGAGTTTCCGACCACTCAAAATGGAACTCACCTGAGTTGTCCTTGGTATGTGCTTCCTTATAGGATCATATGTTGTAGTTCTGGTCGATTTAGTTTCAGGGGGAAAAAAAGAGAACCGTCAGTCAGACTCGTAATAGCTGCTACTTTTGCCGCAGACGCGGTGAAGGTGCGTGAGCCAGGAAAAGACCGTACCGGCAAACGGTTAACCGGCATGAGTGGTACATGTATTGGCTGCAGTTCGCGATGGTGGTACCTCATCAAGGTGCGAAACCATGACATTGCTGAAAAAAAAATTAATTAATAAAACCTTTTAGTGCAACAAAATATATTTATTGGCTGGGAGTTCGCGGTGGCGGCAATTTAGCGACGCCAAAGACGGCTAACCGAAGCTCTCCTGCGAAGTGGCATTTCATTATGCATCTGTGCGAACCATGTTCATCCCGTTACCCCCAGCGGCGCAAATCACCGACACCCGTTTCATACAACGTTGTATATATCAGCTACTGTGCTCCTGTGGGCTGCTACTCGAGGCTCAAGTTGGTACCGTGGTGGGGCCACACACCGACTTTCTTGTACCCTCGCAGGTGGTCCTATGGGGGTGTTACATATTTGGATGGTAGGCACTTTAGCTTGGGAAACCATGGTGTTGCCATTCACTGACTTACACAGGACACCGACCCGTGCTGGTTCCCATCCCCCTTCGTTCGCCAGTGCTTTCACCATCGGGTAGCCATGTCATGACGGCTATGAAAGGATAATACGGATTCTTTCTTGCACAAGGAAGCTGCAACCATTGATAACTGAGGTTTGCACTGCAACGCCTTCTCTCCTTACGGCCTGCGAAATAGCAGATGCAATAATAATAATAATATTAATAATAATAATAATAATAATAATAATAATAATAATAATAATAATAATAATAATAATAATAATAATAATAATAAATCGCAGGCCGTAAGGAGAGAAGGCGTTGCAGTGCAAACCTCAGTTATCAATCGTTGCAGCTTCCTTGTAGATGCAAGAAATGGAAAATGAAAAAATGATTGGTTATTGGTTATGAGGAAATGACCCGCCGCGGTGGCCCAGTGGTTAGGCGCTCGGCTACTGATCCGGAGTTCCCGGGTTCGAACCCGACCGCGGAGGCTGCGTTTTTATGGAGGAGAAACGCTAAGGCACCCGTGTGCTGTGCGATGTCAGTGCACGTTAAAGATCCCCAGGTGGTCGAAATTATTCCGGAGCCCTCCACTACGGCACCTCTTCTTTCTTTCTTCTTTCACTCCCTCCTTTATCCCTTCCCTTAGGTGTGGTTCAGGTGTCCAACGATATATGAGACATGATACTGCGCCATTTCCTTCCCCAAAACCAATTATTATTATTATTATTATTATTATTATTATGAGAAAATGAACGAATTGGTTAAGAAATTGTGTTTTGAGGAAAGGAAATGGCGCAGCAATTGTCTCACATTTCGGTGGACACCCGAAACGAGCCGTAAGTTAAGGAATGAAAGGCGCAATAACTGTCTCATATCTCGGTGGACACCTCATCCACGTCGTGAGGGAAGGAAGGAAGGTGGCAGTGAAAGAAAAAAGGAAGAGAGAGGTGCCGTAGTAGAGGGCTCCGTAATAATCACCTAATCAGACGGATCTCCAGCAAAAGACGAGGCATGAAAGAGAAATATATACCCGACCGCGGCGGCTGCGTTTTTATGGAGGAAAAACGCTAAGGCGCCCGTGTGCTGTGCGATGTCAGTGCACGTTAAAGATCCCCAGGTGGTCGAAATTATTCCGGAGCCCTCCACTACGGCACTTATTCTTCCTTTCTTCTTTCACTCCCTCCTTTATCCCTTCCCTTACGGCGCGGTTCAGGTGTCCAAAGATATATGAGACAGATACTGCGCCATTTCCTTTCCCCCAAAACCAATTATTATTATTATTATTATTATTATTATTATTATTATTATTATTATTATTATTATTATTATTATTATTATTATTATTATTATTATTATATGTCGACTTGTGCAGGCTTTCGTGCTGAGCAGGATCGTCTACTCTCTCCCTTACCTGCAACTGCAGCTCGCGGGAAGGAACAAGGTCGACGCTGCAATCCGGCAGGCCTACAAGGCGGCCCTTGGGCTCCCGCACAGTACGTCCACGGAAAGGTTGCTGGCCCTTGTGGTACACAACACACTCTCGGAGCTGTGCCAGGCACACCTCGTTTCCCAGCTCGGACGACTCACTCGTACGAGCGCGGGAAGAGCCATCCTATACAGACTAAAGATGTGCGAACAGCTCCCAGAGAGGGACGCGAAAACGCAGTTACCCACGCACATCAGGAAAGCTCTTTTGGTTAAACCCCTACTCAAGAACATGCACCCCGCGCACCACGAAGGCCGACGCACAGCGAGGGCTCACGCCCTACACACCAAATACGGCCGGAACGACAATGTGGCGTACGTGGACGCAGCGGAATACCGACACACCCAGAGGAAAGCGTTTGCACTGGTCGCGGTGAACGGGAACGGCGCCCCGTTGGCGGCCGCGTCGATAGAAAACACCTCCGCCGTCTCGGAGGCTCGAAGCGGCAATAGCCTTGGTTATAGCGAACACGCGTGCTGATATTATATTCAACGACTCCAAAACAGCCATTCGCGGCGGCTGCGTTTTTATGGAGGAAAAACGCTAAGGCGCCCGTGTGCTGTGCGATGTCAGTGCACGTTAAAGATCCCCAGGTAGTCGAAATTATTCCGGAGACCTCCACTACGGCACCTATTCTTCCTTTCTTCTTTCACTCCCTCCTTTATTCCTTCCCTTACGGCGCGGTTCAGGTGTCCAAAGATATATGAGACAGATACTGCGCCATTTCCTTTCCCCAAAAAACCAATTATTATTATTATTATTAATTTCGCGATACCCGCCACGGTGGCTCAGTGGTTAGGGCGCTCGACAATTGATCCGGAATAAAAACCAATTATTATTATGGTTTTTGAGGAAAGGAAATGGCGCTCTATGTCTCACATCTCGCTGGACACCGGAACCACGCCGTAAGGGAAGGGATAAAGGAGGGAGTGAAATAAGAAAGAAAAAGCTGCCATAGTGGAGGGCTCCGGTATAATTTCCACCACCTGGATATCTTTAACGTGCACCGATATCGCACAGCACACGGGCGCATTTTGCGTTCAGCCTCCATCGAAACACGGCCATCGCGGCAGGGTTCCAACCCGTGAACTCCTACTCAGTAGTTCTGGGGTTCGAATCCAGCCGCGGTGGTGGTTGTGGTAGTGGTTTTATGAAAAATAATAGTAAAAAGGAAGGAAAAGATTTTTGCTAGCCCCGGCATCTGCCATCGATACTGAAGCACCTGAGCTGGGGCAGCGGAAATAAAGGACAGCAGGCAGAACGGAGAAATGAAATGAAAGAGGTGAGGGGACAGGAAGAGAGGATAGGGGGAGAAGTAATATGTACAAACTATTTACACAATAAGAAATGTGTCCAGGTTGTGCGCGTGATTAGTTCATTTTAGAGGAATTAAATCACACACGCGCACAGCACCGTGATGGTTACAACTGGAGTGGGGCGTCCAGTTATTAATTGTTCAAGGTAGAACTCGCGGAGCGTTCGGTCACTGCGTGTAACTACCTGACGGAGAGCAGACGGGACGTCAAGCCTGTGTGTTCGAGGAATGCACAGAGGCTCACCAAAGTTCGCTCACGAGTGCGCGCACTGCCCTGCGGCCACAATAGCGTCTTGATGGAGCCTGGTAGTATGCCGTGCGCCCTATAGGCCGCGAGCATATCGCGACGAGCATCGGCGAACGCAGCACAGTGAAGGAGCAGGTGTTCTAGTGTTTCCACTGCACCGCATCCGTCCACACATCACTCGTCGCGATTCCGTGACGCACCCGCCGTTCCCCGGGCCACACGTAGACGGGTAGCTGCGAATTACATGGACGCTGCCCAACGCGCAACTTGATTTCGTTGCAAGGTGCAAAACACATCTAACACATAATTTATTTTGTTTCTTGTTGTTAAAATCATTTATTAGGTTAACTTCAGTTACTCCTTCCTGTCTGCTGTCCATCCCCGTCCCGCTGTTGCTTTTTTAACAAAATTGCGCCTAATGCGGGAAAACGAACTTCATAAGAACAATATTGGCCACTGGTACAGAAAAGAGGTATGAATCGCATGACATCCGATTTCAGTCGATCACCCGTATACTTACCTGGTGCTGAGTCTCCGGCGATCAGCAAGGTCGGGGCTCCGTGTCGAGGCCTGCCATTGCACTGCGGCTGGCTGAAGCACGCCACTACTCCTAATCGGAGTAGATGGGGCATGTAATTTTTGGTAGTAAGGGCTCGGCGTTCGCGCCAGCCCCCTTTATAAAATACCAAAATCAGAAAGGTGCCACAGATTAGTGCCGACGCGAACGTGAGGAAGGAAAATAATGTTTTTTTTAAAATTAATTCAATAGATTAGCTGAGCTAATCCAGGATATACAAAGGAAAAGATGTCGCGTTCATTGGCGTTGGTCGCCTGAATGCATTAGCGCTGACAGCGTTGTAGGTGACATGCGGCACTGCAGATATAGCTAAGACGCAGCGTTCATTAATAATAATAATAACGATAATTAGTTTTGGGGGAAAGGAAATGGCGCAGTATCTGTCTCACATATCGCGGTCACCTACACCGCGCCGTAATGCAAGGCATAAATGAGGGAGTGAAGGAAGAAGGAGGCGCCGTAGTGGAGAGCTCCGCAACCATCTCGGCCACCTGGGGTTTTTAATGCGTACTGATATCGCACAGCACACGGGCGGCTTAGCGTTTCGCCTCAATCAAAACGCAGCCGCCGTGGTAGGATTTGCCCCGCCGCGGTGGCTCAGTGGTTAGGGCGCTCGACTACTGATCCGGAGTTCCCGGGTTCGAACCCGACCGCGGCGGCTCCGTTTTTATGGAGGAAAAACGCTAAGGCGCCCGTGTGCTGTGCGATGTCAGTGCACGTTAAAGATCCCCAAGTGGTCGAAATTATTCCGGAGCCCTCCACTACGGCACCTCTCTCTTCCTTTCTCTTTTCACTCCCTCCTTTACCCTTCCCTTACGGCGCGGTTCAGGTGTCCAACGATATATGAGACAGATACTGCGCCATTTCCTTTCCCCCAAAAAACCAATTATTATTATTATTACTCCTTTATCCCTTCCCTTACGGCGCGGTTCAGGTGTCCAACGATATATGAGACAGATACTGCGCCATTTCCTTCCCCCAAAATCAATTATTACTATTATTATTCCATATCTCCGCATACAACGAGGAATTATACAGTTATAGATATCTCCGAAGCTATGTTACATATATACTGTCCTGTGTGAGCGCCTTTAATGTCGTTTCGAAGAAAGCAAAATGTTAATAAATAAAAAAATGCCTACTACTATATGTGCGTCAGTATGGCTATCTATGAAAACCGCCAGTCGCTCGACCACAAACGTAGCCGGGGAGATGCAGCTTTTCGCTTTCGACCGGGGCTAACCAGCGCTAAACCACCAGCAATTCTTTCACAAAGCCGAATTTCACAGCGGTCACGGACAAAGAGCTCTGTTAGTACTGGCGCAAAGAACTAAAGCGTGGAGAGAAGGTTGTTGCGTTAACCCATACCCAGCAATTCTAGACAAAAGCATTTCTGAGCGGGAAGCCGTTTAGGAACAGAATTTTTTCATATAATGTAAGATTTCAGCATAACAATCAATATATTCGCAGATCACCCGATGACAGTCTTGTATTTTTTTGTTCTGTTAACGTTTCTGCTATCGTAAAAAGCGTTCTCATTGGTTTTCTAAGGCAGTGTTAACTGTTAGATGCGATCGGTGGAAACACTGAAGGAAATGTTTCGCTACATATCATAACAATGGACCATTATCTTAAATTTTTCCATAAAAGTCTTACAATTTTCCCATATTCAAAATTTTTGCCTGAGAAAGCTGGACATGTCTGCCGCGTCATCATGGTATTCGTAAGAGTGCTTGAGCGAAAAGAGAGACAAAATTAGCTGCTCGCTGCTTAAACGAACGTTGAAATCTCTTTAACGAAAATATTTTTGAACTTTCAACCATGCCGATCTAATAATTGCAGAGATGCTGTCTGTAACGCCCATCGGGGCACTTTTCACGTCCAGGTTATCTCAAGAGATACTCATTGCCAGAGTGGTACGCCATGCTACATTTCCTAGAATATACTATTCTAGGCACTATAGCCATGCATTTGGTCCGCATCAGACTCGCAGGCTATCGAAAGGCCTTGCCGTATTGGCTACCACCAGGGTTACCAGCAGTGGGAGATAACATGCATGGCAGTGCGGCTGCTGCTTTCTCTCTGGGGTCAGCATTTATTAATGTCACGCTGGCTGGTGCACTTTGATCCCGATGGTGCCCCCTTTCGTCCGTACTACGTCATCACCGCTCAGCACTGCGCACCTCTCTGGCTTCGGGGCGAACCCGGTGCGAGTGCTCAGCACTGCGCACCTCTCTGCCTTCGGGGCGAACCCGGTGCGAGTGATTCGATGGGGCCAATAGAAAGATTTGTGTTTTATACTAAGCTTATGCCGTAGAGTACCGTACAGTGAACTAGAAGAATAACTGAACCTGCAATCTGTCATCCAACCGGATAAAATGCCAGGAAATGTTCCACTTGCCTGCACAAATATGCCTTTTTATCGATTCAGACAAGCGGGCCTGAAAAATGCTGAGAAAGTTCTTTATTTGTTTTATAACAAACAAAACAGCAAGTCTTTACATTAGCAACAGATATACCAAGTGATTTTTTTTTAACGATAAGGGATTCTTATTTCAAAAACGGCGAGAGACACGTCGGTGCATTCTGTGCACATGGCTTGTACAGCAACGCGGACATTACGTTCGTGATATTGCTTAAATAAAATGCCTTTAATTAACAAAAATTTATTTTAAATATATTATTTTATTTAACAGTGAAACTGTTCGGCGTAAGATGGTGCTGCCACCGAGGGAAATTGAGCGCTCCAGGTTGGCTTCGGACAGAAAGACAAACTTAGACGATTTCGCTCAGGTCAGAACAACCGAATTAATGCTTTCGCACTAATAAACTTTTTATGTTTGATTGTAGGCGGTAATTTTATATTGCGAAATTGAAGTCCTTCATCTTTGAAGGTGAGCGCATCTTAGAAATTTTCTTTGTTGGCAATGTGGTTAAAAATGTCCAACGTCAAAATTGGGCATTTCAAAGCACGTTTAGTTGGCTTTCCCCACGTTGCATATTTATACAATAGTTGCGCTGCGCATTCTGTCGTCGCCAGAATCGCGTTAACTACTTCTACGTTATGAAATACAAACATGACGTTTGAATTTTTTGCATTAGGGATGCAAGCGACATCATTTTATAGATATGCAATCTGGAAGAGCCAGCTCATCAATCTGTAAAATGCATATATTTAACGTTCGATATTTGAATCATATTGTCCATAAATTAAATAAAAAACTTGACTCAGCTTCGATGTAGACGGCCTTCAATTTTTCAATGCGATCTTACTTGTTGAAATCAAAAATAAAAAGTTATTAGACTCACCTTCAGTGTAGACGGCCTGCAATTTTTCGATGTGATCTTACCCCTTGACATCAAAAATAAACAAAAAATTGTTAGACACATCTTCAATGTAGACTACCTTGATTTGTTCAATGTGATCTTTCCCCTTGAAATCAAAAAAAAATTTATTAGGCTCACCTTCAATGTAGGCGGGCTTCAATTTTCCGATGTGACCTTTTCCCCTGAAGTCAAAAATAAAAATGCTTAGTTAATTTTATTTAATTGTATTTTAGGAGAGCACTATCATTTAAGTAATGTATGCTCTGCTGTACAAAAAACCTCCACATAATGCACCGTCGTATCAGATATCTCAAAGCATTAGACAAGTGGAAGGGTTGCGTTTTGATACAATTTGGCTGCTACAAATAATATCATGCCGGGCGTCTGGACTGAAAATAAGGGATACAATAGGTGATTGATTGATTGTTTGCCTGCCTGGCTAACTGAATGATTGACGCAGGTTGTTATTTTGACAAAGCTGTCCGGTTTTAGTTTGTGACGAAACAGCGCAGAACAATGGGACAAGCGACAAGCGCTGACTTACAACCAATTTTTGTTTCCAAGAAACATGGCTTCTCGCAACTTTTTCACACCCTCAATACACATGCGTCACAACCATATCGTTCAAGCGTTCTAAAATGATAACCAGAGATTTGTAATCATAGAGATTTATAATAAAATCTTTAACATGAGCAATTATTTATTTGTTAACGCAGCAGACGGAGTGCTGACATAATGGTCGCGCAGCCTCGCTGTCGCAGCTGCCTCGAATATTTCGCTGTCTATCTGCCCTTTGTGACTAGCAAGTGTTTTACATTTTCCGAACTCAGGTGCAAAAGTTTTTGAGTCTCAGTCTCTGCAATGAATTGCTGGCTTTCTGCAAGCTTGCTCTAAATTGGTATTCTGCTCTAGTAGTCTTTCATTCATGCACCTACCAGTTTTTGGTGCGTTGATGAAAGCAGGACCAGCGACCGGTTTATTGCCCGGGCGTGCGAACAATGGCCCGTGCCCAGTACGACCTCTTGCGACACATCAGCGTACCTCACGCGATCGCACAGCCAGGCGCGTTCTCGCCCTAGCCACATGCAGTGGCTAGGCTACTGCCTACAACATCTCTCCTGAAACATAAGAGATAGTTTTGGGCGGAATAACACAGCGTCCACTCCTGGTGTTATGGTGCAAAGAGGCATCCACACATTTCGCGTGTGATTCTCCCAGAGAATTTCCGTCCAGAGACTCCTCGTCTACGTCCGTCTCTGCATATGTATAGTATAGATAGATGCCTCATTGTCTTCACCTCCTTTCTCAGACTAGGGAAAAGGAACAAGGTGTGTCCGATTGTGCCGCACGGTGCCGTCTCCAGTGTCCACGATATAGGACCGAGGCTCGTCTGCGGGCCCCTGCACGTTCCTTGTCCTCTTCAGGTCCGTGACCCGGACTTCATCCCCCTCGAGAAGAATTGGAAGCTGTTTTTCACCGTAAAAACTCGCAAACCGAATTGACCCAAGAGGGTCGTAATTTCTGAGCGAGGCCCTTGGCAAAAGATTCTTGGTCTCTTCTGGCAAGCAAAACTAAAACTATTAGCAATTGACGAGTCATTGCAGGTGAAATCCTTGAACGATATAGCTAGCTCTTTAAATTACAATTCTGGCAGTGACTTTGGTGCGAGCTAATGGCGTGTGCGTCTCCTCAAGAATGCATAGACACGTCCGGTGCTGTTGCATTTGAAAACGCCTGCGGAATGTCTACTCGGGGGTTCTTGGAACCTTTAGCAGTGTACCTGAGGTTGAACTTGCGTTCTCTGGGAGGAAAAAGTGCATCTTCAGAAACGCGGTGTGTGCATTGGTTCATGTATCGCGCCTTTACTCAATGATTTGGATTTGGCTCGAAAATACAGGTTGCTTAATGTAACCCTCGCTGATAGAAGTGTTAAAAATGTATTTAGGTATGTTAATGACTACCTTCAACGATTCTTTGTGACAGCCAAGGCCCGAATAAACTAGAAACAGTAATGGATGAGGTGGGTCGCTTTGCGCAAGCTTTGCAGCCACTTTTGGACCTGCGACTTGAGCTCACTAAAGGGTATGCCTGCTGGGCCTATGAGCCCAGAGGGGAGACAGCGCCAATGCCGTACCAATCGGCTCACTCAAAGCTTACCAAGAGAGATATTCTGAACTGGTGCCTGACAAACGCCTCAGGGAAGTTCTGTGTTAACAAAATGGAAGTGAGCTTTCTTCACTAGACAGAACGGCTTGGCAGCTCGGGTTACCTGTTGGTATCTCTTGCCAAGCAGACGAAAAGGCACACGATGCAGGCTAAGCCCGAGCATCAAGATGCGGGAAGGAAAAAGAAACACAAGAGGCCGGTGGTAGCACTACCGTATGTTCATAGCATTTCCCATCGCCTGAAAAGCATTGGTCGAAACGCGTGCGTGAATGTCGTGATGACTGCTCCTAATAAGCTGAACAGTCTGCGCAAACGAGTGAATTCCAACCCGACCAGAAAGAAACAGGGGTGCACGATAAAGCACCAAACCCCCTTCTGTGGAGTGTACCGAAGGCCTCGTTTATTTGATGCCAGTGACATGTGTGAAAGAACACAGATAGGACAGACTGGCAGATGCATGAATGAAAGACTACTGTAGAGCACAAGACGAATTTCGAGCAAGCTTGCAGAAACCTAGGAATTCATTGTAGAGACTGCCCCCTCAAAACCTTGAGCACTTCAGTTCGGAAAATGTAAAGCACTTGGTAATCGCAAAGAGCAGTTAGTCCGCGAAATAATCGAGGCAGCTCCGATAGCGAGGTAGCGCGACCATTGTGTCAGCTCGCCGTCTTTTGCGTTGACAAAGAATAAATTGCACATGTTAAAAATGTGATTACAAATCTCTATAATTACAAATCTTTCGTTATCATTTTAGACCGCTAGAACGATATCGTTGCGACGCATGTATTTTGAGGGTGTGAAGTAGAGACGAGAAGCCGTGTTTCTGCGAAATCAAAATGAGTTGTAAGTGAGCGCTTGCCTCTTGTCCCAATGTTCTGCGCTGTACCATCCCCAATGAGTAACCAACATGCCCAAGCTACTGTCCTGGCTACTTTCGCGTTCAGGTTGCCTGAAACGATCGTCGTTGCCAGAGTGGTACGACATGCAATTGGTTCGCATGAGAATGGCAAGCTATCGAAAGTCGTTGCCGTAATGGCTACCACCAAGGTTGCCAGGAATGTGGAGATAACATGCATCGCAGTGCGGCTGCTGCTTTCTATCTGGGGTCAGCATTTATTAACTTCAAAGCGTCAGCACTTATTAATTTCAAACTTTCTGGTGCTATTTGTTCCCGAAACTGCCCCCTTTCGGCCGTACTACGTCGTCACCGCTGAACACTGCGCACCACTCTGGCTTCGGGGCGAACCCGGTGCGAGTGATTCGAGGGCGCCAATAGGAACCCTTGTGCATTATACTACACTTACGCCGTAGAGCACCGTACAGTGAACTAGAATAACTGGACCTGCAATCGGTCATCCAACCTGAAAGAATGCCGGGAAATGTTCGACTTGTCTGCACAAATATGCCTTTTTATCGATTCACACAAGCGGGCCTTAAGAACATGCTGAGAAAGTGCTTTATTTGTTTTAGATCAAACGCAACAGCAAGTCTTTCCCTTAACAACAGATATACCAAGTGATTTATTTTTAACCCTAAAATATTCTTATTTAAGATACTGGGAAAGATACGTCGGTGCGTTCTGTGCAGATGGCTTGTACAACAACGCGGACCTTACGTACGTGATAACGCTTAACTAAAGTGCATTTATTTATCTTAGATTTAATTTGATTTCACTACTTCCATTGACAGTGCGAACGTCCGGTGTAAGATAGCAGGTCCAATTGAAGTCCTTCATCTTTGAAGCTGAGCCCATCTTAGAAATTTTCTTTGTTGGCGATGTAGTTGGAAATGTCGAGCGTGAAAGTTGCGCATTCCAAAGCACGTTTAGTTAGCTTTCCCCACGTTGCATATTTATACAATGGTTTTGCTGCGGGCTCTATCGTCGCCAGAATCACGGTGACTTCTTCTACGTTACAAAATACAAACATGGCGCTTGCATTTTTTTTGCGTTAGGAATGCGAGCGACATCATTTTATAGATATGCAATCTGGAAGAGCCAGCTCAATAAGCTGTAAATTGCATATTTTAAACGTTCAATATTTGAATCACATTGTCCATAAATTAAATTGAAAAACTGGACTCACCTTCGATGTAGACGGCCTTCAATTTTTCAATGTGATCTTTCCCTTGAAATAAAAAATAAAAATAATCATTAGACGCAACATCTATGTAGACGGCCTTCAATTTTTCAATGGGGCCTTTTCCCCTGAAATCAAAAATAATAAATCTTATTAAACTTACCTTCGGTGTAGGCGGTCTTCAATTTTTCAATGTGATATTCCCTCTGAAATCAAAAATAAAAAAAGTTTATTAGACTCACGTTTAATGTAGACGGCCTTCATTTTTTCAATGTGATCTTTCTCCCTGAAATCAAAAATAAAAACAATTATTAGACTCACCTTCAATGTAGACGGCCTTCAATTTTTCAATGTGATCTTTCCCCTTGAAATAAAAAATAAAAATAATCATTAGACGCAACATCTATGTAGACGGCCTTCAATTTTTCAATGGGGCCTTTTCCCCTGAAATCAAAAATAATAAATCTTATTAAACTTACCTTCGGTGTAGGCGGTCTTCAATTTTTCAATGTGATATTCCCTCTGAAATCAAAAATAAAAAAAGTTTATTAGACACGTTTAATGTAGACGGCCTTCATTTTTTCAATGTGATCTTTCTCCCTGAAATCAAAAATAAAAACAGTTATTAGACTCACCTTCAATGTAGACGGCCTTCAATTTTTCAATGTGATCTTTCTCTCTGAAATAAAAATAAAAAATATTAAACTCACCTTGAATGCAGACGGCCTTCAATTTTTCAATGCGATCTTTCCCCTGAAATGAAAAATAAAGAAAATTATACACTAACCTTTAGTGCATATGGCCTTCAATTTTTCAATGTGATCTTTCCCCATAAAATGAAATATAAAAAAATGATTAGATTCACTTTCAAAGTAAACGGCCTTCAATTTTTCAATGCGCTCTTTCCCCCTGAAATCAAAAATAAAAAAAATTATTAGATTCACCTTGAATGTAGACGGCCTTAAATTTTTCAGTGTAATCTTTCTCCTTGAAATCAAAATAAAAAATTTGATTAGGCTCACCTTCAATGTAGACGGCCTCCAATTTTTCAATGTGATCTTTGCCCTTGAAATCAAAAATAAAAGTTTTATTTGACTCACCTTCAATGTAGATGGCCTTCAATTTTTCAATGTGATGTTTCCCTCTGAAATAAAAATATAAATTTTTATTAGTTATTTTTATTTTACTGTACTTTAGTTGAGCATTATCACATAAATAATGCATGCATTGCTGTACAATCAACCTGCATATAATGCAGCGTCGTATCAGATATCTCACAACATTAGAGAAGTTGAATGGTTGCGTTTTGATATAATTTGGCTGCTACAAATAATTACAATGCTACTTTCATGTCGGGCGTCTGAAATTAATATAAGGAATACTATAGCTGATTGATAGCTTGATTGCTTGCCTGACTGACTGAATAATTGACGCAGGTTGTTATTTTGACAAAGTTTGCACGGTTTTAGTTCGTGACGGAACAGCGCAGAACAACCGGACAAGAGACAAGCGCTGACTTACGACTCATTTTTGTTTCGAAGAAACTCTGCTTCTTGTAACTTCTTCGCACCCTCAAAAGACATGCGTCACAACCATATCGTTCAAGCGTTCTAAAATGATAACCAAATATAGGTAGTCATCGAGATTTGTAATAACATTTTTAACATTTGCAATTCGTTCTGTCTTAACGCAAGAGACGGCGAGCTGACACAATTGTCGCGCAACATCGCTATCGGAGCTGCCTCGATTATTTCGCGGACTAACTGCTCTTTGTGATTACCAAGTGTTTTACATTTTCCGAACTGAGGTGCTCAAGGTTTTGAGGGGCAGTCTCTGCAATGAATTCCTAGGTTTCTGCAAGCTTGCTCGAAATTCGTCTTGTGCTCTACAGTAGTCTTTCATTCATGCACCAGCCAGTCTGTCCTATCTGTGTTCTTTCTGGCAACAAATAAACGAAGCCTTCGGTACACTCCACAGAAGGGGGTTTGGTGCTTTATCGTGCACCCCTGTTTCTTTCTGGTCGGGTTGGAATTCACTCGTCTGCGCAGACTGTTCAGCTTATTAGGGGCTGTCATCACGACATTCACGCACGCGTTTCGACCGATGGTTTTCAGGCGATGGGAAATGCTATGAACATACGGTAGTGCTACCACCGGCCTCTTGTGTTTCTTTTTGCTTGCCTCATCTTGATGCTCGGGCCTAGCCTTCATCAGGTGCCTTTTCATCTGCTTGGCAAGAGATACCAAAAGGTGCGAGGGGTAACCCGAGCTGCCAAGCCGTTCTGTCTGGTGAAGAAAGCTCACTTCCGTTTTGTGAACACAGGACTTCCCTGAGGCGTTTGTCAGGCACCAGTTCACAATATCTCTCTTGGTAAGCTTTGAGTGAGCCGATTGGTACGGCATTGGCGCTGTCTGCCCTCTGGGCTCATAGGCCCAGCAGGCATGCCCTCTAGTGAGCTCAAGTCGCAGGTACAAAAATGGCTGCAAAGTTTGCACAAAGCGAACCCACCTCACCCCTTACTGTTTCTAGAGTATTCGGGCCTGGCTGTCACAAATAACAAGGTAGTCATCAACATACCTAAATACTTTTTTTAACACTTGAACCTTGTAGTTCGGGAAATGTAAAGCACTGGCTAATCACAAAGAGCAGTTATTCCACGAAATAATCTTGGCAGCTTTGACAGCGAGGCTGCGCGCCATAATGTTAGCACTCCGTTTGTTGCGTTAACAAAGAATAAATTGCAGATGTTAAACATTTGATTACAAATATCTATTTATTACAAATATTTGGTTATCATTTTAGAACGCTTGAGCGATATGGTTGGGACGCATGATTTTTGAGGGTGTGAAGACGTTACAAGAAGCCGTGTTTTTTCGAAACATAGATGAGTTGTAAGTCAGCGCTTGTCTTGTTCCACGTAGTTTTGCGCTGTTCTGTCACAAATCAGTGACCAACATGCCCAAGCTGCTGTTCTGGCTGATGGTTTTAGTTGAAGTTAAGATATATAGGGTGCCTTTTTTTTAAACTTTGCAGATTTTCGTGTCAAAAACTGTGAGAAATACATCGGTGTGGTATGTTGAGCTGGATTGTACAGCAGGGCGTACATTAAGTACCTCTAATGGATCACCATTTAAACGATTAATGAACTGAAATTAACAAACAAAATGTTTTTTTTTTAGATTTTAGGAGGCAAGGTTATATTGCGAAATGGCCGTCAACATCGAAGCCGAGCTGCGTTTTAAAATTTTTCTAGTTGGAAATGTGATTCGATATATCGAACGTCAAAAATACGCATTTGAAAGCTTGTTTAGTTTGGTTTCCCGCATTGCATATTTGTAAAATTGCATCTCTCAGTTCTTATGCATCAAACACAGGCCCATTTTGTGAACTTGATGATGTAGAGAAGAAAGCTTTTTTTTCGGCGACGATACCACTTGAGGCGATGCAATTTTACCACTAGATAATGCGAGAAAGCAAACTCAACATGCTTCAAATGCATATTTTTGATGTTTGACAGTTCTAGCCGCACTGCCGATTAAGAACATTTAAAAACAGGGCTCACGTTCCGACATTGATAGCCATCAATTTCGCAGTGTAACCGTGCCCTTTTAACTAAGAAATAAAAAAAAGTTTATTGCTTAATTTAAGAAAATTAATCGTCCAATTATTGATCAATATGAAGTACGTAATGTCCAGAGTCGATCACACTTGTCTTGAGCGCTCGGGCAGTGTGCTGCGGAGCAAATGAAGTGAAATCTTTTCGCATCTGCTTTGCTAGCGGTAAGGCGCTGGTACCTGTGCGGTTCACATGTCTATTCTGCTGCTCTCCAGCGCAACCATTATAAGTGAAAGTCAATGCCTGCTTTAGAATTATGCTTTATTTCCGCCGGATGGCACCTCTCGAGCACTCTAGACAAATGTGATCGACTCTGTCCACCGGCTTTACAATGCGACTCAACAAACCGAACCGACGTGTCTCTCAGAGTTCTCAAAGTAAAAAGCTGCAAAGTTTTACAAAAATCACCCTGTATACTTTCTCTACAACATGGAAACAAAATCGCCTAGATCCTCGCCCTTTCTTAGAGAACAACTTCCTCTGTCCGTGACCACAACAGTCGACTGCCATCAGGGCTTATAAGAGACAGTTTTTTTTTTTTACGAACTACTGCCTTGATTGACAGATTGTGTTTCCCGTTCCTCCTCTATTCCATCTTTAATCCCCTCATTCTCTTCTCCCGTGCAGGGTAGCCAATAGGAAGCCTCTCTGGTTAACATCCCTGCCTTTCCCCCCTTCTCTTTGTCTATCTATCTATGGAAACAAAATATCTACTCGGTGTAAATGTAAAGAAGGCGAGTTATTCGCGTACATTTTCATAATCTTTATTTTGAGTGCGGACTGCTTTGAACTGAGCATTTTTCTTGTCTGCGCTTGTTTGAAGAACATTCCGTTCTCTCCCTTCTGGTGCTTACTTCGCGCGTTACGGTGCTTATCCCTCCCATCTTTGTTGAAAGAGAAGGCGCATGTGCGGGCCCATGCCACCTGTATAGCTGCGCAGTTCGCCGACATACCTGTCAGCGATGACGGAGTGGGGTTGGCCGCCATCGACAAGCAGGGAAGGCAGGCTTGCTTCGGCGACGCCTCGCTACGGCGTCCGAACTGGGTATCTGAAACGCCTGTATCAAACGAGGTTGTAGTGTAACGAGGACAAATGAGCCGGAACGCGTCTGTATATATTGACGAGCAAGCTGGGCATGAGCGAGTGTACGCGAGTGAATTGGCGATGGCGCCAACGGGAAAATGGTTGCATGCTAAACACGCCATACGCTGTAAAAAGGCTCGTTTCGTTCACGTATCTACAAGATGTGCCCCTTTCAGTCCAACATGTTTAGGGGAGTTGCTTGAGATGAAGAAGCTTCGAACAGAGGGATAATTGCAATCAGCATCCAAATAAGTGCTAACAAAGGCCAAAGGTATTTGCAGTTTCTTCAAATCCTCGTTAGGAAAGCAACTCCGGCTGGGATCGCATTTTGTAACCTTTCGTTTAGTTTTCGTGTCCCATGATCGTGACGTCAAGCGTGACGTCACACCCCGCATGACGTCACATGGTCGCACTAACTATCACCATTAATTACCCTTAATTATTTAGACCATTCATCACCTCCGTTAATTACACTCATTAAGCAACATCCTTATTAGTGCCATTCATTAGTATTTTAGATTATGATCGTTAATTAGGGTCAGTAATAATGATTAATGTAATGACTAATGACCAGCGACTCTGACTCGATATTGTTTAATCACTCTCTTTATGTACTTCACCACACCACTCTTGCTTCCATGTTTCGCGCGCGTTCCAGGGTGCTAACGTATCAGAGCGTGCGAGCATATGGTGACAGCGATTTTAGAATGTCGCCGCCAACTTATTAATGCGAAAGCATTGTAAGCTATGTCAGCACCAGCAGTGTCCGAAAAATGTGTCTGCAAAACGTGGAAGCCAGAGTGGTGTGGTGAATTATATAAAGCCAGTGATTAAACAATAATGAGACAGTCATTAGTAATCAGTCAATAACACAAATAATTAATTACTAGACCCAATTACCGATAATTAATACTAACACTGATTAGCTTCGCTAATGTATTATACTGATTGATGATGCTAATCAACTAGGGCAATTACCGCGGGTGATTAATTTGACTAATTAGGAAGACCATTGACGTCATATGGGTGTGACATCATAGGGCGTGACGTCATCCCATACGTCTGATGACGTCACGCCTACAACCAATTAGAGAAAAGCAAAAACAGAGGTATGAATGTCGGTGTCTGAGAAGTAGGATGATATGCAGGTTTTCAAATCGTTCGAGAACATTCCATATGACGTAATATGGACAACAGCTACCAAGGTCGACTAAGAGCCACCAACCTCGCGGCAAGCACTAATGCTTTCGCATTTCTCTAACTCCATCTCTGCAGTGTTCTTCAAGTTTTTATAAGCTGAAAAAAGAAAGAAACCGCGATGAAGTTAGCTTGGAGAAAACAGCTCATCTTGACATTTACCAAAATGCTCTACTATTACTGCTTTGAAAATTTCCCGCGAAGTTTAGCGATAAAAAAGCTAGCATTTTATTCATTTTTGTTAACTAGCAAGTCAGGCGCATTTAAAAGTGGGTTGACTTGGTCAAGGGGACTACGTGCAACACTGCACTTGTAGAATATGTTCCTAAGCGCGTGGTCGTTTGCCAGAGCAATTAGCCCTGCTAAGCTGAAGAAGCATGCACATAAGCCAAGGAAATGTGTTTCGTCTCCTCTTCGTGCAGATAGGGGCACTCTCCAATAGCCGCTGTCACACGCACAAGAAATGTAGATCAATCTTGTGTCGTGGCCAGCGACTGCTCGTTAAAGTGCCCATTTCTTCGCGTGGAAGAACGCGGCGTCGATGATGATGGCGAGCGCGGACCGCTGCACTTACCTTTGCTCCGTGCTTGAACGGGTTGAGACCCGCCGCCGGCCAGGCTCAGTGGCTATGGCGTCGTGCTTCTAGTGTAATGATTAATGATAATTATAATTGGTTTTTCGGGAAAGGAAATGGCGCAGCAGCTGTCTCATATATCGTTGGACACCTGAACTGCGCCGTCAGAGAAGGGATAAAGGAGGGAGTGAAAGAAGAAAGGAAGAAAGAGGTGCCGCAGTGGAAGGCTCCGGATTAATTTCGACCTCCCGGGGATCTTTAACGTGCACTGACATCGCGCAGCACATGGGGGCCTTAGCGTTTTGCCTCCATAAAAACGCAGCCGGCGCGGTCGGGTTCTGAGTGTAATGTCGTGGGTTCGATTCCGGCGCGGATGACATACTACAAGGGGTGATTAATGATCGTTTGCAGAGATTTCGGGGCGCGTTAAAGAGCGCCAGGTGGTCGAATATTAACCCGGAGTTCTGATTTATTCCCCAGAGTTCAGGTAAGGAGGGTAAAAGATAACTGTTTATTAATATACAACAAAGAAAGAAAGGAAGAAGGAATGAAGGAAAGAAGGAAAGAAGACAGGAATGAAGGAAGGAAAGAAGAAGAAGGAAGGAATTAAGGAAAAAAGAAAACGAAAGAAACAAGGAAAGAAAGAAGGAATGAAAGAAAGAGGGGTTCTTGTCTGCGGCAGCTGGTCATATTTTTTTTTCTTCAGACCTAGCCCTCGCAGAACACTGACAGTGAATTAAGATTTTTAAGAGCGGATGCGACTTGTTTGAACGGGTCAGCTACATCATACACGCACTGACAGAGCAATTTGTGGACATCTGACACGTTTCGTTCAAATTCAGTCTTAAGACAGGCATTACGGTCGCATACACACAGTAGCGGACCATCCCCGAAGTATTCAGTTCCCTTCGTAAGATGCGCTCCTCATCGGCAAGTTGTCATATGCCAAAGCTCTGAAAGCACTGAAGGAACCTTAGTGAGTGGATCATATTTTCGATGTTTGCTAACTGTAGCTAGAAAGATTGCTCTCATCGAATTCGGCGCAACTTCCTGTCGTTCCCCGAGTAACAGATTTTTCCACCAACCACTATGATGACATAACTTACTGATATGGCATAAGCTGGATAAAGCAGAGCCTACATGCTTCACCTAACTGTCGCAGAGTTCGAGAAGCTGTTCGGATGAGAAAGCTTTTCGGGATTGCCTGCCTCCTTTTGATATGCTTTGATTGCGGTAGTCGTGCTCGACCGGCACTAGGCGGCGGCCAATTGTGAATCGTTACTCGGAACGAACCTCCAATTATTAATATTAGAGAAAAGGATACAAATAATTGCATCCTGCCAGTATTAAGATATGGCGCCGAAAATTTCAGGCTTAACAGAAAGCCTCGAAATAATTCCAAGTTAAGCAGAGCGCAGCGTGTTAAGGAAAAGAATATGAAAAGGATCGTGAAGAGGTACATGAAGAAAGGAGTGCGATTAGAAAAAATACTAGGCAGTTATATTCCAGATGAAGTCAACAGGAGGAAGTGGACACGTGCAGGGCATTTAATTCTCTGCGACTCTGACGATGGTTCGTCAGACTCGAAGAGTGTATTCAAAAGAAATGAAAGCGTACTCAGGGTTGGCAGAAAGCCTGGTAGGGCGACTACATCAGGAAATTTTCTGCGATAAGTTAGTCGCAGTTGGTACAGGAAAGAGCAAGTTGGAAAATTAACGGCAGATGTCATCGGCGTGCAGGGGACAAAATCATGCAGACTGATACTGACAGTGACTAGCTCAAACCAGCCACGAAGTTTCTATCACTTCGCCTGGCGCAAAAGTTTTTCAGAGAGGACTGAGGATCAGTCCCAGTGCAAGCAATGGGCCAAGAAGCATGCTCGAAGCAGCCAAAAAGCAAGGAAGCAGTCGTGCTGTGCGGTATACTCACCTAGTCGAGCCAGCCAGGACTGGAAGCCGCCCAGGAACGAGGCCGAGAGCAGGTGGAGGCGCCGGTGCTGGACCCAGTGGAGAGGTGTTGCTCGAATACAATTCGAGGACGGCTGTGTCTCGATGGGATAATGCGGCGCCTTTTATACCGTGTACGCCGTGACGTAGTCTCGGGGCGGTGCGACGGTCCAGCCAATGGGGGCCGAGGGAACGCCCACTTCCCGTGTGCGTACCTGTACGCGGCTCATCTGGTTACAGCAACCATAGATGCATGCATGGCGGGGGGCGAGCACGTGATTGACATGTGCGCATGACCGGACGTCCTGCTTCGGTACCTGAGCCTTCCTCGATCGAGGCTTCGATGGGCCGATCTATCACGTGGTCTGTCGCGAAGAGGGAAAGTCGCCATTTTGGATCAGTCCGTGATTGAAATGGAGGTTTTCGCATTTTGTACAGCTACGAGCAATTCAAATTGAATACATTAATCGAGTTCAAAAAACAAAATCACTTGTACTTCTCCTTTGGAATGAAAAGACGCATCATGTATTAAAGAGGAAGACTATTAAAAAAGTATATTTATTAGTAAGAGTGCCAGAATATTCGAAAACTGAATACGAATCGAAATTATCTGAATTTTCGTATTATAATATTCGAATGTATGCGAATATTCGAGACAATTCGAATATCTGGGGATGTATTCACAAGCATTGACTTTCTTTTTCGACATCAAGGCTTGGAGAACTTCACCGACAGAGACTGAGGAACGTGGCGAGCCTGTAATTTTTGCATGATATATTTTTTAACAAGAGCCGGGTATATTTATGTTCATCTTCCTCAACGAAAGATTTCTTATTGTTGTAAATATAAATAAAATACTTCGACCGGTAATGTTTTTCTCTACTACATCAGGGTATTCGGAGATCGTAAAAAGCTTTTCATAGTGTTCACGGAAACAATGACTTTGATTAAACTTTCATCTTTTTTATGTGAACTTTGTTCATTCTTCAACAAAGCTAAATGTTGCGCCATGTGACAATAAAAAAGCCGTTATCAATAAATACAACAGTGTTTCCTTATTTGATACTTGATTGGAAATTAAAACCTAACCAATTCTATTCGTATTCAATTCGTATTTGAAAATTTTGATTTTCGCACACCTCTACCTACAGTGGTATCTGAATGATAATTGCTGATTGCACTGTAATAAACTGTTCTTTTTCATGTTGTTTACACCAGTATAGACTTTCTAGGTTTAGCACAGTGCGTGCATGTTTCATTACTGAGTGATGTGAGGTTTAATTGTTGCGCGCTCGCTGATGCCATGCGGGGCGGATCCGTGCAACAAATTTTCCTAGTCGAACAATGCCAGGCTGTGCACAAGACTTGCTATTGCTGTCGCCAAAATAAACAGACCTAGAAAAATATGAATGTGAACGTACTGTGAACGAGTGAAAAAGAAAAAATAACAGCGACAGCTGTTAATTCCACATGTCCCGTTTATGCGACGTCGTCGTCGTTTCAACGCATGACGTCATCAAAACGCTTGCCACGCTAATTGGCCAGAATGGTTATACCTGATTGGCCCGAGCACTTTAACTACGCTCGTGGCACATCCGACATGGCAAACGCAGCGACGTCAAGAGGAGAGAGAGGGAAAATTGGTGACGTCACGAGTTCACCTCTCGCTTCTCTGGTCGTTGCTGTTTGTCACGCCAGATTCCCACCCTGTATGGCACCCCTATCCTGAGTTAACAAACTGTCATCGGCATTTTGCTCCACCTCACTTGTCGGTGAAACTCGCATTACCACATGCGCAAACGTAAAGTCACCTTTTTTTACCAGTATATGCTGTTGCCCCCAGTTCTACAATTGCGAGGCGACCATAGCACAAGTTCGGCGGAAAGAAGCCGGCGACCTCTTCAGGATTACTTCTGAACTGAATAGTTTATTCATCCTAGTCGCAGCAAGACGGGCCACAGACGATTATACAGATCAGAAGCTTGAAAGAGTGAGATGTTAATCTGCAGGCAGACAGGAGCAACAAACAACAACGGACAAAAACGCAAAAACAAAAGCAGGAGAAGAAACATGTACTCTATATACGCACACAGTACAAGACTGGTTACGCTGCGGAGTCCAACACGTTTAGTACAGAAGGGGAAATGGGTTGTGCAAGCCGAATCACTTCTTTTTGCGCCTAAACGCTTATTCCACACCTCAGCTACTCTGGGCACAAAAATGAAACCCCGAAGTACGAAGACCGTAAGAAAGAAATGGCACCGCCGTGGCGGCCAAAGTCAGACGAAAGCTGTAAAAATAAAATAAAAAATAAATGTAAGCAAAAGGTGAAACGACACATGGAAATTCGAGTCAGCGCTTGCAATTACGGAGCACGGCGTGATCTTTCCAAATTTGCTGACCTCCTTTTTTCCTTATACCTTTTCTTCCGAGGCTCGCACGCATAAATGAATCGGTGATTAATATCCTGCCTGCATGGCGACGACTAAACCAGCCGGTTCAGCTCACCAACCTTCTAAAGAGAGAGAGAGAGAAAGCGAGGGTCCTAACTTCGCAGCCGCCTACGAAAGCAGGCAGGGAACGTATATATTCCAGCAGTGCAAGGGTCTGCCTTTGGAACAGACGCATAGATGCAGCAGCCATGGGCCGGAGCACAGGTGCAGGCGGCAGGGACTGCATCAGCACTGGTCGAGGGTGCAGGTGAGGCGGATGCTGGCCTCCGCGTGCCACAGGTGCATTCGACCCAGCAAAGGGCGCCGGTTGTGCCCCGTTGCAAGTCACGTCGAACTGCGTTCGGTATGAAACGACAAAACGCGCTAGCGTCAGCTCTTCGGTATACCATGGATTCCCGAAATGCCTTGCGACCAGCTGTCCCATGCAAGATTAGACTGCGAAGCCACTCTCAAAGAGTACTGCACGGCTCGACAGATCGACGCACTCATATTTATCGTAAAGGCGACAGGACGGCACAAAGACACAAGAATCATGTCTGTCCTGCACTCATTTTCTTTCCCCGTGTCATCCTGTGGAATTGGTATGAAACACGAAGTAACACTACGGGCTGTCGTCCAGACAGCTCGGTACCAATTCACAGCGACCAAAACAGCGGAGACATCCCCCTCGGTTTCTTACGAGCGCCCGGAAGGAGTGTTCTGCTCGCTTGAGTTGTGAGACTTGTTTCATAAGGTTTGCCACAGAAACGGACATTTTTTAATTATTATATAAACCTCTGCCAAACTCTCGGGTTCATAGAAACAGGTGACAGGCCATTCTTTATTCTTTTAAAGTAAAGCTTTCATTGCCATCTGATAGCAGTAAGGGTAAAATTTGATTTACTGGTGATGAAGTAATAATGATATATTTTTTTTCTTTAGCGCTAAATATGAGGAACTTCGTCTGATTCCCCGTGGATATATAGCGCGAGAGAAACCAAGGAAGGAAGATGGGCCAGTTACGTCAGCGCACGCTTGAAAGGCGATGCAACGCCCTGCGCGTGCGCAGTGCAGCTTCACAAATTTGCTGCGTTAATTACAGCAAATGGAGGTTTATAAACCTCACTTCATTAAGACTAGGAATGAAACACTGGTTTTCATGGGGCTTCGGAGGGGAAATTGTTTTATTCATTTAAATGACTGCGTCAAGAACACTTTAGCTGTGCCATGACTCATCGGCTTATGGGGCTAGGAAGTCTTCTGGCGTCGCGAGCACTCCGGCAAGCCTTAGTCCTGCGGAAGGTATTAGCTGACTGGCAATGTTGATGATGACGTTAAAACAAAAAGCACTTTATTAAAAATTCCAAGTCGCCGAGGAACAGTGCATTGTGGAACAGAGGCTTCGAGACCAAGCTCCAGGCAACTACATGGCCGAACGAACGGAGAGAACACAACGGAAGCCGGATCTCGTTTCTCACCGCCATTGTTCTCGGCGTCATAGTCGAGGCACTTTCTCACGTGAACTCCATGCTACCGGCGGCTGCATGCGTCGGGCTTCCGAAGTAAAGCAAGAAAAAAGGCGCCAAGCAAGAGAGAAAGCGTCGTCGCCGACGTCGCCATGGGTGTCGCATGTCGCGGGGACCGGACGCAATAGAAGGCGCCAGATCCGGCGGCGGCGTCGGCGCGGGGGCCTCTGGAATCTGCCGTCGTCTCTGGCGCGGCCCGCAGGTGTTCTCCGGCATCGGGTGTCCGCGGCGGACGCCTTTTGCGCGGACCGTCTGCATGCCGACGTCGCTGTCGCCTCGAAGCGTCTCGGGTGGCTTCCTTCCGCCGCAAGCGTCTGGGTACCAGGCACCCACAGGTACAGTGCGCCCGCGCAGCGCACGCTGGTGGCGGTCGTGCACGCAGCAGACAGACACCTTCGTGTCGTGTGCGCTGGGGAAGAATGCTTTCTCCCCCCCCCCTCCCCCCCGTGGTCGTGCACGCAGCCGACAGACCTACGTGTCGTGTGCGCTGGGGAAGAATGCTTTCTCCCCCCCCCAGACAGGAAGTGCATCCAGACGACCGTACCAAGCTCTTTTTGCTTGATGCATAGGACACTCGGCAAAATTGTTTGTGTTCATTTGTTTGTCTGTCTGGCGGTGAGACGCCCTTCAATGATGTTCGCAGTCGTCAAGGGCAGGCTACGGGAATTCAAGAGTGCGCGTTGCTGGGAAAGTCGGTCGTACATTGTTAAGCAAGGGACTGCGCAACAAAAACATGGACGAGAGAGCACAAGGACAGGAGAACAAGACGGGGCTTCAGTATAGCTTGGCTAAGCAAGGTGTATTTATGGTGAACTCTTAGAGGAGGCGGACATAAATGCAGAATTCCTCTGTTATAAACTTTATTCCCCCCAAAAAGTGCCCTCAGATTGGTTCTTGAAAAGAAAATTTAAAGCTTGGGCGCATGGAGTTCGATTGCTGAAAGGAGGTTGGGGGGCGCTATTGCTTAATTTGAGGTAGAGTCACTGGCTAGATCTTTGGTGTGCAGTGTGACGAGGAGGATATCCACTCACTCACTCACTCACTCACTCACTCACTCACTCACTCACTCACTCACTCACTCACTCACTCACTCACTCACTCACTCACTCACTCACTCACTCACTCACTCACTCACTCACTCACTTTCGGATGTATTGCACTACTGACCCGCCGGGTGTCCACCGAGATACGTGAGACAGCTACTGCGTCATTTCCTTTCCTGAAAACCAATTTTCAGTTTCAAAGGAAATGGCGTACTGTGTTGCATCTCGGTTGCATTTGCGTTGCGCGTCAACCGAGCCGTGAGGGATGGGATAAGAAGGAAGCGAAAATAGAAAGAGGTGCCATAGTGAAGGACTGCGGAAGGATTTCGACCACCTGCGGAACTTTAACGTCCACAGACATTAGTGGTTTTGGGGGAAATGAAACGAGCGGTAACTGTCTCACTTCTCGGTGGACGTCTCAACCGCGCCGTGAAGGAAGGGATGAAGGTGGGAGTTAAAAAGGAAATTGAGAAAGAGGCGCCGCAGTGGAGGGCTCCGAAATAATTTTGACCACCTGGAGATCTTTGACATACATTGAGATCGCAGAGCACACGAGCGCCTTTTTGAAGCACTTGGGCCACTAGAGGGCCACTAGAGGGCCACTAGAGGCGCTGAGATTTTTCTGTCTCAAGCGAAACGACGACGTGCCCGACAGGAAATACCGAATCGTGGAGTTCATACAACCATCGATGTGAAATAAGGAAGATTGTTTTCTGTTCGTAGGTCATGTTTGCCTTTGATTCCGGCTTTTAAGAGCGTTAGCTATATTCATCACGTTTCTCGATTTCTCGGGGTCTATCTCCACCTTCGGCGTGAAATTTTCTACGTCTGACGAATTCAAGATGGTGGCTCATATAGTAAATCGATATAGCAACCCAATTAGTTATTGATTGGTGACGTCATTAGTATATTGAATTGCTGATTGATTGCTAACGTCACTGGTTTTGTGACGTCATAATTAACTAATCACGTGACTATGTTCAATCGCTTATAACTCAGTAATTAATGAGGTCATCATAAAACGAATTACATATTTGGAATCCTCTAGAAGAGCAGAACACGCTAGACACCAAAATGAACTAATAAAGTTAATATCTTGCTTGGTTAGGCTTATATTTAATTGCTTATAATTAATTACCCGTTGACGTCCTGATCTAACTAATGGCATATTCGTAACGGGCTCGATGAGTAGAACATGTTAGACATCAATATCGCTTAATTAGGTTAGTATTTAGTTATGGTTAGGCTTAACATGGCGGCCGTGACGTCAGCACTCGGTGCCTAATACCTCATGGCGACCGGCCACCTGCCGCCTTGAGGTAAGGAAAAATGGCGCTTCAAAGAGTCGAAAAACTTTTACTGCCAAAATTAGTAAAAAATATCCGACCTCACGGCGGCAGGCGCCCGCTCGCCGTGATGTATGCAAAAGTAGCCTACTCATGTGGCAATACATCGCGTGGACGATAGATTGCGCTACCAAACCGATAACACTCGTTGCTTTAACGTCTTCTAGACGGTGGCGGCATATTTTTAGTGTATATCTCTCACGGTCTAGGTCATGCGTGCGTGGGTCAAACCTAAACACGCTAAGTACCATGGTGTTGCAGCTTTCCTAAAGCCTGCATGCTGCGGAATTCCATGTGTGCCATCTCAGGTTCAAAGTGATCCAGATAATAATGCCTCCAGCTGATTTCAGCTTTCAACAATAAGAGAATCGTTCTAATTACAGCGGGAATAAAATTAATAGGGGACCCTTTACTTGGCGAAAATGAATCTAGCAGTGCTTTTGTAGAATCTGTGCAGCTCTTTCGCAGTTGGGCGCGGCTACAAGGTCCTGACTTCAACGCTACATTAATGTCTTACAGCGAAACCCATGATGGGACCTCTCTGGTTCGAGGTCACTATGGGCGACACTATCTGTGGCTGAAAATTCACCCCCGGGACAAGACAGCGAGAAAAGTGCCGGTGCAAGTGCACTGTGCTGGCGTTTGGCCCCCCTAAGGCCCGAGAAAAAATCATTTGGATCCACACAAGGAGATGTGTCCAGGACCATGCATACTCTCCACCTCTACCTGCCATGTCTCTCACTCCTTTCACCCTCTCTGTTACGGGTTTCTTTACGGCGCTTCTGAGGCATCCGCTCAGCGTTAATTAGTGCATGAACCTGTTTTCGTTTTCTCGCCGGTTAGCCTCAGTTGCTCTGACTTGTCCGAGGAGGGGGTTAAAGCGTAAAAAGAAGGTTGTGTTAGCCCGGGCCTTCTGCATCGCCATCAAGGTGTCACGAAGAATGCTTGCACAAAAAAATTGCTGGTGGTTTAGCTCCGGTTAAACCTAATGTGCACGCGATAGCGATCCATGGGTTAAACGGGTTCAGATTAGTTTGGTCGATCCAGACCGTCCTCGCTTCTTGGGCTCGCTGCTGACCCGCCTTGTACTATGCTACAAGTTCGGGATCTGTCGACGTGGCTTCGCGTAGCCCGAAGTGCAGTCGTACTGAGTATGTGCGCTGACACTCATCGCGCATCTAACTAGGAACTTGGAAGCGCTTCGCACCCCCTGTTTATATGCAGCCGAGCAACGGCGTGCCGCGTGTGCTCTACTGCGCATGCGCGGCTGTGACGTCACGCATGGCGGAGGAGCCGGCGGACCCTAGCAGCGGAAAAGCCGGCGAGAAGCCGGCGGCGGCGGTGCTGCGGCGGCGGCGGCTGCGCACCTGTGACGTCACGCGCGGCGCTTGCGCAGTAGAGGGCTGTGCCAGGCACGCCGAAATCAGCTTTACATGGCGTAGTGAAGCTATCGGTTCAAAGCTTACACAAAACTAACAACTCACTCCATCAACAACTGTTGAAGTCTGTTTAAAGCAAATTTCTTTGTAGTTAAAGCACCTTCATCTCATAAAAGCATTGTAGAAATGCTGTGCGTGGCGGCCATCATGGTACCGGTTAAGATCATGAAATATGGACTAATATAGAACGTCTGTTTCCATATTAGTACGTCGTATATTTTGTCAGGAGAAACAAATTGAAAATTAGTTTTGAGAAAATTAAAGGTGGAGTAATTGTCTCACATCTTGGTGACACCTCAGCCGCGCCGTGAGAGAAGGGATGAAGGAAAGAGGTAGTAAAAGAAGAAAGGGAGACAGGGGCACCGCAGTGGAGCACTCCGGAATAATTTCGACCTCCTCCGGTTTCTCAGCGTGCGTTTACATTGTAGGGAGCCTATGTGATTTTTCTTTTCTTTCTGAGCCGTGATCATGGGACGATGGAGCGCACGAGATCGAGAGGGAAACGCACGTTGCCTGGATTTCAGCGCCCTCCAGTGTACGCGCCTGCATCGTGTTCACTTTGTGGCTGACCGACAGGTGGCGGGACGCGGAATAAGACAATGGGGTGCCTCGATGCGCGCGCGAAGGGGGGCGCGCGCGAAGGGGGGCGCGCGCATCGAGGGGGCGTGCGCATCGAGGCACCCTACAAGACAGGCTCTGAACCGGCCAACATGGACAACAAAAAGGTGAATATTTTTCGACAGTTCCAAATTAATCGGGTTAGTTTATGCGGTCATCACTAGGCGTTTATGATATTGTCAGTAGAACTTCAACAAACTTGAAAGCAACAGAAGTGGGCAAGTGGGCTACCTTCCATGATTAAATAGCGCGCAAAACTTGTCTCGTAGAGGCAGTATTTGTTATTGCTGCATTTTTCCACGCGCAGGACTTCAGCCTTTATCTATCCGAGCGAAACTGCACCGCTTGAAATTCCTATACTTAGTTCTGCACAATTCATTTAAAATTAACTCTGAAGACTTCATCAATATAAGCCACTCCAGAATCACCCGCCGCAAAAATCCTCTCCCACTTGGAGAATTTTTTTGTTGCAATAACACATTCTATTTTTCTTTTTTTTTTCCGCAAGCAGTGCGCGAATGGAATGCACTTGAAGCTTCGATTGTAATTCAGCCGACAGTTCTCAAATTTTAGGAGCTTGCCCAGCTGAGTATATTGCCACAAAACTGACTAAATATTGTTAAAATGTTGGTGATATATACTTTGTTCTGTATAACTGATTACCTAGAATTTGTTTGTTCTTGTCTTTCTCTAACTAGACCCATGCTTTTCATTGTACAATTGCTTACTGTTATATAGCCGTTTTATCTGGAAGTTGCGTATATTTTTAAGTGCGCCCACTCCTGTAAAAGCCCCGGTTGGGGTTGACAGTATATCGAGATAAATAAAAAAATAGAGCAAAACATTACCTGAGATATAAGGCCCTTCAGCGCTCAGTACACAAAGAGCGTTATGCTTTCAGTTTTTAAAAATTGCACAAGACGATCACCGTAAGCGTCCTGCAAGTGAGAGCAGA
Source organism: Amblyomma americanum (assembly GCF_052857255.1). Classification (NCBI taxonomy): domain Eukaryota; kingdom Metazoa; phylum Arthropoda; class Arachnida; order Ixodida; family Ixodidae; genus Amblyomma; species Amblyomma americanum. The sequence goes on along the minus strand of NC_135500.1, from coordinate 190,716,778 downwards.
GCTGTGCTCTGCCATATGGTTTGAAGAGATGGTTTTGTAAGAAGCGTTCGAGATGTGCTTGTGAGAGGTGGCCAGCAGATATGAGAGATGATTTTGCGATGCGGTTGTGAGGGATTAGAAAATATTTCATTGCGAAAGTGTTAACGCATTGTTTTGTAGAGATATTCCACATAATCTGCTGTCCTCGTGACTGCAGCTAAATTCAAGAGAATGTGAACTGTGTTCACAGGTGGTGTTTGTCACATAAGTTGAATGCAAACAAGGCTATCATGATATCATTTCCGCGCAGTTATGTAAACCCAATGAGTTATTTTACGCGTACTTAACAACCATCACGAGGACGTCTGTTGTTCGTGATTTAAATGTTCACCTAGATGTTCAGTTGCCTTTTCCCTCTAACATTATGGAAGTCATGTGCATAAGTCTCCGTGTGCTTGGAATGTGACCCGTGCATGCAGGGTCCTACGCAGTACTGCATGCCAGGTTGATTTGCACTGGAACCTTGTCCTGCCGAGACCTGAGTATGCTTACGTTGTATGGAATTCGATCTGCCGCACCTCGTAGCAAAAACTCGACAATGTGCAGAAAAGATTTGAGAGGAATGCTGAGACGATTGCAGGGCTGCTCTGCGTGATCTGGGAGTATCGTCTTCGAGACTAGACGGCAGTCACGGGTCCTTCTCTTCAAGTGTTCACATGGACACATTGACTGCATGCACCTGGCATCTTTGATCATGCTTCGGGTGCCGGGATGGTCCGTTCGACAAATCCGTGTGTTTATCGTGTTAATTGCCGCTCAAAATAAGCCCCATCGTACGAATGATGTGTAAGTATAACGCCGTGACACCTCGTGGTCCTGCTGTCCTCCTTTGACTGTTGACTGTTTCTATCATTTGTTGGCAATATCATTGTGTTCACCGTTGAAGTTGCTCGTTTGTTGCTCTCTTTTATTATTTTCATTGTTCTCTTTCTTTTCGTTGCCCTGTGAAGACCACTTCCTACGGCTGTTAGTGGGCACATCGCAATAAACATAAATAAATAAATAAATAAATAAATAAATAAATAAATAAATAAATAAATGAAAGGGTTACGAGGGCGCGCTCGTAATCCATGTAATACGCCGAAAGGTCGAAGAAAGGTCGTAATCGTGACGTCGCCCCCAACTTCTTTACGGGTGTCGGTCCCGGAACCCAGGCTCATCCCGTGTTTGTCGCAGACGCGCTGGTTCCCGCGCGCGATAGTCGGGGGACTGCTTGTGTTAGTCGTCAGTACCCTGCCGCCGCGTCACTTCCGCTTTTCTCAGCGATTGCCAGGCATCTAGCAGATGGCGCGCCAACCGTGCGTGGCCTGGGTATACTGGGAGAAAACTTAGCGATCGGCGCACCTTGCTACCGAGCGGCAAATTATCTACAGATAATGTTTACTACATTCGAATCAGTGCGAAAGCAGGGATCTGTGCTACCTAGAAGACGACAATGAGCGGGCAGCATACCGTGGTGCGGAGCACTCGCGCCAGGACAACTGCGAACAGACGACGAATGATTTTGTTCGGGGCTGGTACCCAATGGATTAGTGTTTACGCATTAAAAGCGGCGGCTACCGCACTTTGCAGAAGAAAGTGAGCGCATCCATGTGTGATAAGCCTTTTATTGTTTTCTATTTAGCGCTATTTCACGCAGTTTCAACAAAAAAAAAATTGTGTGAAGCCTCGGAGTAAGTCGGCTAAGTTCGGGTTAGTTCGGAGGAGCGTTGCGCAAGCGGCAGCCAATAGGAGGGTGACCTTGAGAATGACCTTAGACAACCTGGAGAAATAAAACAAATATTGTCGCAACTGGGTTTCGAACCCGCGGCGGCGCGAACAGATCATCTGCGCTGGCCACTGCTCGAGAGCGCCGTGTTATCGCCGCATTTTTTTTTCTTTATTGCCTGTTGCGGCAAGTACAGAAGCACCCCAACCGTGTCGGTTTGTATGACATCAAAATTTGTGTATTTTCATTTTAACGAGAACATCCGTCACTTCAATGACTTCATCACGAAAACCTTGGTTCGCGAGGATGTCACGCAGCTTGCATACATTCTCAACAAAATAACTGCACACAGGGCCGACACCGGGATCACATTTTCTGACTCCTATTCGAGACCGCCAGATCACATGCAAGGCAAGAAGAAACAGCACATCATATGGAACCAGCTCTTTGTTAATAGCGAGAAACCGAATATCTCTGGGTATGAGCGAGAGGTCTTTTTTAAGGGTACGTTGCAGTACGTCCCAAAAGAATACAGCGTTCAGCAATCGAGAAATACAACGACACTCTCTGGTTTTCTATATAGGAGGCAATTAGTCCCCCATGGCAGAAACACGCCTCTCTCTTCTTGCGAAGTTTTCACATGTAGGCAACGTATTGGTGTGCGTGCAGTTTAAAGGAAATAGTTTAAACTCCCGCTGGGACCATCATTTTCTTAACCAGTTTTATAACATCTTTATATACCTTGACCTCCACTGTACAAAGACCTATAAATTGTTTCTGGAAGCATGATGTCTACTATACATCAGTTCAACTGTTTGCGTTTCACATTGGTGATATACTCCTTTCAAAATTGCTCTGTCGGAAATCTATAAGCACTAACGACTTCCTTCGAATACCCACTAACAGAGTATCTGAGACTGTCTTTAGAAGAAACGATTATGTTTCGAAGAGCAGACGAGAGGCGCAGCTTCAGGAAAGTTCGAAGAAAAGGGTCGCGTTGGTCTCTGAGAAACAGAAACCTCGACTCGAATAGTTTCACGGTGAGATTAGGTAGCGCCAGACCTCCACCAACTAAAGGCCGGAATTGGTTGTCACAGCTTGCTCTCTCAAATGTCGACTGCCAAACAAACGTCGCAGACACTCGGAGAATTTTCGTTACATTCGCTTCATTTCAAAACAAAGCCTGCACGGAGTACCACAATTCGGCAAATAAGAAATCATTGCAAACGACAGCCCGCGCAAATATCGACAAATCTCCACCTCCCCATCTATTCGCCTTCTCTTGTAGTTCCCTTGTTCTCGCGTTCCAGTGCGGGGCGTTATCCTGATACTGAGCTAAGGGAACCCCAAAGGTAAGTGCACTGAGTACGTGAAAACTTGACATTTTCGTCAACTTCAGGCGGGCGGCTACAGTCGCCATGCCGTAACCCAACACATTTATCTAGATTAATGGGACAGCCAACCACATCACAAAGCCCTTGGGCCAGTTTCTATGCATTACCATGGCTGTCCTCATCAACACAAAAAATAGCCAAGTCACCAGCATAGACTAAAATTTTTATTTCGCACGGTTTTAGTCTATCGGCGCAGCCGATCATGCCTTGTGTTAAATTGAAATACACTCTCACACTGGGCATTACTCGTCTTTATCAGCCTCCATCTCTGGAGCGGACATATCAGACCAGCTTAACCTCGATCAAAGCTTAACTGGAATCTGATATCGTCGCCAGACTGGTTGACGACCCAGAAAAGCAAAACCATGTGCCAAGCAGGCTAAACATGTCTGCTTGGTTTAACTGCGTTAAAACTTGTTTTTCTCTTTCAGCGCGCTCGTAGTCCGTTGTAGAGTACAGAACATGTTGTTGTTGTTGTTGTTGACCTCACACAATGGCACATGTCTGCGCCAAAGAACGAGCGATAACACAGCGGCGACGAAAGAGGAACAAGCGAATACAACCGTGGGTGAGTTGCCTTCTCTTCGTTCTCTTTTCACGCATGCGCGATTGGTCGGAGTGTACGGACACGAAGGCACAATATGCTGGACGCCACGTTTTGCCGAGATGCACGTCGCACTGACCGCTAGTGCTGCATGACATTCAAGCCGCGGACAAAGCAGACGTAAGTAAAAAGAGATATGAGTGCCTGCGCAGGAGATAAGGAGCGTAGTTCAGTAAGGAGCGCAGTTCAGCCTCGAAGAAACCACTGGCAATTAGAACCAGTTGACAACTCTCGCCGCCTGGGAATTGACTCTCAGAAGTGATATTTACTTTACAATGGAATGATCATGTAAACAGTCTAATCAGAAAACTGAGCTGCATAACTGTAATTTTGAATCGCTACCGCTATACTCTTCCAAAAAAAGTTAAACTAATGGTTTACAACGCTCTCTTTGTCTCCCACCTAAACTACTCTCATTTAGTTTGGGGAACAACAACAACAAAAACTAATGTGTTGAAGCTTGAAAGGCTACAGAAAGAAATAGTACGAATAATTGAAAACGTTGAATGCACAGCACCTTCTTCACATATCTTTGCTTCGCTTAATTTATTGAAAGTAAGAAATATATACGAATACAAATTATGCAGGCAGTATCGTTTAAGTGTCCTACAAGAGAGTACAGTTTTTAGGGAAATGGCAGAATTAAGACACAATTATCCCACCTACAGCACCAGAACTCCAGAGCGATGGAAAGTTCCAAAATATCGCACTGCATATGGACAACAAGCACTCCGGTATAATCTTCCGCGATTATTGAATGCTGCAGAAAAAGAAGGTGCTGATATATTCAATATGTCTCTTTCAAATATGTACAAATATTTTGCTACTCATACTCTTTTTTGTGAATGAATGCAAATGTCTATCCTTATGTTCAATTACATTACATTGTTTCATTTTGGGAAAAATAAAACTTTTTTCCAGGCGTCCAAATCCAGTGCTCTATTGAAACTCTTATTTAGGCTTATTTTATTGTCTGATGCGATACAGTGCTGTTTTTCTTTTCTCTTTGCAACAAAAAAATGTGACTCCAGGGCGGAGGATTTTTCAAGGCGCAAACGTACGGCTTTTCTCTCCACCTCCTTCCACTTCTTTGTGGACAATAAAACTTGTATGTATGTATGTATGTATGTATGTATGTATGTATGTATGTATGTATGTATGTATGTATGTATGTATGTATGTATGTATGTATGTATGTATGTATGTATGTATGTATGTATGTATGTATGTATGTATGTATGTATGTATGTATGTATGTATGTATGTATGTATGTATGTATGTATGTATGTATGTATGTATGTATGTATGTATGTATGTATGTATGTATGATCTTTGTGATCTCAGATGTGTGCGAGGTGTTCCTGATTCTCTGAAATGCCTGATTCTGAAAGACGAAGTCTGCTAATGTGTTTTGCGAGGGGGGTAACAGCAGTGGGAGTAGCTACCAGGGAGAGGAACTACGCTGACACATGTGACGTCACTGCGTTCGGTCCATTCAGCGGGGTGCGTTGCCACGGCGCGTTCCAGTGTGACGTCAAGAGTGACGTCATTGCAACAATCCTCTTCCTCCTTCCAATGACATCAGCAGCCGTACGACGACCTCTACTGGTACAATCACTCTAAGCCAAAGGAACGGGCAGATAATGTTAGCGTTCTTCCAAGCTTTTGGTACGCAACAGCCTTTTGCAACGCAACAACCTTTTCGCAGAATTTGCTTAGTAGGAGATTCGCTTAGTACGCAAAGCCACGAGCACAAATTAGGTCTTTGTTCAGTTTGAATATGGTTTATGGTATATGGGGGCTCAACGGCCCAAAGAGACTCGGGACGCAGTGGTGAAAGGCTCCGCATATTTCGACCACCTGCTGTTCTTAACAAGCACTGACATCGCACAGTTCATGGGCCTCTAGAATTTTGATGGAGGCTAATTTTTCGAGTCCCGTGTACTGTGCGATGCAGTTTGAATACATTTGGTGTTAGACTCAGACGTTATAACATTGACGGCCAGAGGTTTATCTCGTTTGGGACATGAGATGTAAACATGAATTGCTCGCGGGAATTCTCGTTATGAAGTTTGGATAACATTTGAAGCAAACAGCGCGCAGACGGCGTAGGTACGATTGTGTTTGGAAAGTTTTGGAGTCATGCGTGCCAAGAAAGAGTGGTAGAAACTGAAACTACAAAGCCCGCCAGTCCTCCCTCTCGACATTGGTAATCTGCTTGCATACGCCTTGTTCTGGCAGTGACAAAGCGTTCGTATCCGCTAAGCAAGAGACACACAAACGTTATCATTGGTTCATAATCCTGGCAGACGGGTGACAAGCTTAATTCCTCCACCCTAGGCGCGGCGCTCGCGCTTTTCCACTGCGCTGTTCGTTTTCCCACCGAGCATCGAAGCGAGAACAATACATTCCGGTTTTTTTTTTTATCCACAGCGAATTTTCCGTACGATTTATTTTGTCACAGAGCAGCTGCCCTTCAGACGCCAACGCTCGCGCGTCTCAACGCAGCCTTCGATTGGCGAGCTCAGGGTTGCCATGGGTGACGTCGGCAGGACGTGGTTTCGGTAGGCGGGGCGCTGCTCCCTGGTGCAAGTAAATGGCTGACAGAGGACACATTTCGAGCTGATGGAAGCTGCCAAGTGCCAGCGATAAATGTTCTACGTGCATTATCTCCACTTTTGATGAGCGTTTAGGAAGACTTGATCGGGGACGAGATCGCTATTAGTAAGCCTCCCAGCCTCTCCCAGGAGTTTTACATGACCAACAGAAAGACGTTTCACGGTCCCTTAAGAACGGCGGACAGAAACCCGATATCGTTTTCGGCCTTATTTGTAGGATGCAAGAAAGTGCTTCAAATATGTTTCTGACACTTTCTAAACTACGACATGCATTCGCAGTTAATGCGCAGGTAAGGATATGCTGAATCACTCTTATACTGGGTGTGGAGAATGTACACTCGTACTGCCGTCTCCTACACATGCACGGTTCTTTTTCGAATGTCTTTTGGGAAAACATCTGACGTTTAATTTTGTAAAAAGTTGGCAACCTAAAGCGATGCCTCATTTTCCTTCCAGGTAGTTTCCTTTTGAACTCACACATTTAATCCAGCGTTCACCCAACGTCATGAATATGCTAACAAGGCCTTTCTTGGGATGGTCATCTCTTGCCATCGCGAAATATCAATTCAATTCAATTTATTTTCAGCACCACATCATAGTGCTAGATGAGTTCTCAGGATCTCTTATCTGAGATCTCATCTTTCTTGCATTTCGTGCTTCTGCATGTCACGTCACACCAAATTTTTTCCCCCGTTAGAAAACGCGTGATTGAAGGTGATTATCTACATCATTTTTATAGCTACATGATAAAATCTCTTGTTCATTCTTTATGTCTTTAATTGTTTTTTTTTCTCGAAGTGGTGAGTTTCTGTTCAGTGTAACAAAATGCGGCACCGCTGCCGCCGCCATTGTCTGTAACGGGGGCGCGGTTGCCGTCAAGCCGACGATTTTTGTTGGCTTTTTTGCCGCGCTCCCAGCACTATGATGTGGTGCTGAAAATAAAAATTGAATTGAATTTTTACGTTTAATGAAGTGGAGCCGACATCCACCGCCTGCTGTGGATTCGCCCAGCATTGAAACCAACGAGAAGCCTGCACCTGGCCGCAGCTGTCTGAGTCCTACGCTACTTTGGCGCAGGTACTGTATCATGGCTTTGTTCTGAACATCATTACAACAGCAGAACGTGTACTGAGTTAGCTGTAAATTACTCTTCCAGCAAAAAAGCCGTGGCCTGTGCGCTACAGCGCGCGTGTCCGTATGTGTGTGTGTGTGTGTGTGTGTGTGTGTGTGTGTGTGTGTGTGTGTGTGTGTGTGTGTGTGTGTGTGTGTGTGTGTGTGTGTGTGTGTGTGTGTGTGTGTGTGTGTGTGTGTGTGTGTGTGTGTGTGTGTGTGTGTGTGTGTGTGTGTGTGTGTGCGTGCGTGTGCGTGCGTGCGTGTGTGTGTGTGTGTGTGTGTGTGTGCGTGCGTGCGTGCGTGCGTGCGTGCGTGAATACTCTACCCTAGGGTGCGTAACGGATCGGGGCACGCGTGGCGTAAAATAAGATGAGATCGCAGGTTTTGAAATGCCCTTCAGACGCACGGAGACATATTTGAGCCGCAAGCGGGCTGCTATGTCTAGATTATGTTTAGTTTCGCACCCCCCCCTCCCCCCCCCCCACCTCTCTGGAAAAGAAAAGAACTTTGAATGACTTACGCCGTAAGGTGAAGCAAGCAGATCTCTAGTGGGCCATGTATTGTCTGTTCGAGCTAAATGAGATATAACCACCATCATCACTCTCTCATGATAGAAGGCGCAGTCACATGTCGCCACACTGAATCAATATACTCAGTATATATAAGAGGCAACAGAGGTTGCTGTAATCGAAAAGTGTTGTACATGTGACCGAAATTTGTTTTCTGGGGTGTTACGCTCATAGGCACCTGCAACGTGTGAGTGATTTTTAAGAAAACGGTCTCTTGGCTGCAGGAGAAAATAAAATCAGTAAAAGTAAAGCTTTTCTGGTTGTGAGCGAAATAAGAAAAGACTGAATCTTCCGTAAATACCGAAGCATGCTAAAATGGCTAACGTGATTGTTCTAATTACTTCACCACGTCATTTTTTCTCAACCTTTAAGTATATACATTCGTAGGGCTCTTGAAGAAGTTTTCAAAAATAAAATCTAAGCCATCTCTCTTGCTTGGCATGAAATAAACGCGATTGCTAATTACGGAACTCTCCGTACAGTTCTCGTTCAGTAGCCTTTTTTACTACTGTGTTTTTGAGTTCTTTTGTTTGTAGGTCTGACGCTCCGTTAAGAGATGATCAGCACGTTTGCAAAGGCTACCACCACGCACCACGGTCGAAAAACTACAGTCTTAGGCCAATAGCACGCTGTTCGGTTTTCTATAGCTTTGCGACTGCGAGTCACAAGCCGCTAACCAATCAGCAGCGCCGAGGAAGTGAACGAAGCATGTTCCACATCCGGAATTTCGTTGCCGTTACAGGTCAAAATCGAGAATTCTCGTTCTGAACGAGACCAATTCGAGAAAGCGACCCGCGGTCGTACTCGCAAGTGTGAACATCGGTATACAGTCAAGCCGCTCCCTGTACGCAAGCGACAGCCGGTCGCACGCCCTCCGTCCGACTTGCAAGTGTGAATGGGCCTTTCACACAGCGAAGAAGAGTATTACGTGCAAGGGCTAAGCGCCAAAGTCTCTCCGCGACAGTAAGTACACTCACTAAGACAAATGTTACATGCAGCCATGAGTCGGTCTTGTCACTTTCCGCAATTCCTTTTCAAGTTTGTTTGTTGGTTGATTATTTATTCCGAACCACATCTAATGTTAGCGTTAACTCCGATAAACTTAGAAGTGAGATGGGGCTGGTGTCGTGTGCTTGCTCCCGTACTTTGTCTGTGTGTAATGTTCATTCTCAAGATCTTTTCAAAATGACAAGTCAACTATAGCTCATAGCTATTTTCATGTGCCAAAGTTTTCAGCAACTCCGATAAACGAAAATCATGCCGATTGACCGAAGAGACGTCCCGCGGGTCAGAAAAGAGGGATACATCGGCCTTTCAACTTTAATACGCTGCCATGCACATAGCATACCAGCGGTGTAAAGCGAAGTAAGGAGGTTATAAAAACCCCCTAAGTAGCCATTAGGCAACAGTCATAGTTTCTCGCAGAGATCTGGCCAGAAAAAGTTTGTTTTGTAACAATATTTGAATAAAAAGAGGTGCGTAGTTAGAGACTGTGAGCAAGCGTTGAATTTTTTTTTAAAATTCTAATCGTCCTGATATTAAATGCAGCGCAGGAATGCTGTCGGCAATGCTCCCCCTCTGGGTAGTAGTGCATATATATATATATATATATATATATATATATATATATATATATATATATATATATATATATATATATATATATATATATATATATATATATATATATCGAAAAACACAACAGAAAGTTTTCTTTTCTCACTAGCGATTTTCGTCTGGTATTTTGGGACCCGCCAACAGAAATTCTTGTAGTAACCACAAGACTTCCTGTAGTATTGAGCAGTATCCTACAACAGGCAACTTTGTCGCAAAATTTGTCGTAGCGACAGGACGACAAATATTTCTGTTGTACTTTGGGACCGGCTCTGTCGTATGTCACCGAGGTGTACCACCGACGTGCCACTGAGATGCCACCGAGGTGTACCAATCATCTGAAAAGATTGATGTCACGAGATTAAAACGCCAGTAGTTCGGTCCGTATAAGAGTGGCAGGCTATCAACAGGTGGATCCATATAAGCTGTCACCCCCGATTAGCAAAAAATGTGGACAAGGTGCACATGAGAATGCGTCCGCCTCTCTGGAGTCGGTGTATTAACTCTATGTAACACGGGCATCACCGCTGCCCAGGCGCGCTTCGAATAACGGAGCACCAAGCCGCCGACTGGACACGCAGCCGGCGCAGTCGCCGGGCAGAGATCCCGAGAATCCTGACCCCCCGGGCACCGTTGTCGGCCAAAGGCCGCAGATAAGCGGCGCCGTATACGGGGGGGGGGGGGGGGGGGGGTGCTGTTCGGATGTGTTCGCTCGACCAGCCTGACGCACGCTCTTTGGCGCGCTGACGCAGGGCCACGGGGGTTTACAGGGAGCGGGCGGCGACACCGACCCCACGGTTGCTGCCGCAGTCAGCAACGAGCGTTGCCGCCGGGCTAATAATAAGGCGATGGGTTTAACGCCCCGGAGAGGCTCTCCCAGAAGCCCGTGGTGAGGGTACAGAAAAAAAAAAATGAAAAGAAAAATAAAATTAGGCGGCAGTGACTGCAGGTGTGGCGTGAGTCGTTCGGCGTGGATATTTCTCGAGCGCGCCTCAAAAAGCGCCCACTCAAGTCATCTTTCTTCCTCCTTTTTAGTAAGCAGGGAAGGAGAATTAGTCAGCATATTTCCGACCCGCTGCCGGTGTAAAAGTTCATAGAAGAGTGCAGAAGAAAGAAAAAGAAAATACAATTGAACCCAGGCTCGTTCTGATGGCTGTCCCATTAGGAGATGTTGCCATCCGCCGCTGCCCCCCCCCCCCCCCCCCCCGCCCACCCCTCATCTCTCTCGCGGGCGCGCGCGCGCGCGCGCGCACACACACACACACACACACACACACACACACACACACACACACACACACACACACACACACACACACACACACACACACACACACACACACACACACACACACACACACACACACACACACACACACACACACAAACCGGTGCTCCTCCCGCGACACCTCCGCGCCGCTTTCAATCCACTCCCCCCAAGCAGAACTGAGGAGGTGCCCTCAGGTCATTCACTACACACACGGGCATCTGTTGCTCGATGCCACACGCGCACGCAAGCGCGGTCAGACATGCTGATACACCATGAATGGCTCAGTATGTGATTTACTAGTTCTTCACCGCTTCCGAAATTGTGTCAAAAGTTTTGATTCGTCACCAGCATGTCTGAATACAGGCACGTGTTATATCACCGGAAAAGGCAACTGCGTAGAACCGAACATCACCTGCTTCATAAGTCGATAGGAGAAAAATGGGAAATACGCCAGCGATTTGAAAATCACAATAGGAGCGATCACAGCAACAGCGGTAAACGGTGCTGCTGCGTAGGCGCGTCAAGAGATGGCCCGCGCCTGTAAAAGGGTCAGCTTCGCACTGGTGGGGAAAGGTAATCGTTAATTGGTTGCATAGTCGGATTATGGCGGCTCGTATTGTTAAAAGTGTTCATGTATCGTAGCATGAAAACGTAGGAGACTCACTGTTTAGGGCAACATGTTCCGTTTGCGGCATGCCTGCACCAGTTGCAATCAACGCTGTCGGCTATACAAAGCAACTCTTTGTACTAGAGCGCCGAAGGGAGCATTGGCGTCTCACGCCACATAGTTTTAGACAGTAAAAGGACCGTAGAGACATTCACAATCTGCACGAGTTCTTTAAAGTAAAGTAAGCCGAGGGTAGCAAAGGGAGCATGTTTAACCTTCCCACCATGGTCAAGATAGCGGCGCACCACTGCTGAAGCTGAAGTGGGGTGAAATGAAGTGGAGTCACTGCAAATAGGAACGACAGCTGACAGGCTGTGAGAGGAACGCATTAATAACTCGGAACACGTTTTTGAATTAGATGCGGAAGTCATTAGTGTGGTAACCGGACGAAGGCAGGAATTCAGATGACTGAGCTACGATCTTCCTCGTATTTCCCAATCGATCACTGGCCATCTCCCAAAGCGCCTGCTTGTCAATGGCCTTGAGGTCAATGACAACCCGAACACCAACCAAAGCCCCTTGCTAATACATAGTGGTGTCTGATGCGTCTGAACGACGCTCCTTCCAGAAGCCAGCTGATGAGCACTCCTTTTTGCATCGGCGCATCATCGATGAATTCGAGGAATTCAGACCCGTGGACAACTCCCTCGTCAGAGTTCAGCGCCCTTGCGAGGGCGCTGTATACGTCATACATGGAAGTACGCGACACCTCAGACGCCGTCGCTCGAGCGGAACATTTGCGGCGCTTTTCGGGCAGCAGCTGTGGGCAAGAGCAATGTCTGGCATCACATTCAAGACAAGTGGCTTCCACCGAACGTGGTTGGGACAGGCAACGCCTGTGCGACAGCGTTGCTTGCTGAGCGTGAAAGGTTTTCCAATACTGCAGCAAGGATAGTATAAGAAAAACAGAAAAAAGATGCTTCTAGACCTCTCGCATATAATGGAGCGATGAACGGGCCCCCTCCTTTCTCCTCCATCTCCATTAGAGCACCGACTGTCCGGCCAATAGGGCCTCTGTGACCTAAGACACTCTATATAATACAGTCGAATATCGTTGTAACGAAACGGCACATAACAAAATAATGGATACAACGAAGAGTTGACAATTCCCCTTGGGAGCTCGATCAACACGGGCTATAACGAAGTTGCGGATATAACTAAGTAATCTCCGGGCCCCTTCAGCGTCGTTTATAACGAGGTTCAACTGTATTCCCTTTGGTGAGATGTGAAGGCGAGAGATTTTTTTTATTGCACATCAACCTGGTAACGCCATAAACCCTGCAAAAATTCTCTTTATAGCCTTAAAGTACGCAGTCCCTGTAACTCGCTAGCAGGAATTCGGAACAGCTCCAGGCCATTGTCGCTAAGCTTAGCGCCTTGCTAAGCTCTATTTTGCTGCGAGTTGGTCATTGTCTTTTTTTTTCTAACGTCACGGATGATGTCAACGTGCTTTTTTCGATGTTCGAAACCATGCGGCGCGTGGTGAGTGTCAAGGGAACAAGAAGCGTTTGTCACGAATTCTCGGATATGCACACTATGAGGTCATAACATCGCATCCTGCCATGAACAGTAGCGGCCCTGTGACCACACAAAGAAAATTGACTTGGTCTTCATTGCCTTTCACAGTGACGACACGAACTGTGGGCATGCACGGCATTTAGAGCATGCCTACACTTCGGGAATAAATTTAAGGCACATTCGTCTCAGACCAGCGCCTCCTCTACTTATAGAGAAGGCGCTCGAGAGAGAGATAGAGAGAGAGAAACGCTATTTAGTGTTGCTGGAGAGTAGGTTCGAAAGATGCTCTGCCCCTTGCGGCTACGCGCACTGCATTTCCCTTTCCGCGTTGGTTTCAATTTAATTGCACAAGCTGTTTTAGATCGACCCGCCGCGGGTGGCTCAGTGGTGAGGGCGCTCGACTACTGATCCGGAGTTCTCGGGTTCGAACCCGACCGCGGCGGCTGCGTTTTTATGGAGGAAAAACGCTAAGGCGCCCGTGTGCTGTGCGATGTCAGTGCACGTTAAAGATCCCCAGGTGGTCGAAATTATTCCGGAGCCCTCCACTACGGCACCTCTTTCTTCCTTTCTTCTTTCACTACCTCCCTTATCCCTTCCCCTACGGCTGCGGTTCAGGTGTCCAACGATATATGAGACAGATACTGCGCCATTTCCTTTCCCCAAAAGCCAATTGTTATTATTATTATTATTATTATTATTATTATTATTATTATTATTATTATTATTATTATTATTATTATTATTATTATTATTATTATTATTAGTTTAGATTGTGTCGGTTTGTTGCTCAGTTGCACTATCAGCTCGGTGCAGGGGAAAAATTTTGGGGAAGGAACGAGTCGTCGATCTCAGTTGCGGCAAACTGATGAAGAGGGCACGTACTATGGGCTCGTACATAAATGATTCACTTGAATCGTTAAAGTAAGGAATACTGCCATGTTGTTACTTGTGACTCTCACTAGCTGAAAATGTGTGCCGCAGTGTTATTTGTCCACACTTTCAAGATGAAAAAGCAAGAGCGGGGGTACAGACCCGTTTCTATCGTTGCTTTAATTTCTCCTGCATATTTCGGCATCGGATTTTGTACAAAGAGCAGAAGCCCACGGGCAATATTTGAGTTACTGACGGACGGCCATACTAAGCTCCATCTATTTTTTATGTCTGCGCTAGAGGGTAAAGCAGAATTAAGAGCCGAGTTGAAAGGTGACAATCCGCGGTCATGCCGCCAGCACCGATCATGTATAACACGGGTACGTTTTCCTCTTGGGCCTTCCCTTACAAAATTTTTTTAGACAGTCCAAAGACTGTCCACAAACTTCTGTCTATAAAGTCTATAGACTCTCTATAGACAATTTGTAGAGAATAGTCTATAGACAATATAAAGACAATAGATAGTCTATAGACAATATATATATTTATGGCCATACACTTTTAGTAGACCTCTCTCTACACACAGTCTATAGACTACGAATAGACAAAAAGAAATATCTATAGGAAGGAAATAGAGTCTATAAGAAGTCTATAGACTGTCTATAGACCATTTTTGTAAGGGTTACGGCCATCAATCTAATGGAGCTCTGCTTGCGCGTCATCATTCATGCTCCTCAGTACCGACAGGAGTTCAGCAGCCCCCTTTTCTCCGTGCAGCGGCAGAGACACCTGCTGGATTAACGTTCGTCCCTCTGCAACTGCAGGCTTAATTCCTCTGCAATGAGTGGGGTCGATTGGTTTGCCGTGGGTTCACCTGCTTTAACGTTTTCAGCCATTGTAGTGTCCAGACCATTCTCCCTTCTTCTACTGCTGCTTCTTTTTCTTTGTAGATGGGGCGGTGTCAACACATGTGATGCATGTTTGTCTTGTCGTAAGGCGATCACAAAGGAGTCAGTGCTACTAATGCGTTTTCACCTATCCTGCTAGAATGACTTTTTGTGGATGTGTTTCCGGCGTGTGAACTGCTCTATGATTGTGTTCACGCGTGCCACTGTGTCACTATGAATCGGAAGCTGCGTGGAACACGTACGATAAGGTCTCGTTAGGCTGTAGACGAATGGTTGTTTACGAGTGGTTGGTTTACTAGTGTGCATGACGTCGCCATCATGTACACAAGGCACGATACTCGTAAACAACCATTCGTCCGCTCATTGTTCTTGGAAAACGATCCTTTACCTTGCCAGGCCTATACTTTATTATATTTTTGTAGCTGTCATCTGCGTAGTGCTCTGCACGAATTAACACAGTTTAAATCTTGAATGATTACTTTAAACCTGGATGCGCCGCAATCTGCGGTAAGCAATGTCTTATGTCTAATGGATGCGAACCGTAACTGGTAGAATATATTAACTTTTGAAGGCAAAAAAAAAAGGCAACGAAAAAAATACGACCATTGTTTAATTAAACGCTATGTCTGAGCTTATTTGTTCGGAGCACAACGGTAAAAAAAAGGCCGTCGTTGCATGGTTAAGCCTACGTGTGAGAACTGAATGGTGGAGAGCAGATAACTGAATGGGCTGAGGCGTACGCTACTTAACGAAGCCGCTGAGCGTGCCGCTGGCGTTGGCAAGCGTCCATAATTGGGCTTCACCAACTCGGTCAGGCCGGGAACTCGTAAACAAACCAGTCACCCGAAATGTCTTCGTTGGAAAGGAGTCTTTCCCACGCAGGACTGAAGTGTAGGACCTAATTGACCCCTAGCTCCATCCACAGCCGTCCCGGGTAGCGTGTGGGGTAATTTGCGCAGGTATTGCCTTATGCCACGTTATGTCGCGTGATCAAAATCACCGCCTTTCGACTCGCCGCAGTGCCCTCACAGCGTGAATTGCACGCGGGGCGCTAAAACAAGCCCAGGGTTAAAAGGCGCCTCAATGAAGCAAGAAAAATAAATGGAAAGGCTGTCGCGTCTTCTGTTCTAATGCGTTTCGACACGCTATTGAATTGCCGCAAATTGATGCAAGGAAATCATCATAAATTTTGATTTGCCAATATGGGACAACAGTTAATTATGCGGCTCGTTACGTGAACACTGTTAATGAGGCCCAGGTTAAAATGCGGGTTGTTGACACCCGGGAGACATATCAGTTCTATGTATACGCGGATAACTGTCAGCTCGCGTCGGTCGGTGGCCGAGTATCCCTCTATGAACTCCGGCGAGGACTGCGAAATGAATTGAATTGAATGTTATTTCTGAGCATTTATACATAGCATGTTTTAAACACCTGAATCACTAGCTAAAAGCTAGTTGGGATCCATGCAAATCACCCGCCGCGGTGGCTCAGTGGTTAGGGCGCTCGACTACTGATCCGGAGTTCCCGGGTTCGAACCCGACCGCGGCGGCTGCGTTTTTATGGAGGAAAAACGCTAAGGCGCCCGTGTGCTGTGCGATGTCAGTGCACGTTAAAGATACCCAGGTGGTCGAAATTATTCCGGAGCCCTCCACTACGGCACCTCCTCCTTCCTTTCTTTTTTCACTCCCTCCCTTATCCCTTCCCTAACGGCGCGGTTCAGGTGTCCAACGATATATGAGACAGATACTGCGCCATTTCCTTTCCCCAAAAAACCAATTATTATTAATATGGGACAACAGTTAATTATGCGGCTCGTTACGTGAACACTGTTAATGAGGCCCAGATGAAAATGCGGGTTGTTGACACACGGGAGACATATCAGTTCTATGTATACGCGGATAACTGTCAGCTCGCGTCGGTCGGTGGCCGAGTATCCCTCTATGAACTCCGGTGAGGACAACGAAATGAATTGAATTGAATGTTATTTTTGAGCATTTATACATAGCATGTTTTGAACACTTGAATCACTATCTAAAAGCTAGTTGGGATCCATGCAAATCACATCTAGTGAAACTAAAATGCAGCCATAAGAACAAACTATTTGCAGTACACGATGAAGGCTTTTGAATTCAAATAGAAATGACTGCATCCGCGAGATATGTAGTTGAAAAGTTAGCAAGATTTTTCATTTTTTCTTTACTTTCATTAAAAATGGTCCTGCAAAGCACCGTCTCTGCCAAGGAAAACGTGTGGTATGTGTGCATGAAAGATGGAAATTGGTTTTGGGGGAAAGGAAATAGCGCAGTATCTGTCTCACATATCGGCGGACACCTGAACCGCGCCGTAAAGGAAGGGATAAAGGAGGGAGTGAATTTCGACCACCTGGGAATCTTTAACATGCACCCGGGAACTCCGGATCAGTAGCCGAGTGCCCTAACCACTGAGCCACCGCGGCGGATATGTGTGCATGCGTATGCTTTCTGTTTATATTCTCTCTTTCTCTCTCTTATTTCGTATAGTCTTGTGTGCGTGCACAACTGACTCTATGAGCGGCTCGCACTGGCACACGTCACAAGTAACGCTGCACTGAACACAGTGCACTTGGCCACAACCAGTATTGTACGACAGCATTAAATTGGTTATCCGGCCGGAACACCCACGCCCATGACATGTTTTGAGGTCGCCCATAAATAGTCAGCAGTGCGTCGTTTGGAGGTCAGTTTGACCGTGACTTATGCACCATCAAGCAACCATTCAGTTTCATTGGATTAATGAATTTTAACACGAGGCACTAAGTAGCGGAGTGTTCCGGATAAATGCTTCGCCGGTGGGGTTCATAAGGTTGTACCTGCATTTCATTATACGAGCGTTCTTATGCCTCGTCCCCATCGCATGGCAGCCACCGCGGCCGGGATAGAACCCGGGACCTTGAGCATCGTAGCCGAATGCCATAGTTAGAGCTACCACGACTGGCGTTGACGCTCACGCAGGAATTTTAGAGAATCCGTGTCCCTGGTCCCAGTTTGGCGCAGGTGCACTGTGCACTGCGCCAATTAAATTACCACCGTTGACACAACCGCTGTGTCGACGATGGCAAAGAAAGAAAAAAGGCATGAAAGGCAAAGACTAAAAGAAGGCAGGAGAAAAGTGGACACAAAGAAAGAAGCAAAGGAAGAAAGAAACAAAGTGCGGAAGAGAGAAATGACGAAAAGAAAAAGACGCATTTTATTTTGCCGCGCTGCTTAAAATCGCCAGGAGCCCTTAAATCTTCGAAAGAGTTTCGTACTCAGCCGTAATTGTGAATATGCAAATACCGTTTCCTCATCTGAGCTTGCAAAGTGATCTATCTTCTTTTGGCAGTGTACAGGATAGGCCGAAATGACACTAACATATTCCAAGTGGCTGGGGAAATGTTCGGGCGCATCCTTTGTTTTCTTTCGGATACCAGGGACAAAGAAAATGGCCACAGTTATTCTCGACTCACTCACTCACTCACTCACTCACTCACTCACTCACTCACTCACTCACTCACTCACTCACTCACTCACTCACTCACTCACTCACTCACTCACTCACTCACTCACTCACTCACTCACTCACTCACTCACTCACTCACTCACTCACTCACTCACTCAGTCGCTCGCCTCCCATTCATCACGAATCACCTTTCTACGCGATTGCTGAATATATAGGGCGCACGCTACGCTGACCACATGAAAAAAGACTGCTTAGTAAACGTTTGTGTTCATGTAATACCGCTATACCCCTGTTAGGGCTAGTTCATAATTAAACGTATTCTGAAGACAGGGAACAGGGACAAAAGTGGCGTTTACATGACGGGGTTGAGTTAAGAAGTTGAAAACCGGTTACTGGGCTCATGTAAACATCGCAGAGTCTGGTCCGGGAGTCGAGGGAGCGAGTCCAGTCAACTCCGCTGCAGGGGGTGGGTTGACTCGCTCGACCCCAACGACGGATAGCATGTAAACCGGATCGAGCCGAAGAGTCGGGTTAGTGGGAGGGGGGATGATAAATGCGAACCTGTTTTTCGCTTGCGCCCTCGCACCTCCGAGACAGCAGTGGCATGCCACGATCTTGGAGGATGCCACTGCCCTCTCCCGCTGCACTGTTCGACGCTTGGTGTCGCTGCAGTTGAACCGGTGTTGACTCGCTTAAATTGAGTTCATGTAAATAAGCAGTCGCCGAGTTGGGCTGACCTTGCTCAACTCGATCCCCTGACTCGACCCGCCGCTGTCGTTTTCATGTAAACGTGGCTAAAGAAGGACCATGACAACGACAGGACCGAGGCTCATGCTATCCCTTTGCCCTTCCTATAGGTGCTATCACTCACAAATGAGTTGAAACTTCAGTTTGTAATAAAAGTTCCTCTCTGTCGCGCGTGCACGAAAGACATTGCTGATGTTGCAACAACTATCGTAGGCGAATCTTGGGCATGTTATGGAGATAACTTACACAGCGGTGCCACCGGATCAACAAAAGGATATTCTTTAATTTCGGTCCCGTGAGCTGCATTACTTAATAATAATAATAATAATAATAATAATAATAATAATAATAATAATAATAATAATAATAATAATAATAATAATAATAATAATAATAATAATAATAATAATAATAATAATAATAATAATAGGTTTTTCGGGAAAGGAAATGGCGCAGTATCTGTCTCATATATCGTTGGACACCTGAACCGCGCCGTAAGGGAAGGGATAAAGGAGGGAGTGAAAGAACAAAGGAAGAAAGAGGTGCCGTAGTGGAGGACTCCGTAATAATTTCGACCACCTGAGGATCTTTAACGTGCACTAACATCGCACAGCACACGGGCACCTTAACGTTTTGCCTCCATAAAAACGCAGCCGCCGACACATCTCGAGCATTTCCGTGACTACGAGGATGGATTGAAAGGCATCTCCATTAATCAGGCGCCGCTGTTGGTTGCCTTGGTTGGTGCTACAGGGTCTTTCTGCGCTGCATAAGCCAACCACTGGGACTTCCTTCGCAAATGTTCACGTTTTTGCACTTAAGGGTAGAATTTGTTCGTTGCTCAATTATTTGAGCCGTACAACGCCGACCAAACACGCAGCGTAATCGCAAGTGCGAAGTATCTTGAATACTCTCCCCAAGGATTTCTCTCCTCTTATAGACGGGCGACGGAAATATACCGTTTCAATGTTCCTGTTTCGCGAGAACGCACTATATCGGTGTAACGCGTTAAAAATGCCCGTTGATTTATTTACTTACTTCAAATAGTCTGGAAATCCCGATCGTGTTGTAAATGATGTCGTGCAATAGAAAGAGGAAAGATGCCATAGAGAGGTCCCAAATGAGAGTGACGTCATCATGCACTTTCAGCTTCATACCCGAAATTGAGATACGTTCTTAACACGAATACGCCTATATGGGAGTTAGAAAGGTGTAAGCTGTCTCTTTACGTAAAAAGAAGTAAGCTCTCTGTTTAAGTTAAAAAGAGTGTTGAAAAGGGTAATCTGTTCCTTTAAGTTAAAAAGGGAGCTAAAAAGAGTAATCTGTTCCTTTAAGTTAGAAAGGAAGTTAGAAAAGAGTAAGCTGTCCCTTTAAGTTAGAAAGGAAGTTAAAAAGGAGTAAGCTATCGCTTTAAGTTAAAAGCGAGTTAAAAAATAGTCAGCTGTCCCTTTAAGTTAAAAAGTGAGTTAAAAAAGAGTAAGCTGTCCCTTTAAATTAAAAAGGGAGTTAAAAGGAGTAATCTGCCCCTATAAGTTAAAAAAGTGAGTTAAAAAGGAGTAAGCTATAAGTATGAATACTAGCAAGAGCTCCGAGGAGAAGAGAAGTACAATGAGCTACTGTCAAATTCTCAATTATTGCCGGTCGGCTCGCAGAACCTGCGGCATGCATCCTTGCTCGGACGAACCCGAGAACACAAACAATGTACACCCGAAGAGTACGGACAGTGGTCTGCATGCACTGCCTGTTAGGTGAGGGAAGCTGTTTCAGATGTAACAATTAAAGTTCTTGCAGCCATCGTTGCGCCGTTCCAGGATTACTGAAGCGAAAGCTCATTCAAACAACATATAACTTAGAGAGAAGCGCAGCTCCAAAAACCTTCCGCATAACAAAGGCATTCGTTTTCGTGCAGTTTCTGGACTATACCTTAATCTTTAATTTTATGAAAACATTATCAAAGAATTGCAGAACAAGGTATAAGCTTCTTTTGGCAGTTTGTAATTCGATTCCACAAGAGGCAGTCTTGTAGCCAGGAATTTAAAAAAAAAAGCTACAATGCTGAAATGTTCTAAATGCTCTAACAACTTGAAATTTAGAACTTGATGGCTTGGCGACCCATCGTCGTGCTGCAACACGATTTGGGCAAAAAAAAAAAAAGTCGAATAGGATTTTTTAAACTTGTGAAATGCTTTAAATTCAAAGCGTGATTTAGTCGCGCACCGCACATCATAAGCAGCGCGCGGCATACTTAAAAAGAACGCACTGCACACAAGCAGTGAAAGTCAGAAATTGAAAAAAAAAATGAAATGTAGGACGTTATATTTCACACAGCAGCATCAATGTTTTATCCACACCGCTCGCTCTTCAGAATAGTTATCAATATCAAAACTACCCAACATTTTTACAGGGGAAACTGAAAGCAAGAAACGTGTTAGCATACTGGTGCGCGAATAACGCATGCAGACGCATAGGAAACAATTTAGCGAAATTTAGTAAAATTTAGCGCGCTTCTGGCTGAAACTTGTGTCTTACTTTGCCTTGAAGTTGCCGGCTCCAAAATACGGCAAACACGCGGCTGCCATCAACACTCTCTGCGTTTGTCCCTCCACGCACCAAGCGACGTCTTCTGCCAGCTGAACGACACACGCGACGAGCTCAAGGCACGCAATCCGGAAGAGCGGATGCCGTTGAGAGAGTCCGCGCGGCGCGGTTCCCAAAAGTGAAGCCCTGAGGCATAACTGATCAAAGCGAGCTGAGACATGACGCGCCGGCATTTGAGTCTGCATGAGTCGCGCTGGACGATCGTCTGTCTGCCCATGCTCGCGTCTACATTTTTGTTTTTCTTAACCTCCAAACTTGCCGACATGTAACGCGGGGAGAAAAGACACGGATGGACTGAAGAGGGTGGGAGTAACAAAAATACGCATATAAAGAAAATTAAACAAATAAGCAAAAAAAATGGTCGTATCCGGTCTGCGGAAAAAAAAAAGAGGTGATCGAACTGACTGTGCGTCACACGCCACGAAGCGAAAAAATTGCGGGCGATAAACAAAAACTGATGCGGAGGATATGTGTTTAGCCTTCTTTTTTTGAAGTTGCATTCCGACCTCGGTTTGGGTCAACGGTTCCGTCACTGCCGATCGATATCTAGTACGGCACAGCCGTGCACAGTGTCTGACTCACCGCGTCTGCGGTGTACAACACACTGAAACAAACAAACAAACAAACAAACAAACAAACAAACAAACAAACTAAACAGTGTTGCTAAGGTGTGGAGGCATGGAGAAAGGAAAGCTCAGGGGAGGCCCTCGCTATCTGATCTGCACGCCAAAAAGTATGCCGGAAGTCATGCGCTTTCGCGAGGACTACTGGGAGCTCTTGGCCGACGGCGCAGCCAATAGTAACTTTTCGTTGACGGATTATCACAGCGCTATGGAAGACGGACACAAGAAGAAGACACGCAATACAGGACAGCTCCCGTCCTGTCTTGCGTGTCTTCTTCTTGTGTCCATGTTCCATAGCACTGTGGTAGTCTGTCGACGAAAAACAATAAACCAACTAGTCAAGACCAAAATCCTCACTGAACCAATAGTAACCAATAGTGAACCAATAGCGTCGTCGTCTGCTGCATTGACTGCTGCGCACGCGCAGGCTCCCTGCGATGGCGCGGCCAAGTAGGGGGGGGGGGGGGGGGGAGGGCAGGGGGAGCCGGCTTCAAAAAAAAAAAATGTGACGTAACCGCCTCTCCTGAGTTCTAAGCTCCTTCCTCCATGTCTGGAGGACACGTATTTAAAAGGAAGGGTTCACGAAAACCTTCCCGCTGTCTTTATTTTTTACTCTTCCCGCCCCGATGGCACGTATTTGAGGCGACGCCGGATTACGACGCGAGGTGACAGCTAAGCCTGCAAGCCGAAATCGCTTGCCGCTTTCCGGCGCCGACCTGCTTGCTAATCGGACAGTGCAGTCACCTCGCAGAACGACGGAATAGGAGAGGAGCGAAACAGCTGCGCCTGGCGCCAACTCAGCCGGGTGAACGTTAGGAAAACCAGCATCCGCGTACAACGCGATACGAATGTACGAGCCAGAGTTCATTCAGAGAGCGCGGCGGGGCAGGAGAAGGCTGTATTGCGAACTCAGCTGAATGCGGTGAAAAAATGAACGGTTTCAACAACTCGTCAACCTTTTTTTTTTTGCGTAGTTAAAAAAAATCTATTCTGTGGCCCCTTCTGCATAAGCTTATGTTCGTTGAGCTGCAAGAAACGCATTTATTGCTGAGAAAATTGGATTTATAAATGGAGCGTTTCTTTTCTCGCCACTCGATCCGAACTCGTGACGTCAACACCCAAGATGACTCCGTGATCATCGTTTTGAAGCTAATGACGCTGTATACTATAGCCTCAGTGATCTGCGCTGGAAAAAAAAAAATCTTGCGCGCGAAAGCGACCAATGGTGGCGATACCTGTGTTTTATTTTTTGCACTAGTCTTGCTTACAAAGCCTTGGTTTTCAGCGAAAGCAGCCGCTTTGCGAGTAGAACGCGGTAATCTGTGAATACAGGTAGGCTAACTTTTTTCGCAATGTATTCTAGCCCTGTAAAATCCCGAAAATTGATCACATGGAATGAAAAATTCGAACTAATCAGCGATTCGTCATTATTTCCCCTGACACTGAAGAAATGCAAAAAAAGAAAATCACAGGGACACCTAATTACAATATGTGTTGGCAGTGTAACAGCATTAGAAGCTGTTGATGCCTTTACGTGGAGTGTTGTATCATTCATTCCTGGCTCTATTTACGGACCCCTACACTTCTGTTTTCACACAACCAGACATCTCTTCGAGTCAGTGAGCTGGTGGTTAGATGTTTCCCCGAAGGTGTCAAGAGGTGAGGACCCGGACACAACGAAGATACATCGAATCGTATAGTTTCACTTCCGGCCTGGTGACGTCACTGCCTGTCCTGAAGATTATGTGACCAACGAGGTATTTTTTTCCCCGATGAGGTTTCTAACGCTGTCGCATTAAAAATTGTAGATTTGGTAAAAATAAACTATGTATATGAAATTAAACGGGGCTAATTATACTAGCCCCTGAACCTCTAAAAATGGACCAAACCGTGCACATACACCCAGAAACGCGCAATAAATCACTATCAACATTCAAAATAATCTAATCAGGCGATAGTGTTGCTGAAGGTGAGCTTATATGCAGGTTTGTTTAGCCAGGAAGGTGGGATTGAGTAGTTAATGATCTTACAGCAGGCGATCTATCTCCGGCAGCTGACTCTTTGACCCTGCTTTGGGAAATGTGTTAAGAAGTGTGGTCTGGGTAATACTGCGAAGATGTGATATTCTTATGCAGATGTTAACAAAAACTATGTAGTGCTCAAAAGATAATACAGTTGCAAAAATGCCCTGTCTGTTTTTTTTATGTGTATTGAGGAAAATACAGTCTTGTTCATATACGATGCCAGTACTAATATCCTGTTTTGAGCCTCACTGCTTTGTGACATACATGTGTTTGTTTATTTCTTTTGAACATTTATGTGCTTTCAATATTGTTTTCTTTTTTTTCTGCAAGGCTTTGTCCTGATGCAGTCATGCTGTACTGCCCAGCCACGCTCACAAGCATCAATTCTTAAGCAGGCTGGTTACTATCATGTACAATTGCCTGGAAATAAACTATTATACTATTATTATTTTTAATATTATTATTGGCATGTCACCACTTTGTATCGCATATGATAGGCAGGACACGACAAAGCTATCACAAGTTGGCCGAGGCGACTCAAACCGGAAGCCCGAATTCTCTCAACACATCTCGACACAGATATGAAGTGAGGTTTACCTGAACAACAGATATTAAGTAGTCAATTACTGTGGCCTGACACACAGTTTGGCTTTACAAATGTGCGTATGTTTCAGTGGCGATAACGAAGTAGTGGCCATGTCGAAATTTTCGCTGCTGTGTTTTGCCGTTTGTTCTTTGCAGGTTACCCTGGCTTTGGCCAACGTTCGAACGAATTCTTTATCTAGGCAAAAAAGTTTTTTCTATGTAACTCATAAGCACATACACACACATCGCTGCGAAGAAAAGGAGGAAATCGCGCGCGCATCCAAACTTAGGCATCACAGCACGATACGCACAATCATAGAGTCTGAAGTCAAGGTGGGCAGGAGCTTTTCTGAACTCGGCACTTATTGCTTCATGCATTGCTTAATGTTATGCTGAATGTCTTTTTCTAATCGTCTTTTCATTCGTTATCTATCAGTGTTCGTAATTTGACGCTTTTAAAGGGCTCCGCTACCAGCCACAGGGCATCCCTTATAAAAATGGTCTATAGAGTCTTTAGACTTTTTTTAGACTTTATTGCCTTCATATGTATATTTATTTTTGTCTATTCATAGTCTACTGGCTGTCTATCGACAAAAAAGAAGGAGGAGGAAGGAGAGGAAAGTGGTCAATTACTGTGGCCTGACACACAGTGTGGCTTTACAAATGTGCGTATGTGTCAGTGGCGATAACAAAGTAGTGGCCAAAAATCTATAGATTCTCTATAGAATGTCTATAGGATTTGTATTGCCTATAGACTGTTCTCTAGGGCTTGTCTATAGAGAGTCTGTAAATTTTATATACAGACGTCTACGGGCAGTCTATAGACTGTCTAAAGACATTTTTGTAAAAAACAGATCCACGCAAGATACGTGCATTTTTTCACACGCGTTCAATGTCGAATCAGAAAGAAACCAGATCAAGTAAAATTGGCGATATACAGGGGAGCTAGGAAATACAAAACTAAGTTGAACACTGCGAGCGGGTGTGACAATTGTAACGACCCGTTGTAGCGAAGCGTGGAAGCTGGCAGTGATACCATAACTAATAATCTAAGTTGGAACAGTTATACTGTCAATACAGGCTCATCCTCCTACAGAAAAGTTGGACTTCTTCGCCGCAAACTTAAAAACGTTCCTTACCGGATAAAGCAGTTAGCATACTACAGCCTCATAAGACCCAAACTAGACTGGGACCCTTATACCAGGAAGAATATTTAGGCATTGGAGGCTGTACAGCGAAAAGCCGTGCGCTTCATCTTTTCAAAATATCGCACATACGACTCTGCCTTCATTTTAATGAAAGAAAATGCTATCCTACAAATCCAGAGACTAAAATTTCTATTTCTCCTGAAAAACAACAAACTTGCCATGAGTTCAGAACTTAAGCTTGCGCCCCTTAGAACTTTTCTCACAAGACATCATCATGTACACTCGTTAACTTCGTATCAAGCTAAAATTAATGCCTTTAAGTATTATTTTTACCCACGTACTACTCAGGAATGGAACAAGCTGCCTTGTGATGTCATCATGTTCATTGATTCTATTGACTAATTGTTGGCGTCTACATCATAGTCAGTGTTTCGCATTTATGTATGTTTTCTTGTAACAGTTGCACATGTCTCATTGTATTTTGCTTATGTTTCGCTCGATGAATTCATATTCACAATGCTGTATTCTTTCCGCCCCTCCTTCTAGGGCCCACATAGGGCCTGCAGTATTTGTTAACTAAAAAAAGCAAAAGACAGCAGAACGTGCGAACAGCGGAAAAGGAAGACGCGACCCAAGGGCAGACGGTGTTATGTAGCATTAAAGACGCGTGACGTTAACCAGCATTCGACGGGGCTCGGCCCGTTCACAATGCGAATCAACAATGCGCTCTTTAGAAGCCCGCATTCCCGTGGGAGTGCACAACAGACCACCGGACACCGAAGCGATGGTAGGATACGTGATACCTCGTTCTGTACAGCGCCGAGCGACCCAGACGCACCGACATGTCGGGCGATGCAAAGCCAGCCATTCAAGATGGGGTTGGCGGACACCGGTTGGAGAACAAAGATAGCGATGGTGGGACTAGAATGTTTAGCTGTAGTTTAGCCTGCCTGTGCATATGACCACAGCGAACAATCGCTTTTGAGAGGACGGAACAGCAGAGAAAACAAAAATCATAAAATTAGTTGTCTGTCTGTAGGACGTTGTTTCAGCATAATTTAAATGGTGAAACAGTTGCAAAAAATTTATTTTATTTATTTTTTAAACTGTGCTAATTATACATCTGATGCCAGCAGTCATAATTTTATTTTAGTTCATCTAAAGGAAAATTGCGTTGGCATTTATATACATAACTGCGCAAAGAACCGGTATACTTATGGCACAATCAATTGTCATTGTACAACAGCGGAAAGACCGAAAACAATCGTTTTCGCATATGCATCTTTTGAGAAAAAAAATGAAGAAGTAGGAAAACAAATTACATGACTTTACATATTGTGGTCCATTGAACAGCTTGATATATAATAGATAAGGGAGCAACGTCTCTATAAAAAATTGTGTACAATGACAAAGTAAAAATTTCTCGTGTAAGAAGAAATCGAAAGAAAGTGAGTTTCGAGAAATACGAGAAAGAAGATTAGGAATAACTACAAATGCCATAAACCAAGCTGGAGGACAATTAAAATCCGCCATATTTGCAGCCCTGCTCTTCCTTAGTCTTGCTTTTCCTTGATTTGGCGGATGTGGCAGCTCAATTTTTTTCTTGTGTTTTTTTAGGCATCAGTAGACCGAACGGAAGATTGCCAGACACGCTGCTGGTCACTTGTCAGGGAAGCTTTCTGTGTGCACGGACCAGCTTTGATCTTTGTGTGCTTCAAAACGTCTAGCGTACCTCTGATACCATAGCTGAAATCACACATGCCAACATACAATTTTCAGTGTTGGCATCCTGAAATCATCATCCTCGTCTTGCGTTGCTTTTGTGAGCGTCTTAGTTACTAAATACGAACAAAAATAGGCATAGATGGCAAGAAGCAGACATTATAAGTCTAAACTGAAAAACTCAAGGTGAAAAAATAACTAATAATGATTATGCGAAGGAATGCGCTAAAAGCGGCACAAGAAGACAACACACATACACACGACACAAGCGCAAACTAACAACTATTTATTCCTTACGGAAGATGCGTTTATATACGCAACGTTAGTTTTTTGAAAAATGCAACCTTCCCATCATCAAACACGTGACCATCACCACGACACAGCATCTGCACTTTTCATGTCAATATCTGTATTTGTAAGTGCAATAGAAGGAGTGCTTACACACGCTACATTTTCCGCCTTTTCGATTATAAACGCTTCGACTATCTCTCTTTCAATCCTTTCTTTCTGTTTACCTACAGTTGTGGTCCTGTGGGAAATTGGCTCGCATTTCTTCTTACACCTGCTGCAATGTTGCGCCAGATTCCCAGGGTGGTTAATTTTGTCGCAGTCATTATTATGCTCTAGAAGTCTCGTGTTGACACATCTACCCGATTGCCCAATGTAATAATACCCGTTTGCCCAAACTAATAATGAAAAAATGAGGTTTTTATATCGGCTGGAAAACGTTTAGTATCAGTTTTGCTAGATGCGCAAGGGGTTACAACTTGTGTCTAATTAAGCCTGTTAATTTTGGTTGCAGTTTGTTCAGTAATGAAACGGGATTTTCATAAAACAAAATGCGAAATATTCAATTTTATCAAATATGTCGCGCTTTAAAAGCAGCCTCATACATTACGGGGACACAAAAAATAGCGCGTCTTTCAGTAGACGCATTCAACTCAACGCGCGATTTTCGCGTACACTCAGTGAGCATAATAGGCCAGAAATGTTGGCACTCGACTCCCGGGACGCAAGAGGATGTTAAGGGGATTAAGTGCGTATTGCACTGTACGGGGATCCCCGCAGTACCTGGAGAATCTTTCTGGAACAGCCGCCTCCGTACGAGGCACTAAACCCGAACTTCCGCCCTGTTTCAGAATCATGTTTCTTTATACAAGAAGGAGATACAGCCCGGATAAATGTATACAGAAGGAGGTCCCGTAGTCAGCGACTGTACTGGGACCTCCTATATTGTTAATCAAAATGCTAATATGAATGCAAACACAGCAGTAGTAATAACAGGTAGTAATAACAAGAAACAATCGTGCCGTTACATATTTCCGCGGCGACACATATATTATATACAGGGGTGAGTAGGCATATACAACAACCAAGCAGAATAATGAAAATAGAAGTTATACAGTGCTTATAGTTATACAGTTATTCAGTACTACTGATACATTACAAAATTACTAAAAAAGCGAAAAACTGAACAGTAAAATGGCGATAGGGAAAATAGTGCACATATTAAAAGCATGCGGTGTACATCTGATGTAATACCTTATAATTCTAAAATGTGGTAGCTTGTCTAACAGTTATTGTGAAGTATTAACGCTTTTAGTTCATTTTTAAATTCACATACAGGTTTAGTATTTTTTAATTCCACCGGTAAGGTATTCCATAAGGAGGATGATGAAAAATAAACTGTTTCCTTCCCATAATTGGTGCGTACATGAGGCAGAATTAGGTTCCTGTTAATCGCAAATCTCGTGGTGCTGGTGTTGGTGAGCTCTGACCTTGGGATGGATGGAAATGAAATATGTTCATTAATTACTTTGTATATGAAGATACCAAGGTTAAGTTGGACAAGTTGAGGTACGGAGAGAATTCGCAGTGAATCAGCAAGTAATCCGCACCCGTCAGCGCTGTGACTCCGTCAGTAGTAGTAGTAGTAGCAGTAGTAGTAGTAAGTGGTTTATTAAAATAATAATAAAAAGGAAGGAAAATATTTTTGCTAGTCCCGGCATCTGCCATCGATACTGAAGCACCTGAGCTGGGGCAGCGGAAATGAAGGAAAGCAGGCAGAATGGAGAAATGAAATGAAAGAGGTGAGGGGACAGGAATAGAGGATAGGGGGGAAAGGTAATATACACAAACACTATTTACACAGTAATAAATATGTACAGGTTGCGCGCGTGATTAGTTCATGATGAAGCAGCTCCTTCATCGCACCAATGCACCACATCACCGCGACAAGTTATGCGTCAGAGAAGAAGCCTTCGTTAAGAGATGTTTCGATAAGAACTGATAAGAAACGCTCAGCAAAGTCGACTGGCTGCCTCCGCTGAAGACTGCCGAATAAAACAAAACGAGGGATGGATAAAACGTCGAAATCATCGTCCGAATAGAGCTTGAATACGAATGCAAGTCCAAAGTAATTCCAAAATGCGAGCAGCAATCAGCCCTACTTAAACGCCCCACCGTAGGAAGGAATAGGAAATATTGAAACGGCATTGATGACCACGCCGTGAAAAATGTGACGCAGCTAACCTTCCGCAAGAGAATTATGAGAGCAATGGGCTGAAGCAATGGCGCGGTCACGGGTTGACGATGCATAATAAACGCGCTGCAGTGCTGACGAACGGCGTGGCTCAGCCACGGCTTATCTGTTTTCGAGGCCGCCAATCATCTAAGAGTCGTCCACATGTGATGTGACATGTGCAGCTTTCTTGGGCAAAAAAAAAATTCGAAAATTGTAAGAGGCTGTTAAGGAAATACTGAAGGGAACGGTCCATTATTTTGAAGTGCAACAAATTCTTTCTGTTAAAGTGTTTTTCAGCGATCGCATCGAGCAGTCGAGAGGGCCATAGAAAATCAATGGGGAACGCTTTTAACGGCAGAAAAAACTTGAATACTCGGGAAAAAAAGATACAAGACCGCCGTCGGGTTATCTGCGGATATATCGATTGTTATAGTGAAATCTTACATTATATGAACGGTTTCGATCCCGGCCGCGGCGGTCGAATTTCGATGGAGGCGAAATTCGAGAGACCAGTGTACTGTGCGATGTCAGTGCACGTTAAAGAACCCCAGGTGGTCGAAATTTCCGGAGCCCTTCACTACGGCGTCTCTCATAGCCTGAGTCGCTTTGGGACGTTAAACCCCCACAAACTAATCTAAACTAAACATTATATGAACAAAGAATTCCGTTCATAAACGGTTTCGTGCTGAAAGATGCTGTTGTCCAGAATTGCTGGGTATTTTGGTATTCATGCTGGTTAATTCAAGTGCTTGTAACTTCCTTAATTTCTGAGATAATCAAGAGTCGGAATCTTCGAAAGAAACTATAGAAGATAAAGGTTTGTTGCTCTTTGGCAACGTTTGCTGCTACGTTATTTTATATTTTAGAAGGTGAAGGAAGTGGGTTAGAAGAGTTGGCAAGGCACACGCAAGTTTACCCGCCTCCTTGGAACATGTAAACAAGTGTGATTTCAACGGGCGTGCTATTTCAGTCATACCGAAGGCCGGCTTTGAAAGTGACAGTATGCGAAAAGGAGCACCGTTTGAGGGCTTTATGCGAAAGACTGGGCTCCTGCTGAATGCCTACTCGGTGGCAATAAAGAACTAGCAACTGCATAATCGCTACAGCTAGTGCCAGTATAAGGCGCAGCAAATGTCGTTGCAATCATATAGCCGTGAGCTACGCGACCATTTGCACGACATCCGAGCTTGACAAACAGAATATTTGATCGAAGAATATAACAGCGAACATCACAGACAGACACGAATGGCCCGATGGTGCAAATGTGCTCCGCACATGATAACACTGCCCTACATCTCGATATCTGAACTAGAAGGAGCGCGCAGTTTCGGTTTTCGTTGCCTTATCATAACACTTGCTCCATGTCTTGCATCGCTCTATACTTTGTGCGAGACGTTTTATTTTTATAGGATTAACGTAAACGAGCTTT
The DNA here is from genome assembly GCF_052857255.1 of Amblyomma americanum. Classification (NCBI taxonomy): domain Eukaryota; kingdom Metazoa; phylum Arthropoda; class Arachnida; order Ixodida; family Ixodidae; genus Amblyomma; species Amblyomma americanum. The sequence continues at coordinate 190,685,005 of NC_135500.1, read as the reverse complement.
ATGTGATGTAGAAGCGTCCGACGAAGCTTCTCCAGATACCCGTGAACGGGGTTTTCAGGCGCTGGCACGACCAGTTAAAATGGCTACGACTATATGCATATTTCGCACCACTGTCGGTCCCGAAGGGGAAAATCCGTGGGTTTTTTTCCCCAGACGCAGGAAGAACCGCTTCCCTCGTGATGTAATCCGATCGAACAGTGCTGCGCCAATGCTAACATCACTTCCGGGTTAGGAGCGAAAAAAAAAAAAAAGTCCGTTGAACGTCGCTGGCGGCGCCGCGAACCCAAACAAACCCCGTATGACGCACTACTGGCCGCTCTTGCTTCTCTGCTTTATTTCTTTCGATGGCGCAGCAACGCGGACACCGGCGAGGACTTCGCCGGCGCGCTTTGCCACACAACGTGCGCAGTTATGCGCCAGCCACGAGCACGGCCGATTTCCCGCTCCGCGCGTGTGCAGTTACAGCCCGCCGTCTCAAAACGCACTCGAGATATCCGAAAGTGCCATCGGCGCACGGCTTTGCTCGGCTGCGCTAGGGTCCAACGCGGCCCGGCTCCCTAACCCCGGGTTCTATGCCGCCGGGCTCCCACCGGCCACGAAAGGAGGGAGGATTATTACACACACAGAGAGACACGCTACGGGGGCGAGGCTCACCGCTTTTCGCGACGGAGCAGCAGTCCGACGCAGTCGCCGCTACGCAGTAGGCCCGGCGGCGCGTCCGACCGGTACCCGTGTAGGGGGTCCGGGAAGAGGCGGAGGCCCGGACCGGAGAGGGTAGCCCCGCAGCGGCGCTCCGGCCGCACACCGGAGTAGCCGGCCGCCGGCTTTCGCCGCGTAAACACCCCTAGCGTTGGGAGCGCGTGAGCGCGGTTGCGGAAGTTGGGAGCCCACGGAGCGCCCGGCGCGCGACGCCGGGTTCCCTGTACAGCGGCTGTTGACCCCCGACGCCAGCGCCATCCACCGCCTCCACCCCCCACTTGCACCGCTCTTCCTACTCTGCTCTCTCTCTGCGCCTTTTTGCCTCGCGCGCCGCCGCCGCCGTCTGGGAGATGGTCCGTCTGCACTTTGGGGCCGCCTGATCAATAGAAGACGGCTGCCGCCGCAGGCCGTTGCTCGCGAACGTGCGACGCGGCGCGGCTCATTTGAGTGGCAGTCGGAGGAGCCGTTTCCCGAGCTTTCGGCAAGCGCAGCGACCCGGAGAAAGCATCCGCCACGCGCCCACTGTGTGACAACGCACCGATCATCGCCTGAGAGGCATTCGTCCCCCACCCGCGAGAGGACGCCGGGACGCGCGCGCGGTGGTGGTTGCGCAGCCGCGGCAGCCGCCGGCTGCAGCGAAGGCGGAACAGATGCGACCGCGGGTGCGAGCAGACGACGCGCGGCGGGTCCGCGTTGGCATTGTGCGCCCGTTGGTGCCATCTGGTGACTTCAGCACGAACTACAAAAACCTGAGGGTGCGAAAGAGCTTGAGCAGTGCATGCTTCTAAGAGCAGGCCGATTTTCCGCAGCTGGGCTGGACGTCGCTCTCGGCGCTCCGGAGCGATATCGTTATCGGGCACTTCGGGACAAGCAATCGGAGGCCTGCGGTTAAGAGCCAAGATAAATTCGGGTGAGAGTTTCAGCCTGTCTCCTATCGTCATGGGGAGCGTACTCATGCGGAACTCCCTCTAGGGCGGTAAATGATTCCCTCCTAGGGTGCAAATCGGAAGAGAGGCGGAAAACAGCGTTAACAGACACATTGCGCTGAAAATACATTAATGAAACTGAAACTGATAGGAAACCCGCAGTCAGGTATGACTCCACGGGAATTAGGGCAAGTGGCTTTTCATTTTGGTGTACTGTCATCCATCACGTTTTTACGTTGCTCGATGTCTGATATCGACTAAATTGGCTGTTATTACTTAGAACATTTAAATGAAAGACCAGCGGCCAAGTGGCTTGCCGGACCTGAACCCAAAGGAACATGTGCCCAAAGGAACCCGAACCCAAGGAAAGCTTTTCAATAAGTAGTCTGAAAACGTAACTGGTTATTTGCGTGCAATATCCATGTTTACTATATTTCTTGAGCGCTGTGCTTGTTAATGAGGCTATTTCTGGGAAAATATCTTGCGCAGTTTCGTGGTCAAGAGAAATTACTTTCACACAGACGCGCCAGTATATCCGAGAAAACTTCGCTATTTGCTTGAGTACTTCTCTGCAGACTGTCTACGTTCAGTTCGCAAGAGCGCTCTCATTTCTCTTGCTGGTGATTCGTGGCAGGGTCAGGATCCTTACAGCATGGGACTCCCGGTGATGGCAGCAGCGAAGAATGCTCTTGAGACCCGATACATACTCCTAGCTACATTTATACGCTGTTCTACAGGAGCAACGTCTAAGGAGAGGTGGTCGGGATCAAATGAGATTGTTTTTACAGCGATAGTTGTTAAGGTCACGCTCCTCAGTTCTGCGGCGGCGGCGTTGGCGTTGCTGGCGTAGCGCCGTGACAGAATGATTGGTCATTATGCAATGGCGTCATGTATGACGTCACCGCAACACACCAGGTGGATTGGCCCGCATGCAGTGACGTCACGCATGTTGTCACCACGCGGAGTGGTCTGAGTACGGTGACGTTACCTGCAATGGGACGGAGGAGAACGCAAATAATAACGAATATTCAATAATAAATTCCCCACCTCAAAGAGTTGTCGCTGAATCTCGCATTACACATGGCCACCGTCCTGTGCTTTTTTTGCTGTTAAAATAATTAAAGACATGGGAAGTCGGGTGCACATCTTAATGCGGCACTGGTGCAGGACGTATGTATTCCAACGCTACATATATACAAGGAGCATTCAATCGCTCTAACACCTTCTCTTCTCAGCGCTAGTCTGGTGGCACACTGGAGAGAAGAGGTGGTAGCTGACATCTTGCAGCCTATGGCAATGACAACGGCTTGACGCCAGGGCCTTTTATATCCAGCTTGCGTTTCCTGATAATTCGCTGGTGCAGAGAATTTTAGGGATCCAAGATCCCCTCGCCGATCCATCCGCCGTTTCCTGGTCACCATGAGCAGCTTAAGCATTGCACGACTAAATTGCTAAACCACGTAAAGAAAGGCGGCGTAAAGACTTGTTCCTCCTTTCTCCTTGTCGTTCGCGCGCTTTCCTAGCTTAAAGAAGCGCATCTACTCTCACAGATAGAGCGCTTATATATATATATATATATATATATATATATATATATATATATATATATATATATATATATATATATATATATATATATATATATATATATATATGTATATATATATATATATATATATATATAAACAGGCAGAACTACCCTTGCCGGATGGGATGGCGACACAGATATAATAAACAGGAAAAGGAGAGTTATCGAGTCCGTCCAAGATATATTAACATATCCGAGTCAACTTCTTAACCAGAAACACGTTGCTTGGAACATCATAAAAAGAGACAAGTCGCCAAAACCACGGCTCTTGTCAAAGTAGAGGCAATCTACGGAGATGCTGCAGAGCTAGCAGATATGGAGCCCTTCGCATCGGCAGCCATCTATGTGCAGCCACCTTTTAGGTTAGGCGGCCGAAGGAGGCGGAGACGGCGGCTATATCTCTCGAGATCGCTTTCAGCGGGACTAGATATATCTTTATCAATTCAAAAATGGCGATTAGAAATTTTTCTGACGGCAGGCTGAATTACACAGCCAGCAGCATCATTAGAAAGATAAGTATTATCGACCGTCGAATGAAAATTATATGGGTCCCTGCGCATTCTTCCCAAGCTGGGATTGAGCCAGCTTCCGATTATGCCCGAAGATTCGCCAACCGGGCTGTGGGCTGCCCAAACCTGAAACAGGGTGCAGAGAGCATAGTCACGTAAGACGAAATAGCGGTGCACTAGAGAAATGATAAAATGCACTACACCCCCCGACAAATCTCTCTCAAAACTCTAGCAGATAACATATATATAGAGCTGCAGAGAAATACTCTACCCCATCCACATAAATGGTCCATCGTTTATCCCAGATCATATTCTCTAATGTGCAGATTTTGTGACCATCGAAATGGCGATATAGCTCACATATTATAAGAATGTCATGCGGACCTACTAGCTCCCACGGGTTTCTCTAGCCAAGAAGGGTGGGAGGACGCGGTGTACACCTCGGACCCTCAAAACCAGAAGAGGTCCTTGCATCGGGCTTTGGAAGTAGCAACTTCACGGACCCTCAAGGTCAAGGGGAAGAAGAGAAGATTTGACACCACTCGGAGATCTGACATTTATTTGATCGTTGACGAAATAAAGTTTTGCCATCATCATTGTCCTTAGACAAGGATAAGCGACCTGCGTAAACGACGCGTCGACATCTCTGTCGCCTTTCGTGTCGAACGTCGTGTCACCGAAAGCTCTTGCGTTGGCGTCTTGGCCGACGATAATTTAGCCGAGTGAGAGCTGAGAGCGATAAGTCCTGATACGGGTGGCGTCAAGAATGCCCCCGTATTAGCTTTCTGATCCAGGTAGACCTGGCAGTGAACGAAGCAGGAGGAGATGAGAAAGGAAGGAAGAATGAAGTTGATGAAGAGGTAGGCACAAAAAGAAAAGAAAAAAGAAGAGAAAACAAAAAGAAGGAAAAGAAGAAGGAGATAAGGGAAGAGGAAGAAAGGGAAGACGAAGAAGAAAAGAAGCTTTTTAGACCAATTTTGCGTCATCGGTGTGGGTGGGAGAGACCAGTCGCTTATTGGCGAGTTAGAAATTAGTGGACAGAAGAACTGAGGGACACGTTTGTGGGTCAGGACTCTCGTACGGGAGCTGGGCAGCGGAACAGTTATTGTTGTCCCTTCGGCATGTATAGGAGGGCGCAGAAGCTGGAATTTGTTTCGATAAATGTTTCATCAGTGTTTCCTAGCATCGATGGCAATATAGACGGACTGGATAGACTGATTACTTGGGTCACTACACCATTTGTGAGATAAGGTCATCTTTTGTTGTCGCTGGAAAAAAAGAAAAAGGTAGGGTGTCATTGTACTGGCTATCAGAAACTTTATCCCTTACACGTGGCTGAGGATTGACGGAACGTTCGTGCGTGTTTATTTCAAGACTGTAGATATAGCAGGACACACAATTTCACCTCAGGACTACTACTTTGCCTCTCTTTCAAAAAATGAACGCTCTGCTTTGTAAAATATAAGATAACAGCAAATAATTTCATCTTGCAGAAGAAGGTGTTGTATCGCACTTTGAATGCAGCCAGTTGCAATAATTTATATAAGTTGTTCACCAACGCTCACGGATTTGGAACATCGATAGCTTTTCATGCACAGTACGAAAAAATTTCCAGAGGACAGGATACGATGCATCACAAGACAAGTGCTATCCTCCCCAAGCGAACTGCCACACATTTCATTCTCTCATTCACCCGTGCAGGGCCCTCGACACGCCGTCGAGTAGACGCGCAGGTGCAATATCATCAAAGACGCCGTCTTGCCCAAGCGATAGCGGCTCTGCTTTGCGTCATTCGACGCCGAGGTGTCCCACTCGAAGGATAGATGCCGCTACCGTCGTACGCACGGCCGCCGTCGGTGTGGTTGGTTATATAATGTCTCCGTCTGTGTGGGCGTCAAACCACGGTGGCGAAGCTGTTGCGCGGCGCCAGGAGCGCTGCAGGAATCGTGAGACATGCTTACCCTCCGGACTGCGCTTTGGATCGGGTGAGATATATCTTGAAAGCGCCTACAAGTGGCGACTTTTTTCTTTTCAGCGTACCATTCGCAAAGTCGGCAGTTTGCCGGTTTTGTTCGACATTGCAGTTTTACTTTTTGTCATGACTGACGCCGTGGTGATTTTGCTTATTGGTGCTCAGACCATGTCCAACTCTATCGGCGGCACGAACAAGAATGAAAAAAGTAAGCAAAATATAGTTAAAACGGCTCAAGTGGGTAGATCTCAGGTCAGTAGTTTGTACATGGTAAAGTGGCATTTCTGACGGTGTGTTGCTTGTTTCAGCCTTTACTTGCTTCTCCTGCTTGAGTCAGTTGGTTGTTCGAATCAGCCGGGATTCAGGACTGGATTCTAGTTGTCTCCTAGTAATGCTGGTGTTTTTTATCTTAATGACATATATGCACTGAGAAGAACATTCAAAGATAGGAGGCCTTATATTTCAATTGAATTCATTTTTTTCTGCATTTCTATCAGTATAGAAATGCAGAAAGAAGGGGCGACAATTTCTCATGAACGAGGTCCGTTGACAGATTCTCCACTCCTTTTACAAGGCAGTTTCTTGCAACACTTAGACAATGAATGGAATCGGGTAAAAGTACTATTAAATCTAACTTTTTCAACATTTAGTTTGATAACTTGTTCAAAAATACGTTAATAATGCGTTCACCTAAATCCGCCGATGAGAAATTATTGTTAACCTGCGCTCTAGGAGAGAGTGTGAATGCTGTGGTCTGCCATACGACGAAGTGCGACACTGCTCGCAAGCTTTACACTGAATCTGTGTCAGCCTGATTCATAGAGGACGATGTTCTTTGCTAGGGAAAGCCGTAGTCCCAAATTGTGACGAATTGCAGCGACCGAAGCATCGCTTCTCATCGATACTTGCGCCATAGGGGCTGCAGGCAAGGCACTGTTTGTCTTGTTTATTTTTTGTTGCCCATCATAACAAATGTCTCCATTTATCACGTGATGCTGTCTGGGCGATATCATTCTTTAAAAACTCCCTAACTGACGGATATGTGCAATTAACGGCTGCAAGTGCACTGTGCGTTGTTCAAGCGACTTTGTGTACGCTCATGTCGTCCTATTAATTTTTTTTTTTTTTGCTCGACAGCGTCATCGCTTGGTTCAGTGGAGCTGGGGCGTCTGTCGGAGAACCGAAGTCGGTACCGTGGAGACCGGTCAACCCTGAAAAACAAAATGGTACGTGCACAACGCGCCCCGCCGCGGTGGCTCAGTGGTTAGGGCGCTCGACTACTGATCCGGAGTTCCCGGGTTCGAATACGACCGCGGCGGCTGCGTTTTTATGGAGGCGAAACGCTAAGGCGCCCGTTTGCTGTGCGATGTCAGTACACGTTAAAGATCCCCAGGTGGTAGAAATTATTCCGGAGCCCTCCACTACGGCACCTCTTCCTTCCTTTCTTCTTTCACTCCCTCCTTTATCCCTTCCCTTACGGCGCGGTTCAGGTGTCCAACGATATATGAGACAGATACTGTGCCATTTCCTTTCCCCCCAAAACCAATTATTATTACGTGCACAACGCTGTCGTGCTTCAGAGACCTCGCTTGTGCGTGCACCTTTTCAAAGCTGTAAAGATTTATGCCGGTTGGTGTGTTTGTGACTAACGTAACAGCAATAACCGCATAGACGAGATGGAGATGGAGGGAGGGACAAGGACAGTGGGCGTACCACCGGTGCTTGTTGTGCAATTCCCGTAGTGTACTCAGCGCATCGTCATTAACTTTCTCTTCGCCCTGTCCGAACGCCTGTTTGTTAAAAAAAAAAACTATACTACACAGTGCCGTTTTGATAGCGGAGTTCAGAGTCGTTATGCAGTCCAACCTCGTTGTACCGAAACGGTTCATAACGAAATAATGGATGTAACAAAAGAGTGACGATTCCCCTAGGAAGCTCGGCCAACCCGGGTATAACGAAGCTACGGCTGTGACGAAGTAATCGCCAGGCCCCATATTATTAGTTACAACGAGGTTCAGCTGTACCTCGTTAACCGCTTTTTGATGCGTGGCTAGCGCATTGTTTTTTTTTTTCGTTATGAGAAAGGCGGCTTCAGTAGTAGTAGTAGTAGTAATAATAATAATAATAATAATAATAATAATAATAATAATAATAATAATAATAATAATAATAATAATAATAATAATAATAATAATAATAATAATTGGTTTTGGGGGAACGGAAATGGCGCAGTATCTGTCTCATATATCGCTGGACACCTGAACCGCGCCGCAAGGGAAGGGATAAAGGAGAGAGTGAAAAATAAAAGAAGAAAGAGGTGCCGTAGTGGAGGGCTCCGGAATAATTTCAACCATCTTGGGATCTTTAACGTGCACTGACATCGCACAGCACACGGGCGCCTTAGCGTTTTGCCTCCATAGGCGGTTTTCATTTTGCGAGGTAGAGCCCGGCGCTTCCTTGCCCACGTCAATAGACAGAATGCGAAATGCACACCGCCATGTTTTTCGCGTGCCGTAATTAGGCCCGCCATGCTGATTCGGTCAAAAAAAACGAAACCTTTGCCAGACGTTGCATAAACAAGACGGCTGCTCTACGTGTAAAAGGTGAAATGCTGGCTCTCTGTCGCGTGCTGCTATGCACTCGCCGAGGATATACTACGAGGCGGGCACGTAAAAGGTTCGTTTCAGCTTCACGTTCATTATCTTCATGCTGGGCGAGCGTTTTAATGAACGGCGAAGCAAGTATGTATGTAGAAGCGCGCCGACCTGTTTACAGCGTTCATTTTCTTCAAAATTTTACAAATATTTACCGTGATGTTTTCAAATTACGACACGCAGTGGAAGCTTTTATGTTTTCGATCAGGATGAGGAAGCGATTTTGTGCATTTATCAACCCTCCGGACGCAAGTCGGTCGGACGTAAACACATCGACACTACTCCGCTGTATGAGGAAATAAGATGAGGCAACTGTTTTTTTTTAGTTAGCATATACTAGCGTCGTTTAGTCATGTATTTCGGCCTCGAGGAAAGGCTTTTATTAACCTACACTGCCGCGACCATGTGCACACAATGCGTTACAGCTACATATACTCTATCAGTCGAGCTATGGGTCACAGATGCACTCAGACAACCATGCGAAGATTATTGTTAGCTCTGCACTGTCATCTTCACTATCATCATCGTCAGCCTGACTACGCCCACTGGAGGGCAAATGCCTCTCCCATGTCTCTCCAATTAACCCTGTAATTTGCCAGCTGCGGCCACCATACTTCTGCCAACTTCTTGATCTCACCCGCCCACCAAACTTTCTGCCGCCCCCTGCTACGCTTGCCTTCTCTTGGAATCCACTCCGTTACCCTTAACAGCGGTTATCTTGGCTTCGGGTTACATGCCATGCCGAAGCCAATTTCTTCCTCTTGATTTCGACCAGGATGTCATTAACACGCGTTTGTTCCCTCACCCACTCGGCCCGCTTCCGGTCTCTTAACGTTACACCTATCATTTTTTCTTTCCATGGCTCGCTGCGTTGTCCTTAACTTAAGCTGAACCCTTTTCGTTAGCCTCCACGTTTCTGCACCGTAGGTGATTACCAGTAAGATACAGCTGCTGTATACTATTCTCTTGAGCGATATACATGTGCAGTCGAATTAATACATGGACCGCAGCGGTGACCGAGCGGTTGCAGCATTCGCCTCGGCTTATCCGGGGTGAAATGCTTGCGAAATTGGTCTTTGAGCCGTGACGTCACGAATATACGTCTGCGCTGGCGTCAGCAGTGACTTTTTTTGTGTAGGCAAAAGGCGGTACCACGCGCCTTGGGTACGACATGCTTGCGTGTTTTTTAATGTAATTCGCGATATCCTGACGAGTTGTAGTGCGGTTGGTTGAGCCGCAAGGCTGAATAAAGGCAGCGATATAAATTTTCGCAAGCTTATCACGATCACACGTAGGGGCGAAAGCGATGGGCAGCGTTAGTGGAGCGCGACAAGTTAGCCGACGGGTCGCTGGCGCGGCTAGTATTGCATTTCGTCGTCGAAATATAATAGTTCGCTTCTCTTAATCTGCATGGCTTCTCGTCAGTCGCGCGGCCAACAATGCAAAAATCAACGCCTGCAACTAGCTCGCGTTCTGTCAGGCTCCCATTATGAAAAGTTTTACGGTTTATGGGGGTTTAACGTCCCAAAGCGACTCAGGCTATGAGGGACGCCTTAGTGAAGGGCTCCAGAAATTTAGACCACCTGGCGATCTTTAATATGAAAAGTTTTGACGCGATATTTTGTGTGCGTGGGATCGTAAGTTGAACGCATGAAGTCCTTTTCAGAGGCCAATCACCCGACTACGTCCTGAGCGTCTCTTTGCGCCGCGAAAAAAAAAAAATCTAAACACAAAACAGCTGCTGGCAGTCGCGTTCAGCGTTCATTGCGAGCCACTAAGCGCGACGTTTTTTCACTTTCGCGAGCTTGAACAAGTGCGTCTTTTCAACACCGGTCCTAGAAAACGATTAAACATCGCTAAGATCTCCGCAGAGTCACGTAGTGTTGCTTCCCAGATTACCTGAATTTTATGATTGCAGGTGGATCAAAACCTGTGGTGAAAACAGCAAATACCACACCAAACGCCACTCCGGTCAAACAAAATAAGGCGTGCATCTTGAACACAATTTTCGAAATAAGCAGAATGACTTAACATGTTTAGCCCTGCAGATAAAACGTAAATTCCGTTGGGAACTCGAAGAAGACGTCTGTGTATTCGCTTGTGAAGCTGTCCCAACACCAAGAGAACAAAACGAGCATTCTTGCAGACATTACCGGTGACGCGAGACCTCGACTCCTACCATAACTGTCTATTTCACCAAGCAGAATAAAACATTAGTTCGCTGCGCACTCGAAAAAGTTCCCGAGAACAGAGACATCGCATTTGCATTAAAAGTAACTGTTTGACTTCAGTGTCCACTCCAGAGAACGCGGAATATTACCGAAGTGGCTCGGCAAAAACAGGGGGCACATCGCAAGGTTCGTTATGTGAAAAGCTGCTTCGCGTCATGCACCCCGCCGTCCTGCTTCTTGCACTTAGCAGTCACGTATGCCGTATCGGAAGTTTCCCTGTGTGTACCTCGTGCTTTTTCGGCTACATTTAATAAGTCAACGCAGTCGCCCGCTGTAAGGGCACTGTTGCTGCGCATGAGGTGCTGTTCGCTTTACCGAATGGCAGACGAAATTCAAGTTCGATATACTGCGACACTTTCCTATACTTTTACACGGGATTTTTAAGGTTATATTGTGTGTGTTCAATATAGCCAATAATTTGAAATATCAGGGTTCGGTATACCCGAGCTCGACTCTATTACGTTTCCTTTCTTGCGTTCCCCTCTCCGCGTACCGCCGGACTGCGCGATTGCTCGCGCGTTTTTTTGAGGCGAAAATAAACGAAACCGCCGCCTTCGTACAAATTAACCGCTTGAAGTGCACTATGAAACGTCGTTCAGACGGTTTTGCCGAGTTACTATAAAATCTAACAGGAAGCCAAGATGCATGCAGGCTGCGCTTGTCATGCTACAATTGCTACAGCCTCTTCCGCCATAGCAACTATACCTACGACGCTGGTGTTAAGAGGGGACGAACAAGCCTGTACAAATAAAATAACCTACCTGACTTCAGCCAAACTCTTGTTCCAGGCTTAGTCAGGGGATCTCCTATTCCGTGCTCCGTGTTTGCGGATTTTTTAATGCGACAGCATTTAGGCTGTGGAAATCGCTGAATGGTCGAGAGAGGTCAAGTGAACTTGTGACGTCATCACAGCCTGCGTATTGTAGCAGGCGGCAACCTTCCCATCGAATTGTGAGCAAACTGTCCACCACATTTTGTTCTTTAAGAATGCGCTTAAGGCCACCTAGTTTATAACTGCAGGAAATACCTTTTACTTAGCTTGGATTTCTATTGTGGAATAGTTATCAACATCAACTGTTGGTTAAACTAGCGTGTTCGTAATGAAAGTATCTACTATTTTTCTAACCGCTGCAGTTCCCACGAATGGCCGATGGAGTCGCCATGCTTTGCTGTATTGATATGTTCTCTGAAGAAGAAGTTTCTTTTGCGTCAATCCTTACAAAAATTCCTTTAGACAGTCTATAGACTGTCCATGGACATCTGTCGATAAAGTCTATAGACTTTCTATAGTCAGACCCTAGAGAACCACCTATAGGCAATACAAATCCTATAGACACTCTATAGATTTATGGCCATACACTTTTAGTAGACTTTTACGTATAGACACACTATAAATAATGAATAGAGAAAAATAAATATCTATAGGGAGGGAATAGAGTCTATAAGAAGTCTATAAACGGTAGATAGACCATGTTTGTATGGGACGGACTTTTAGTGCACACCACTCGGGTCCGTGGTTGCAAAGAGACCAGTCTGTTTCTCATCGCTTTCAGCATCGTCGGCCAGATGCGTGCTGAAGAGCGTCGCCGAGCGCTTCGACTGCCATCCGGAAGAGGGCGCGTCCCAAGATGCTTGCCTGGCTCGAGGATGCTGCTGGTCTTCTTCGGGGACGGAAGACGACCTTGACCTTGAAGCCAGTGGCCGCGTGCCTCGCTGTTACTTTGCGCCGGACCACGATGGCTACGCCGTGGTTGACAAGGCGACGGACAACGACCGAATCAGGCTGCGCCTCGAGCGCCGAACGCCGTCGGGTGTGGACGTGGACGTCGAAAGTGTGAACGTCGAGGTCATCTACTATGACAGGGACACCGTGAGAATAAGGGTAAATTCGTGAGCACGTTCTATTATGTCCGATATTTTGTAGTGCTGCAGTAATGGTTGTAGAAGCAGTACTTGTTGCATATCAGTAGCATCTGGGTCCTTTGGTGCCTTGGCAAATGAGAGGCTATGGAAGCAAACACAAAGTGATATTACATAATGTCGCGAGATTTAAAAGAGTGTTTTAAACTAGAGTTCTAGCGGACCTGAGCATACAAATAGGATTTCATCGACAGTTGCCGAATATATTGCCCAATTGCGCTAGGTGACAAGCTGAAGGGAGTTGAGTTACGTTTTCATAGACAAGCGAACGCGACATTATTGAGAATCTGTCGCTGGAACGTTAGGCTGCGTAGAATCCGCCAGAATTCCAAGGATGACAACTTCGCCCTTGCTTATTACTTGTTCTTTTAGTGGGGGTTTAATGATGAGGTGTCAAATTATCTCTGGAACGCTTCTAGAGATCGAACCAAGCTAACTGTTCAGATGTCAAGTCTTAACAGAAGTGAATAGAAACATTAGTCGTCTTTTTTGTTTCATATAAAGATAACCGCTGGCCCTTAAGGGCAACGGAGTGTATTCCAGGAGAAGTCAAGCGTAGCAGGGGCGGCAGGAAGTTAGGTGGACGGATGAGATTAAGAAGTTTGCAGAGATGCGGTGGTCGCAGCTGGCAAAGGACAGGGTTAATTGGAGAGACATGGCGGAGGCCTTAGACCTGCAGTGGCCGTAGTCAGGCTGATGATGATGATGATGATGATTCTGCAGTCCGTGATGTTGAATTTCTGTCGTTTTGGGACCATTGCGCTGTCGTCATTCTGACATATAGCGACGAAGTTCCGTTAACCCTGCGAGCACACAGCATGGTACAGGCACGAACACGCGTTGTCTTGCAGATAACGGACGCCTCAAGGGAGCGCTTCGTCCCTCCGGTCCCACGCATCCCATTTCGTACCTTCGCCGGCGTGCGCGACTACTCGGTGGACGTCGACGCCAGCGGGGCATTGAGGGTGCGTCGCAGCGATCCAGCTCAGACAAGGATGTAAGCGCTCTTTGTTTTTGCCCTGCCGACAATGAGAGACGACACGCGGATGTCAATACGGACTTGAGCGTACAGACAAGCACAGATACACGACACCATAGATAAGAGAGACCAAAGGAATGGTATCCGCCTCGCAGGAGAACTGCTGTGTTCATATCCCTGTAACACCGGGAACCCATCGAATCCGAGCCGCCATGGTGGCTTAGTGATTACGATGCCCGCCTGCCGCCCGAAATTCGCGGGGTCGGTCCAGGGCCACGGTGGTCGCATTTATTTAGAGGCGAAATGCTAGGGGCCCGCATCCTGGTCGATGTCCGTGCACGTTAAGGAACCCAAGGGGGTCGAAATTACCCGGAGCCCTCCACCACGGTGTTCCTCAGCTTGTGTCGCTTTAGGGACGGTAAACCCCATAAAACTGAAACCATCTAATTCATTTATCCAACACCAGCGTTCTCCAGAACTGTCCTCGGATTTTCCCAAAAGAAACGCTTTGTGAGGTTGCGACCTTGCCTGCCAGGCCATACTGTTCAAAAGGGACAGATAGTGCTCTGTAACCAACCTGCCATTAAGACTGCCGTGGCTATCGCAGCGCCGTGACGCACAGCCTATAGCGAGAGGAGCAAGCAATTTTTACGCTGACCTATAGTGATTTTCCGCGCCGCCTGCCTGAGCTTGTATAATGCATGAGATTCGGTGCTCTGTAGTAGTCACACGTGGCGTGCGTCAGCGAACTCGGCTTTGCCGAGAGCACTTATAGGCATGGCATGTTATCGGCCAAACGTGCGCCTCTAATCATTCAGAATGCGGTCTCGCGTTTATCGACACCGAAGCGGCTGGCGGGAGTAATGTATAGGCTTGCATTATAGGACAACTGCAGCGATTCCTGTGAACTACAGGCTGGCTATAGGTGCACAAATATTGCCTCGAAGCGTAACAGTAACACTCAGCTCTGCGATTGTGTTGGCGCCAGGCGAAGCGCGCGCGGGGGGGGGGGGGGGAGGAGTTCTGAAAAGCAGAATAAATTTAGGTGCGCCATTAAACTGGAAGCCAGTAGTTGGTCAGCGAAATGAAGCACTGGTCGCGAGATATAGCCCGCTTGTTATTAATAAACAAAGAGAGGTTTAGTGGAGAGTAAATTTTACCTGCCGCGATGGCTCGGTGGCTAGGGCGGTAGGCTACTGATCCGGAGTACCCGGGTTCGACACCGACCGCGGCGGCAGCGTTTCGTTGGAGGCGAAACGCGAAAAGGCGCCCGTGTGCTGTGCGATGTAAATGCACGTTAAAGATCCCCAGGTGGTCGAAATTATTCCGGAGCATTCCACTAGGGCGCCTCTTTCTCCCTTTCTTCTTTCACTCCCTCCTTTATCCATTCCCTTGTGACGCGGTTCAGGTGTCCGTCGAGATACGAGGCACATACTGAGCCATTTACTTTCCCCCCCAAAAAAAAACAATTTTCAATTTTCAATTTACAAAGTAAATTGAACCCATTGTTGACTTTCGGTGACAGTGTTCATGGAGTAAGTCAAGTACGACTTTTTTTCGATAAAGTTGGATTCTGTAGACCTTGAAGATTCTATGTACACCGGTATCAGTTCCGCAAAACCCTCTGTATAGCTACACAAATTTGTAGGTTTGGAAATATTCTTCGCAGACAGTGCTGTCACATTGAAGCCTGGCTTAACCTCAGGTTGTCTAGTTGCTTCTTTGCTGTCTGTCCGACCGTGTTGGTTTCTAGAACCGTAATTCAGCGCTACTTATTCCAGAAGAGCACACAGACAGCGCACGTCCAGTCATGTTTGTCTGTGTGCTGGGCTGAAATAAGAAAGCGCTGAATTACTAAATTACTATTACTAAATTACTCCATGGTTTTGGTGACTCTTGGCTTCCGTAAAGTATTCCTCTTTACCCCGGGGAGCCGTGGAGACCTCAGACGAATTCAGCACGAAAGTGTAAACCAATACCTTTAATGCATCGCAGACAATCCGAAGGAGTGAAATGATCTATCCTCCTCCGGATAAATCCCTTAGCTCGGCTGATGTCTATGACTGGAGAAGACTCCAGGCTAGCAACTTCGCATCCCCGCTCTGGAGGAGCTGGACAGGAGGTGACACGAGGGAGGATGCGGAGGTCTGCGATTCTGAGGGCATACCACTACACTCGAACACATAATATGGAGATGCCGCAATGTCCCACGGCATGACAGAATTAATAATAATAATGCAGAATGGGAGACCATACTCAGAAGCGCTGACCTTAGTATACAACGCTACGCTACCCGCCTGGCAGCAGAAGCTGTGCGACTATATCGTTGCTACTCTTCCATCTGCTACGCTGCCCCTACCCGGGCGCCTGCGCGCGGACCCGGAGGGGCACGGGTATTATTCTGGAGGAAATAAAGTTTTTTCACCTCATCTAGCAACAGTTTATCATCAACTTGCACCGCAGTGTTTTATAAAGCGTTCATGCTGCTATCTAGAAGCTAAGAGTTCCAAGTAAATTGAGCAGAAAACAAACGGATCAGTGCTTTACGGTGTGAAGTGTACAGTGCTTCCTTTTACCCACCGTTATATGACTCGTTTGGGTGCAGTTTCGACACGGATCTCTCACGGCTGGTGTTCACGGACCGATTCCTGCAGCTGTCGACGCTACTACCTTCAGACGTGCTGTATGGCCTGGGCCAGCACTGGGGTCCCCTGCGCAGGAGCCTCAACTGGACTAGTCAGCTGCTCTTCAACAAGGACAGGGCGGTCACGGTGAGTGCAGGAACCCAAGCAGCACAGATTATCGGCCAAGTATTGGAAATTGATGGTTTTACTTTGGTCCTTTGCAGAACCGACATTTGCCAATGCAATTCCAATATTGGGTCGATTAGCTGTGCTGCTGGGGAAATCACTGGCACAAGTGATCCCTCAGTCAGGACACGGAAACTACGCTCCGGCATGAAGCTGGTCTGACAGCCACAGTTGTTGCATTGTGATGATCTGCTTTGTTTGGTTTTTGGGGGTTTAACGTCCCAAAGCAAATAACGCTATGAGGGACGCCGTAGTGAATGGCTCCGGAAATTTCGACCACCTGGGGTTCTTTAACGTGCATTGACGTCGCACAGTACACAGGCCTCTAGAATTTCGCCTCCATCGAAATTTGACCGCCATGGCCGGGATCGAACGAGTGTCTTTCGGGTCAGCAGCCCAGCACCATAACCACTGAGCCACTGCGGCGGCTGATCTGCTTTGTGTTAGCTGTGTATCTTGCTTAGTGGAAATGAAAACGCTTGGAACAGAGGGTTTCGTTACTGAGTACTTCTGTTACTGATGGTTTGGTGGTTATGATAAAGGCTACCGGACGGCAGATTGAGTGCGATGCTTCGCCGGCAGCACTTCATGCGTCTGACATTCCGCCTTTACAACTTTTGCGTGATGGTTTGGTCTTGATTCGTCCTGAAAAGCCAGTGGTACGTCCCTCTACGGCTTTGCGACAAAGCGAACAAAACAGAAGCCATGTAGTCCAAATTATCCAGAGCCCTCCACTACGGCGTCCCTCGTAGGCTGATTCGCTTCAGAACGTCAAAAAAAAAAGCACCGAAAAGAATTTCTTAAACGCATGACGTACACATAGCTTCCCAAATGGGAAAGCGCTCATTTCTATGAGAGCCTTGTATACTTGTGTAATTATTCGTATAAAAATATATATATATATATATATATATATATATATATATATATATATATATATATATATATATATATATATATATATATATATATATATATATATATATATATATATATATATATATATATATATATATATATATATATATATATATATATATATATATGTAAAACAAGTGTTGCTCGCTTAACCTTTTTTATCCCTAATTAATTCCAGCCAGGTGGGTTTAACTCTAGGTCTATATTTAATAAAGAAATTTCAGAGAATGGTATGAGAGTTGCACTTGTTTCATTGTCTTGTTTATTTGCGCGTTGTTTTGACTGCGTGCATCCAATTACTTCAAGTACTGGTCTTGCAGACCTTTTATTTTCTGAGTGGCTCTGCTGCATTTTGTTTTGCATTTTGCATCAATATTGTAACCACCCCTGCTTGATCTCGAGAAAGGGCTCCAGCATAATTATTTAGAACAAACAAATGAAAAGTATACTCGAGCTTTACTGTAAAACAAGACAATTTCAGACTCTTGTCCAATAAACACCCAAAATGCAGGTCATGCTGCGACGAATTCGCGCCAAGTATGATGGTATTCGAGTAACTTGCATATGATTAGCAACAAAGCCCTTCCTGAGAGTGATGGGAAACACCGAGAGAACGTGCGGCGACCGCCGACTAAGCTGTCGCGGTGATAGCGCCGGTTCCTGTGTAGACCTTTGTACTCTTGATTAAATCTTCATTTGTCGGCGCCGTAGCTATCTCTGCGTCCGCTACGTTGTCTGGCTAGAGCACGGACGCCGCCTGTCGCCAACTGATTGTGTGCAAAAGCAGCTGTGCTGATGCAGCTCCTCTTTACTGGACAGATAATGCCCTGGAAGCATGCACCGGCATGGAGAGCATCCGGCTGAAAGGCTTTCGCCCCTGTGGAGTATGATCTTACTGAGCGCACGAGGCAGAGATTGAGTGTAGCTTAACCGGGGAGGGGGGGGGGGGGGGGGGGGCGGGGGGCATTCGCGCCTCTGATTTCTGAAGCACGGTGGAGATGGAGACGATGTTTAAATTTCTGAGGCACATTCGGAAGGGAAAATGTTAACTGCACCAGTTTGATGACGCTGGGGGTCTCGGTGACGTAATCTCTATGTTGTGGATAGTAGGTTATTGGCGTAAATTTCGCATTTTCGTACTAGCGATTATGGCTATTCTCTTAAAAAATGTATTCAGTATTTGTTGTGTGCGTTTGTTAAGCTTCATGCCTTGCAGTTCATTTTGGGCGCTCAGCGCACAAGGCTGCTACTACATAGGGGCGCTTCTGTTCTCGACGCAGGTCGGCAAGAACTTGTACGGTTCACATCCTTTCTACTTGGTTGTCGAACGCGGAGGCCAGAGCCATGGTGTTTTTCTTCACAACACCAACTATATCGGTAAGAAACTCGCTGAATAGCTGTAACGCGTGTCTGGGACATTGCGGAGCGTTTTTATCACAAGGTGCTAAAAAACTGGAATCATTAGCTCGCCTTGCTATAACAGCATATGATCAAAGTGCATCAGAGGTTGGTGCAGCCTGTATTTCTTCAATCATGAAGTTGATGAAGACGGTGATGTGCAATGCACAACGCGAGAGTGTGTTGCAGTTTAACATGGGGCGGATCGACTGTGGCGATAACATAGTGCTTTCATGCTTGGTTTACGGCTCAGGCTATGAGGGACGCCGTAGTGAAGGGCTCCGGAAATTTCGACCACCTGGGGTTCTTTAACGTGCACTGACATCGCACAGCACACGGGCCTCTAGAATTTCCGCTCCATCGAAATTCGACCGCCGCGGCCCTTTCATGTAGTAACCAGCGAAGCTGATCTGTTCGCGCCCGCCGCTGCCTTGATTAGAACCGCCTCTTTAGGCTCGGTAGCCGCGTTTTGTGTGTGTAAAGAAAAAAATGGAATGTCCACCGTCTTGTACACTGACCTCAAACCGCCTATCACTGCCACTATCACTGCAGCGTGCGAATGAAAGTGAAAGAATCCACAGGTGAGAGAAATGGAAGACGAGTGCCGCAGCCGCCTGCGCAGACGCGACGTCGACGGCTGTAGTAAAAGCCAGGCAGCCCCCTGTCACCTGTATACCCTGCCTTCCCTCAACCACTGAGCAACTGTGGAGGGTGCAGCCATCTCGTTGAGGAGCTCAATCATGCAACAGCAAAGCATCTTTGCGGAAAGCAGTATTTTCACACGTTTGAGGCTTACTGCTGCCAGGCGTGGGAGTATTATTCGAAATAAAAATTGGAAAGTCACGCTGGCATGGGGGTCTTTAGCAGGCGCGAACCAATGAGGCGCAGCTCAGAATCTGAATGCGAACGCAGAAAGTACGAGGTGGATGCCAAGAACGCACATCTGCATCAAAATCCAGGAGGAGACGGTGTAAGGTTCAACTGTGGTCACCTGACCTGCTAGTCTGCTCTGGAAAGAGGACGAAGGAAATCAATGTATGTTGCGAAGTCTATGGTGACTTAAGGACACATGCGCTTCCCTCGTGTTCCATGCAGAAGTACTGCTGCAGCCGACGCCCGCTGCCACCTTCCGCGCCCTGGGTGGCATCCTGGACCTGTTCGTCTTCGTGGGTCCCTTGCCGGCTCAAGTGGTGCAGCAGTATCAGAGGGTGGTAGGCTTTCCCGCCATGCCACCCTACTGGAGTCTCGGTTTCCACCTCTGCCGTTACGGCTACGGAAGCCTCAACAATACGCGCCAAGTCATGGAGAACAATATACGGGCCGGAATTCCTTTTGTAAGTTACCACCGACTATTTATGCTTTTTAATGCGTTAGCTTTAGAACACCCTCAGCAGAAAAATGTCCGCCGTTGGCCTCCGGCGTGTGAAGCCTCGGAGGAGAGGAGGCAGAGTGGAGAGGAGAAAAAGCGAGAGACGGAGGGAATGAGAGATGAAGCAGGTAGGAGTAAAGTGAAGATAGGGAGAGAGAGCGAGTCAGTGGGAGACGGCGGTGGTAAGAGGGAAACCGCTACCGTCCAAAAGAGTCGGGGGTAGAGAGAGTGGCGAGAGGGTACGGTGTGGCGTGGTGTGATTGCTGGGTTGGGATCTGGTGAGTGGAGAGGGGGTTAGGCATGTCACATTGTGACTGATGGACTGGATCACTCCACTCGCCACCATCAGGGGGCAACACTAATGCTATAACGCGTACTCTTCCGCATGAATGGCATCGATCGTTTGTGACTTTTATTGTTGATAAGCTGCGAAAACGATTATTACCATCTGCATCTTTTTCCCCAGTAATACAGTTTTATTTTTTTTTTTTGCAAAATGTGCCGCTGTGAGCTTTGCCGCGTAAAGTTGCTCATTGTCTCGGTGTACTGCAGGATGCTCAGTGGAACGACATCGATTCCATGGAGCGTAACAACGGATTCACGTACGACAAGGACACGTTTGCCGGACTGCCGGAGTTTGTGAGCGAGGTCCACGCCGGAGGCCGCCGCTACATGCTCATCTTTGTGAGTGCGAGCTGCATCCATACAGACTCATTACCAGGAATTCGAAACAAGCGCTTCTAGTTCCCTTGGCTGCCACCACGAGTCGCATGGCTTTGAACATTCAAAAACAGCGTGTTGGCACATCCTTGACGTAACGAAGATAGAGCATGACCGAGTGGTTTCGAATGAAGCACTATAGGCTGCTAGGCTTAGCGGTACTGGCTGAGCGCTGCCTTGAATTTCTGGGAATGATTCATTATAGGCATAGTTCAGAATGTCGTTGTAGCATAGGAGCGGTTCGGGCGTGTCCGGCACTTTGAACATCGTTACTGGCTATTTCCTACACGCCTGCTATTACGAATAAGCATTATTAGCTAGCTGTTCTGCGTGTAGGGATGCGCGTGTTCAGAGCTGTAATGTCCTGGAATATATGCGGAGTTTCGCATTCTGCAAAATGAGGCGGTCGCTGCGTTTCATGGTTGGGAACATTCGGGAGAGACAGAAAAGAGCCAAGTTCACTATCTGACAAGCTTGCTCATCATCTGCCATGTAGTGCTCGTCATAAGATAGGTCATGAGTAGTAACCGCGGCGACATGGATAGACGTAGTAGGGAAGACCATTACTCGCTGCAAAAGTGCCAGCTGGGCAGGTTGGAGAGCACAGGGGTCGGTGGGGACTGAGCTTAAGCACAGCGAATAAAAGACACAGGGCCCTAGAGCCCTTCACTGTGTCCGTTCTGTGTCGTGTATCTGCTTGTGCTGAATTCCTAAACTGGCTTCTGAAATACCCGTCGCTTATAGAGTTTAAATGAGGAGGCAGGCGAGAGCCAAAATGGACTGCATCAGAAAATCTCAAGTAAAAAAAAAAACTATAATCAAGTAAAATTTAAGCTAGATTCTAAATGGGAACAGATAGGTTCATTAACTGTATCATTCTGTACAGTACAGGTGCTTCTCGCCTGACGAGAAATTTGCTCACACTTGCACTGTACAACGCTTTGCGAAATTTTTGTATGGTACCTCTGATCTAGTGGGAGATTAATGCTTACAATGAACATTTCATTGCACGACATCTGTCGCATAGTGTTACATGAGGGCTGCCGAATCGAGCAGCGATCTGTGTCAAAAACACTCTTGAAGTTTTCAGAAGACACTAGCCTTATGGATAAAACAATTGTGGAGACAATCATTGCAATCAGTGACTCAGGCGGAGCAATTGGCTACAGGCCACTGTAAGAATAATCCCACCTGTACATTAACACCACCCCGCCCACCACCTTAGAGGGTTAACTTTCCGCAGAATTAACGAACAGCTGAGCCGTAGCGCTCCTGACGGACTGTTCTTGAACCACAGGGGGACAAAGATTCTCAGCGCTTCCTACAAACGAGCTACCCGAAAGGGTGCTCAGAATGATTTCGCGCTCTTCCTAAAAGCGTATACAATAGTAACGAGAGCGACGGAAACGAGCTTGAGCTTGCTTGTAGTGTCGTGCCTTGCATTCTTGACTGATGGCCCTCGCGGTGTGACAGGATCCAGCAGTGAGCGGTTCTGAGGAGCCTGGAACGTACCCGCCCTACGACGACGGAGTCGAAATGGACATTTTCGTCAAGAACGCCACCGGCGGCGTAAAGCAGGGAAAGGCAAGTCGAACACGCTCCGAGATCTGCTCCTGTGCCACTGACGACATTCTTTTTGCTTTTTTTTCATGTTCCACAGGTGTGGAACGACAACATCAGCGTGTTTCCGGATTTCTCGCACCCCGCGGCGGGCGACTACTGGAGAGAGCAGTTCCGTCGCTTTCACGAAGTCATTCCCTTCGACGGCGCGTGGATTGTGAGTACGTCGTATGTTTAAGGAACGAATCAAACAGTGAGAAAACGGACGAATGACACAAGGAAGCGAAAAAAAATAGCGATACTTAATTAGTAGAGGCGGGCTGCTATGACAAGCAGTCAGCTACTCCAATACACTTATTTTTCTTGCAGCGCATACTTCTGCGTCACAAATTTGGAGAGCAAAACAGCCACGCATGAAAAGCGAAATTTCGTGCCAAGTACAAACAAGGGAAAAAAAAGGTGCTTGCAGCTGGCGCAGTATAAACTTTTTAAAAAAGGGGTTCACGGGCGCCGCCATATTGGGGACTGGGCTGTGCTCGTATTAAAGGAAAGAGTTAAGGGTTAAGCTACCCCGTGTTCTCCCCACATCTCCGAAAACCGGTTTTCCGGAGGGTCGTGAAAAGGTCCATACGATTAATTGGAACCTTAGTCCCACAGGCCTTTGTTCCGCAGGCCTCTGTCCCGCAGTGGACGTAGTTAAACTGATCATGAGGATACTGCGAACACTTTGCGCCAGGTACTCAAAGTTTGTAAAGAATAAATTCACAATTTCAGGGTATTTGTATTTGATTGAAGGTTGATTAATAATGAACTTAGGATGTTCTTAATTAGCACAAATGAGTAAATACTAACCTAATTATTAGTTGCTGAAAAATAAGGAGCGGATGAAGTGGCTGCGGGCTTGCTCGACCAGAACTGTTCCTCACAGTAAAAGTTTAGGTGAACTGATCCATCACTTCTGCAACGTGCAAGCTGTGATTAAATTATCAGCGTGCAACTACCCCAGCCGCGCTACATTTCGGAGTAGGTTTTAAAGTGTTCGCATTCCATCTCTTCTAAACGATAAATCGGTGCCAGCATACGAGAGTGCACCACCGTTCCCCTCGCATGTCCCTGCATTTAGGCTCACGCTGTTATACCTACACGTCTTCTTGCGAGAGCTAAGAAATGCTACTGTGGTCTGGTGTGTTGTCTCGATGCGGTAAATTTTTCTGGTCAGCTGCGGAACAGCGCTGGCCTATCGCGGCACTCTGCAGAACTATCGATAGGCAACATACCGCCTGAACCGAAACCTCTATTCTTACAGCTCATCCTGCGTATGACCGGTTTGGCAATACAGTCGAGCTCGGATGAATAAAACCCGGATATTTCTAATTATTGGCTATATTGGACACACCGATTATCCCCTTGGAAAGATTGTGTAAAAGTATAGGCAAGTCACGCAGTATATCGAACTCCGATTTCGCCGTTCATGTGATATATCGAAGACGAGCCGCACCACTGCAAGTTGCGCTTGTGCGAAAATTATCCGATCGCTGCTGTTTCCTAGCGTCACGTGACACGCTGATGTCGAGCCTGGCGTTTGCCGCTGCCTAACAGCGTCGCCTTCCCGCCTCGCAGGACATGAACGAACCAGCCAACTTCGCCAACTTCCGCGGGGATGGCAGTGAAGGCTGCCCCGTGGAAGAGGATGCCAACCCTCCCCCGTATGTGCCGGGCGATGAAGCGCTGTCCAACAAGACGCTGTGCATGAGCGACCGGCACCACCTGTCCAGCCACTACGACATCCACAACATTTATGCGCACCTCGAGGCCATCCTCACCTACAGGTGCGCAAGGGCTTTCTATCAACCATCGTGCTGGACTCCGAAATAACGACGATGCTTCACAGTATGGCGCGTTGGTTCCGAAGTAACTGCCTATGCGTCGTCAGTCTGAATATCACTTTTCAGGCCGCCATAGCAGTAAATGAATCTTGGGTCACTGACCAAGTCGACTTGGCTCAGTGACCCAAGATTAATTCTACTATTCCCCTATCTGGCCAGACGGCATTCCGTCAAACCCTGGATTATAACCACAGCAGTGGCGGTGACCAGAGACAAATGCTGTGCAGGAGGAGGAGTAAAACATTTATTAAGAGTATTAATACTGGGTGGGTTCAGTAGGAGAACCTCATTGGTCGCCATCATAATCCGGCCCCTCTCAACCAGCGATTCCTGGTCGACGGGACTGTGGCTATGAAGGGTTGCCTCCGAGCGCTCATATGTCGGATATTGCTGTCCAAATCTACGTTTTCTTGACATTCCCTAACTCTATGAAAAGCTGGGCAGACCCGGGATGCAGCAGTACAGCGATTGATTTTCCTTCGACCCTTTTATATTTCTGCTACCTGCTGTGAAAACTGGCCTCTACTAACGACAGAGCGTCGGCACCACATCCAATGCCAAAGATGGAAAAAAAGCAAGGACAGAAAAGATTTGGAAGATTAGTATTTGTGCATGAACAGTCGTAAAGTAAGTGCGTGAAACTCTGCTAGGGTGCTCACGAACTGCTTCAAGAGCGCACTTATTTGAAAAAAAAAACTTTCCTTAGTAGCATATTATCGCAGTTTTTACCTCTAGCCTTGGCTCGGTTGCTTAAGCTATACAAAGGTATCACTCCAAGCACAATTATTGGGATCAAGACCTGTTCATTTCGGCTAACTCGTTATCTGTCACCAAAAAGAATAAAGGCAGTACTTGTATTGAACGTGTTCCGACGGCTTTATGAGTACCTTTCTGACAGGTGTTTTTTGTAATGTCTCTTCAAGAGCCCTGGTGGACGTCCGTGGAAAGCGGCCCTTCATCATATCCCGCTCGACAAGCCCCGGTCAGGGGGCGTGGTCGGGACATTGGTCCGGCGATACCGACTCCAGCTGGGAGCATCTCAGGTTCAGCGTTCCCAGTGAGAATTCCGCTTATCCTTATTGCAAACGGCTGAAGAAACAGCACGCTTACTGAACCAACAGCTCCTTGGAGTTCAAGCCCTAGTGGTGGTGGTGGTAGTGGTTTTTTATTAAAATAATAGTAAAAAGGAAGGAAAAGATTTTTGCTAGCCCCGGCATCTGCCATCGATACTGAAGCACCTGAGCTGGGGCAGCGGAAATAAAGGATAGCAGGCAGAATGGAGAAATGAAATGAAAGGGACAGGAAGAGAGGATAGAGGGAGAGGTAATATACGCAAACTATTTACACAATAAGAAATGTGTCCAGGTTGTGCGCGTGATTAGTTAATCTTGGAGGAATTAAAACACACGCGCATAGCACTGTGTTGGCTACAACTGGAGTGAGTTCAAGCCCTACCGAATGATTTTTTTGGATGATTCGCATGTGAAAACCTCTCTTATCATTTCTTTTCCATCTGAGGATTATTGTTGCCAGACGCGGCCCTCAGAACATGTCTTACAGAGAGATGAAAGAAAGTAAACTCCGCGTAATTCGTTGATTTAATTTTTTTGCCCTACAGTAGCTTCTTCATTTCGCACCTGCCGCGGTGGCTCAGTCTCAGTGGTTATGGCGCTTGACTGCTGACCCGAAAGATGCGGGTTCGATCCCGGCCGCGGCGGTTGAATTTCGATGGAGGCGGAATTCTAGAGGCCCCTGTACTATGCGATGTCAGTGAACATTAAAGAACCCCAGGTGGTCGAAATTTCGGAAGCCCTTCACTATGGCGTCCCTCATAGCCCGAGTCGCTTTAGGACGCTAAACCCGCTAAACCATAAACCATCATTCTGGGCCAGCGTCGTATGCTGACCGGCTCCGAGTCACAAAGAGCTCCGGTTAGCTTCACAATGTCCCGAGGCTGCTCAGGAACTAATCGCGGTGCAAGGTGCTCCTGATGTCGCGAGTGATTAGCATAGCACTTTAATGAAAGGCAAGTACTCCTTGAATATATATGTATCATCTAGAGTTTTTGACCAAAGGTCGTTAATAATAAGTACTTGCGCATTTTTGCAGAAAAATAAGTCACTGAATGTCGAATAGTGCATAAAATGGCTGCATTCGGCACCCATTTTCTGCTTGCCATTGTTTTTATGGTAGTGCGTGTTCATGTGTTTCCTCGGCGCAGTCTTTCTAAGGGGTCGAAATATGCTCATTGGCTTTCGACATGCCTATATTGCTCGCAACGCAGTGGGTTTTTTCATGCATATCTTTTTATTTTTGTTCATTTTAATCTGCCATCCGCGTGTGCAGCGTTGAGAGCAGTAGGTACTCCTGGTTTTTCTTCCTGGAACAGCACCAACCCTCTGGCACGCAGGGCTATAAGTCTTCCTATATGTCCTTCGCTAGCGCTGACGGGCTACCAATTCAATCGGCAGAGCGCTCCCTTGCAGTCGATGGTTCGACGGTCGCATTAGCACCCAAACCAATAAGCCCCCGTTGGGAAGGCTCTGCAGTGTGTCTCCAAACACGAGCACTAATTGGAACTGCGGCTTCCTTGTGTGAAAGAAACGCAGGCTTAGGAATTTGCTCGCCATCTATTCAACGGTCCTCCTTGAACCTGCCCCTATATTTCTTGCTGCGCCGGAGCCAGTCGTCCTTGAAAATTACTCTCGAATGCTGTAAATTACTCCCTATTCGGGAGCGCTTGTCTTGCTCCGTCCAATTATTCGTCTGGATTGAGCGCATTCCTCTCTTCGTCTCTCGAGGCCTTTTTGTTTAATGTGGGCGCTCCTGGCTGTAGCGTTGCACAGTTCGCTGGAATAGCGGAGTCGTTTGCTGAACTATGTGTCTCCATACTGCCGATGTCCCTATTGCAAGACTTGGGAGATTGAAGCTAGCGCCCTCCTTTGGCTGCGCCAAAAGCTCTCCAAAGCCTGGCCGCACGTAGAGAGGAGAGTAGAGACGGTGCCGGGCTGTGGCACGTGATGGCGCGACATTGTAGTCCGGTTTTAGTCTTGACATGTGTCGATGTTCTTTTTCCCTTTTGCCCGCGACATAAGCCTACACTATCAATAAAGCCTTCCTGAGATTTTCAGGATCTCTGATTTTTTTTGAAAAACCTTTGCTCCGACTCTGGCGACTAGATATAAAGGCTCTGTCGCGTGAGTGTGGTATTGCGTGTTCCCATCGATTTTCTGCATATATAAGTTCGGTCGGGCATAGTTACAACTTTGTCACTGCCGGAGTGAACGCGAATCTACACAGAAAACGTTTAGCTGGTTGTTGTCGTTCTCCATGCCAAATTCTCTTCGTTCTGTCAACACGATTTGAGCTGTTTCCATCAACTCAAACTTTTCCTTAGGGCCCAGGTTCTAGGCCTTACCCGTAGTGACGTCTGCAACCCTTTTTATGGTTTAATGAGCAATGCGAGCACGCTGCCATGCTCAATTTTGAAATATCTATGGTTACTTAAGAGCTAATTTGGATATGGTACCTTTTTTTTCTGAGCGAGAAATTTAACTGCACTTTTTATCCACTGATCACACTTTTCCTATTCTTTCCTCCGTTCAATTTTTTTCTGCTTTGCAACTGTGGTTTTTGTACCCACCAGCGCCTTCGCCCATCAGGCGTTAGGGGCAGGAGCGATATTGCGCTGGGCTATAACCATAATTTTCAACAAAAATACAAACATTACGCAACGTTTACGGTATTCTGCATAAATGGCTAAACTGAGCGATAGCTGGCGCGCAGCGCCCCCTGGTGTTAACGATCCCTCATACCGCTTATTGCATCCGCATCGTGACGTCATTACTTTGTCATATGCACACCGTTTGGTACATGCAGCATACACCACCGCCTGTAAACGCATCTACATAAACTCGTTCGCGCATTCCATTGAAAGTTGTAATTTCAATATGAAGTATGATCTGCGTGCCCGCATATTAGTATAGAGTGCGCTAGCGCATACTGAGCTCACACCACGTCTCCTCCTCCACTACATTCTTCACAATGCAAACGTGGCGCCAAGCTAACACATTAACTCTTTCGCTACCGCGCCATAGGCCATCGTCTATGCGCACTTCCTCCTCCTCCTCCTCCTCCTCCTCCTCCTCCTCCTCCTCCTCCTCCTCCTCCTCACTCTCTCTATTGACTCCATCTGCCATGCAATATCTGCGTTATCACGCGTACTCTTGGACACGTTTTAAGAATGGATGGATGGATGGATGGATGGATGGATGGATGGATGGATGGATGGATGGATGGATGGATGGATGGACGGACGGACGGACGGACGGACGGACGGACGGACGGACGGATGGATGGATGGATAAGGCTGAACCATTTAAATCGGGCAGTGGTTCAAGCCACCTAGCCATGACTTGTGAAACATTACTCTTCTCTTGATTTTAGCCACCAATCAGATAACCTTCGCTTGGTTACTTCTACCCGCTTAAAATCTACTTTCCCTTCACTGTCCTTAAACCCCAATGCCTTGGATAAATCAGCCCCGCTGCTTTCCACCGTAGGTGGAAAGAAGTGTTCAGCCGTTTCCTCCTCATCTCCACAAGCACCGCACAACGTATCTATCCCCTGGTACCTGACTCTATACGACTTAGTCCGCTAAACTCCCGTCCTGGCTTCAAAACAACAAAGATGCGTTCTCCAGTAGCGCCATCCCGTGGTGGAGCCGAAAACACGTGACGGGGCTCAAGCGTGGCTCCTTTGCAGAAAGTTCCCATGATGAGCTTTCTCTCTAAAACAACGCAGATGGCATTGTTCTGCGAGAAGACACGGAGTGTCATGCAGCTGCTTTTAAAGCCGCCCGCGTCGTCTTTACGTTTATGTGCTGGAGTTTGCTTACAGCGAGCGTTCAGACTAACGTCTGCATCTTTTGCTTGCTGACTACATAGTATGCAGGACATTCTGAAGTGATGCCCATTTTTCCGTCGCTTCCTGGTTACCATCGACATCGCCGCCACCCGCTCGTGTCGATTTGCCTTTCTCTCCTCCCTCAGGCATGCTGAGTTTCAGTTTGCTGGGCATTCCGCTCACCGGAACCGACGTGTGCGGCTTCTTTCAAAACACGACGGAAGAGCTGTGCGCCCGCTGGTTCGAGCTGGGCGCCTTCTACCCCTTCTCTCGGAGCCACAACATGATGGGCAGCGTGGTACGTGCGATATGTTGTTCATTGAATGTTTTGTTTTTTTTTTCTTTTTGATAGCTCGTTTTACCTGCCTGCAACACCCATGTCGGTTTTCTGTTTGCATTTTGATTCTTCCATGGAAGGGAGACTGAATTCCATTCCGGTCTGTAGACGGAGATGATCCAAAGGTTAAGGCTGTAACGCACGCTTATGACCAATTGCACAGAGTAAAAACATGAATGCCCTTCGTTCATGCTCCCAAAAGAAGATCCAATCTTGACATCATTGTACAGATTGCATTCCTCAATATATGTATCTCAACAAACTCAAGTGCCCCCGGCCGAATAGGCAGGGTGTCTACTGGAAGATTATTCTTAAGTAAAATTGCCACAGGCGCACTGCTGCATTGACTCTAGATGCAATAGTTTTCAATTATGCCATTTATTGGTTATATAATCCTGAGTATGTGCGCGAAGTTTTGTTGATATTAGGTTTCTGGAATTTATTATGAGTTCCTAATTATAACTGGACAGAAATGACATGATGGGTCGTAAGTCTATCAGGCTTTTTTTTTTACATTTATGCAATTTGCCGACCAGTAACGCTGAAATGAAAGCAGGTAATAATTTTTTCCGGCTTTTTTATCTCGGCGTTACACGGTTAAAAGAAACAAAAAATGCTGTTGCGTTTTCGGTTTGCGTGACATGATGAAAAAAAGCAGGGGCTGGAATCAGCATCGTGAATGAACGATCAGGCTATTACGAACCGTAAATTGGACTGGTGACTTTGTTAGTAGGGCTATTTTGAGCGCCCACAGTGGCAAAAAAAATGAAAGAAAGGAAAACTGGCGGTTTTCGTGATTTCAGAGCGACAAGCTGATAAGCCTACGTAAGAGGGAATTTCCGCGTGAAGGTGACATTGAGAAAAGACGACCCTGTACCACCCACTGTTTCGAGTGGGATACTCATGCCATCTATTCATACACCTATGCATCGCCGTGTGATCTTGGGTCCCACCATAGAGTGCACTCAGCGCACGGTGGGAAACATCGAGCTTTGACGTAGACTTGGACATAGTCTAAAAGTTGTTCTTGAAAGTAAACGGGTCGTATACATCACTGCCAAGTCCAGGTTTCTTGGACATGGAAATGGCCGAACCCTCCGATACATAGCGAAGTCTTGCTTTTAAATTTTGTCCCGCGCTTCTGCCAAAGAAAACTAATGGGGGCGTTTATGACAACAAATAGCAGAAAACTACAGGCGTGCCTAGGAGGATCCTGCGGAATGTATTGAATATAATGGCGCAATCTTACGATATGGGAAAAAAATTGTGTTCATAACCAATTTTTCGTTTAGGAAATGCGCTTGTCCAAAATTTCTGGGTACAAAACTTTCCGTGTACCTTCGTACGTGCTGTTTATAAAATAACATTCCAAAAAGGCGAGTATTATGGACAGTAAATCTCTTCTATAGTTCGCATATGCCATAGATTTAGTAGTGCTCTTTCCGCACGCAAGATCTGAGACCAAGTTCGCGCCATGAAAGCAACCGCGGCTCTTGATTACATACATTTACAGCTCAGTGAAAACCTCTAAATATATTTGTGATCGTAAAGCTCTGTAAAGAAGGCGCACAATGTTTTAACGTGATAAGATTACTATCACGCCGGGCAATCAACCAAGTTTAGTTCAAACTTGCTGCTGTCATTAATGACGCTGTTCAGTTCTGCTGGACCTTGCGCGTAGTTTGGAGAACTACAGTGTTTCATTTTTGCTCTAATGAGTGCGTACAGATGCACGAGGGGGGACAAAGTGAATTCCCCGCTCAGGCTCACACCATTGTTTTTATTTCCGATTAGCTAAAAGCCTATTCCACTGGCACTGTCTCATTTCCTTTTTTTTTTTTTGCAATTTCTAATAGGACCAAGATCCTTACAGCATGGGCCCCGCAGTGGTCGCAGTAGCGAAGAATGCGCTCGAGGCGCGCTACACCCTCCTGCCGTACCTGTACACGCTGTTCTACAGAAGTCACGTCTACGGAGATACGGTGGCCAGGCCATTATTTATGGAGTGGGTATTCGATGCGGTGATTTTTTGATCAGATAAACTGGGAATATGATTTAGTCCGTAACCTTGTTCAATAGATAGAGGGCTGGAAATAAATGTTCAAGTTGTGCTTTTTAGAAGGCCAGCCAGTCAACAAGGCCCAGGACGTGTTGCTCGGGCTTGCTGTTATATTTGCAGCTTTTTTTTTGTGGCGACTACACGCGTGTTGCTGAAATAGACCTCTTCGTGTGGAATAACGACTTCAGCTACGGTCACAGACTTTGATTTGAGGTCCAATTAGAGATTTTATGTATGACTGAACCAAGAAAATAACACTCATTTCTCATACGATTGACATAGTTTTCTCATAAAACACAAACGTGTACGCGGCAGGTCACCCGATACTTTATTTCGGTGAAGACTCGAAAACTTCAAGATGCAGGATAGGGGCGAAAATCAAGGTTTGCCAAAGCAGAACTGAGAAGAGATGGATTGTGAGGCGAAAAAATTTCAAACCACCATGCGGCGCATTCGAACTCCTCATCTAAACAGGATTCTCAAGGCTGTAAGAACTTCAATGTGGCAACCGGGCTGTTTATAGCAATAGTCATTTACTGTACACTGGTGGCTTCGAAATGCCTCTCGAATAATTAGTCTAATGTAGCTCACCGCTTCATGCTTATACATAAGCGAGTACATTGTGATAACTGGGCAATATCCGAAGGAATGACAGCAAGATATCTCATTTTGCGTACAGGCAAATAGTCAGTATTGGGTAGTATCACAGTGCTTCTTTTTTAGCCGTGTAGTGCGGTGATATGAGCGTGCAAAACAGAGCTTTCCGGTTGCGCAGGTTTCCTGACGATCCCAACACGTACGACATCGACCAGCAGTTCCTATGGGGATCAAGTCTTCTCTTCAACCCTGTCCTATACGAGGTATGTAGCTTAATGTCAATAGTAACGGGGCCGTGTCCAGGTGTTGAGCCCCAAGGGCAGATGGTATACCGTCTTCATATGCGGTTTGTTTTAGCGTGCAGTTTGATGCTTTATTGCGCTGCTGTAGTTGCCCAGTGTAAGTTGCTGCATGGTGTCCTCAGTGAAATTGTGTTCCAGCTGTTGAAAGGGCTTTAGGGTGGAATGATATTTCGTGGCAGGAAGCTTTATATTATTATCAATTTCGGATACACCGCAAAGATGAACTGCGTGTAAAGTGGGCAAAAAAAAGCACTAGTGGGAAGAAAACATACTTTATAAAGGATGTTGAATAAGTTTCAGGTTAAAGCGTAAAGCTTTTTAACGGCGCCTTGATTCGGCAGAGATCGAGGGAGGGGTGCTCTGGCCCCCCTTTTTCCGGCGTCCCTGTAATTCGGCCGTAACCATGCCTTATCCTTGGGCCCATTATTTACACAAGTGTCTTTTCTCTGCGGTTATCAGAACGAGACGAGTGTGCGGGCCTACATTCCTCGGGGAGTGTGGTACGACATGAACGCGGACGGAAGCGTCTACAGGGAACCGAAAGGAAGCTACGGTCTCCTTGCGGCGCCCCAGCGCGACATCCGGGTGCTCGTCAGAGGGGGCTCAATAATTCCATGTCAAGTTCCCGGCCAGACAACCGAAATCAGGTGAGAGCGCTGCGCGCAGTTGTTGCAGCGAAAGCTGTTGTAGGAGCCCTCTCAGGAGAATTCACGGCGTAGACTGTCAACATCCGGTCACGTGATGGTCAGGGATCGCGGTCGTGTGACCGATCACCTGACTGCAATCTTCTTGATAGCCCAGGTTTTCGCAAACCCCGTGTGTCTTAGACATTGCGGTAGCTCTTGGGTATTACCCGCACACATGCAGCAGCCGGATGACAGCTTTCGCTGAGTTGCGCAGCGTAAGCAGAGCGTAAACATCTGCAATTTCTTAAATAAAAGGGATCATGCTCCACCTTCAGAGACGGACAAAAAAAGAAGTTTAGGAGAGCTTTCATAAGGTCTCCAGCTATCCCAGTGTTCCACATATCGTGCATACATTTGCTCGATGATTTACGTTTGTATATAGCTGAAGCGCGATTATTCGTGCAATAGAATGTAAGTGCAGTAAGGGATCTTGACATATTTAATTACTTCCACTCGTCACTCAATGGCGACATGTATGAGATTAGAGAAATGGGGGCAAATTGTTGCCTTGTGTCGTCTGTTGTACAGTACAGTCGCGAGAAAAAAGATTAGCACTGGTGACGTGCCACCCGGAGCGGCGGATAGCATCACTCGGCGCTGCGGTTACGAACACGCCGGTAACAAAAGTGCCAGGCGTGTTCGCAAAGCCCGACACCGCGCCAGCCGTGCGGTGTGAGTTTCACCGTTCCGATGACGTCACTGTGCTAATCTTTTTTTTTTTGTTTACTCTCGACTCTACAGCTCTACGATGTTTGGAACACGTGTCCACCGGCATCCTTGTGGCCATGGGCGGCATTGTGGCAAGTAGTGGCAATTTAAATGTGGGGTTTAACATCCCGAAGTGGCACAGGGCTATGAGGGAAGACGTAGTGGAGAGCTCCGGATTAATTTGGACCAACCGGAGTTATGCGACTGGCTCTGACATCCCACAGCGCACGGGAGTTTTTGCATTGCGCCTCCATTGAAAACCACGGCAGAGTTCAATCGTGCGATCTCGGGACCAGCAGCCGGATGCTAAAGCCAGTAAGCCACCACGGCGGGTAGGACTTCAATGTGTTTTAGATACCACGTGTTTCAGAGATGGTGATCACTAATATTTAAAAATAAGGTTTTTCAGGTAACATGAGGAAGCAATTTGCGGCATAATAATATGAGTGCTGGCGGACGTCAAAAAAACAGGCGAATCATCTTAACTAGCTAAGTGATTAACTAATTCTTATAGTTCACTTTTAACTATTACCAATAGGCATCTGATTGCAATTAGAGATTTGTAGCCGGCGGTTAGTAATAGCCGTATCAGTTTTTTGAATTTCGAAAACGCCATTACTCTCGCCTCTGTGGCACAACGAAATTTGGCTATTTCGACTAGTTAGGACCACTGGAGGGGTTGCTTTGCCTGCATACTTTTCGAAACTGCATGTATTTTAGCACGATGTAGCCAGATTTTGTAGTGCCACAGCGGCGAGAGTAATGGCGTTTTCGAAATTCTAAAAACTGGTATGGCTATTATTAACGGCCGGCTACAAATCTGTGTTTGCAATCAGGGGCCTATTGGTAATAGTTAAAAGGTTAACTATTAGAATTCAGTTAATCACTTAGCTAGTTGAGATGATTCGCCTGTTTTTCGACGTCTGCCAACGTTGGCATTACTATGCCGGAAAAAGCTTCTGTTCCAACGCCATGCAAACTGCCAAACATTTTTTTGCTTCTCAGCTTTCCCTCTCCACCTCCCTTCCCCCACCCTTATGTCTTTTTGTTTTTAATCTCCCTCTGTGCTAGCCGAAGGAATCCACTGCTACTCGTCGTAGCGCCGGACGACAAAGGAACGGCTCAAGGCGAGCTCTTTTGGGACGATGGAGACTCTATTGGTACGTAATGGGGTATATACCATGGATTGCAGGCGATGGGGCTGCCAGAACGACTGCTATGTGCTGCACTGACACAAGTGCGTTCCGCACTTGTTCCGCACTTGTTCCGCACTTGTTCCGCACTTATGTTGTGCGTAGGCATAAAGAAGCATGGAAAAGTCAACTTTGTAAGAAAATATCTTCGCACCATCGTTAGTTTTGACGAAACATAGAAAACGACACGCATTCGGCGCTTATTTTATGTGCATTGGGGTGTTAGATTTTGATATGAATGTACTCTGTTCAGCTGCCCACTTCATCAGCTTTTCCGTTTGCATCTTCAAACTATCATCACAAAAATGGGTTGTGGACAAGTTTACCCATGCGGGAATCAAACCATATTTGCCTGTTTGTTACGCACTCCCTTGCCAAAGACAACCGTGTTGACGCCTGATCTGGTCATCAAAGCGTTGGGAAACAGAGGCAGCAAATCATACTTGATTAGATGCTCCAAAAGGGAATAAAGCGATCGTGTCTTCCGAGTCGAAATTTGTGCTATAATGACACCGACTGGCGCGCAGAACATAGAAGCACTGTTAGAAAATATTACAGAGACTAATGCGTAGTGTATCTCGAAGGAGTTAAAGAACGTTTGAGATTCGATTCTTCGACAGCGCAAAGTTTAGGAATGCCGCTTACTGAGCCGAGTCACGTTACTCCGCGCAGCGAAACTGGGCACATAAAATCGCGCGATGAGAACTGTTGACGTTCGTGAACAGATTATTAAATCAAACAATTTTTTTCTCTTACAGACACTGTGCAGCGGGGACAGTACAATACTTACTCGTTCATGCTCATCGACGTAAGTCTGGTTCACTCACTTATTGGTTGCGCTGTACCAGTTAACTACCTTAACAAGGTGATGGTTCGGGCTAGTGGGTATGCGTTACGATCCATAGCGATGGATCATAACCAGTTAACTACATCAGGATACCTACGAAGCTACAGACATGGTTAAACGGGATCGGGTTTGGTTCATAAGTACTTAACGTCCCAAAGCAACTCAGGCTATGAGGGACTCCGTAGTGAAGGGCTCCGGAAGTTTCGACTACCTGGGGTTCTTTTACATGCACTGACATCGGACAGGACACGGGCCTCTAGAATTTCGCCTCCATAAAAAAGTGACCGCCGCGGCCGGAATCTAACCCGCGTCTTTCGGGTCAGCAGTCGAGCGCCATAACCACTGAGCCACCGCGGCGGCTAAACGGGACCTCACTGAGGCCTTGCCGGGCGAGAATATGCCAGAAAGTCTGTTCACCATCACATGATGCCAGTATAGCGTGCAAATATTTGCTTCGTGGCGTACACTAGGTTCATTAAGTTCACACCTTGTCCTTCCTGTTAAAGCGAAAGCCTTTATAGGTTAATGACTCGCCAGCAGGGATGTTGCAGAAAAGAATAACACTATAGCTGTCAATCAAACGTGGGTGTGGTGTCCATCTGAGAACTACTGCGTCCTTTCCTCCAAACACATTCTTTCGCATTCCTCCACGTAAGCAGACAAGTGTCCTCAAAGTGGAACATTAATTAATCAATTAGTAATTAATTTAACGGTAATTGGTTAATTTATGAATGGAAATTTAGTAAATTAGTAATTAGGTATTTAGTATTACTAGTGGTTGGTGTAGTATGTCGTAACTGGGAACTCAGTATACGATAATGCACTGCGCATGCGCTAGGCGCCAGCAGACAATGCACCTGCGCTTCAGCCTACTGCGCATGCGTGTGACGTCATTGAGCGGCGCCTCCATCGTTCGAGATGAGCGTTCCCCAGGAAATCTGACAGACGCCTCCTCAACGCCGATCTGGAAGGAATCCACCTAAACGCTCTCCTGTGTCTCCAGCAACCAAGCTTGCGCGCGCAAATGAACGTCAGCGAAAGTGTCGTGAAGCGAACAATTATGTAGTCTTTAATCAACATCTTTACCACATGTCAGCGATACAAGCAGCAACACCGTGCTAAAGGCTTTCGCCTCAGTGCACTTTAGGGCAACGAAGTGCCTCGCTGAATTTTTTTTGTTATCGCTTTTCTTCCAGTTTACTTTAATGCGCAGCTCGCAAGATGTGTTGTGTAATGGCGCGAGGCCACTTTTTCAAGGAAAGCAGCGCCAATGGCGTAAGCGCGGCAGGAAAGTTGAGGCAAAAAATGGCCTGGCTTAGCTTATGGTTAAGCCTAGGATGCGAAGCATACGTCGCTTGGCAAGCCGTACCTCTCGTTCTTCTCCCGTTTCCGTGGCTCTTTGTAACTTGCGCTTTGCGGTCTGGCGAGCCGCCCTCTCCCTGGCCGACATCTCGCTGCTCAACTGACTCAACGAGTGCGTCGCTTTTTATACAATTGCGTGACGTCAGTATCTCCTAGCGGTAGGAGCGGGAGTTAGGCCGCCGGCGGAGGCTGCGCGTCCGCAAGCGAGCGCACGAGTTGAGCCCCAGCTTTCACAGCTGTTGTGACGTCATATCACGTGGTGCGCCGATATAGGTCAAGTGGTAGCTACGCGGCCGCGCGCGGCGCAGCAAGGAAGAGCTCGGTTGTGCGGCTAGTATGCTTCGCATAAAATTTTTGCTGCCGTACTACAGCAAACTGTCGAAATCCTTTCACATAAACATTGAGCGCTACCCCCCGCACCGATACAAATTTTGGGATTGATATGACTTTAACATCTAAGCGCAACCCCTACGAGCTAAGCGACAGTGACGATGAGGACGTCTTGATTTTAATGCAGCTAGGGCATCGTGGCCAAAAAGAGCCGTGGATAAGCCTAAGCACCCTGAGTGCTAATGATGCCTCGCGTGCCTTTAACTTGCAGAGCAACCAACTCGTCGTGAGCGTGACCCACCGCGGCTTCAGTGACGACCTGCGCTTGAACAGCGTGGCCGTCTTCGGTGTGCGCCACAAACCCAGCGGGGTGTCGCTGAAGAGCAGGAGCTTAGAGTTCCGCCACAGCAACGAAACTCAGGTGCGTGAAGTCGAAGTGTGTGTCTATGCCAGCCGACTTCAAAATCCACAAATCATACGCCTTACCTTTATGTTTTGATTGGTACATACGTGGCTGTGTATTCCGCTGTTGTGCAACTTGTAAGTTGGAATTTTTTTATAATTATTTTTTAAATATCAATGGGAATGCGCCGAATCAATTTACCCTACTTCACATGCTCACCAATCAGATTTGATTATAGCTATGATTAAGAGCGAGCAGCTCGTAAAACCCGGCCACATTCCATAAACGTTCGCGCATTATAGTTATGGTCGAATTTTACACGCTGGGACGGATTTATGCCGGGTGCAGAGTATTTTATTCGGAAACGAAGCGGTATTTCAATTTTCGAAATGCATTACCGTCTCTGGATGATGCGAACAATCTTCAGTTCTGAAATTTCATGCGATAACTGTAGATAAAGAGGAGGAGGGAAAGGCAGGGATGTTAACCAGAAAGGTGTTCCGGTTGGCTACCCTGCACTGAGGAACAGGAATTAGGGGACTAAAAGGAGGAAGAGAGAAGGGGAAAAAGGCATAACACACACACACACGCACAACGCTGTCACAATTTGTCACTCAATCCAGTCGCTCTCAAGTAGCGATAACTGTGTTTTCTATAGTAAGCTGCAGCCGCTGCCAGTATTAGTTTTATTCTTTTTTCCACGTTATTCACTCTTTGGGCTCTCTGACGGCAGTGATCGACAAAAACTGCTTATGTGTTTTTTATCTGTTTCGCCTGCAGCAGCTGCTTGACGTCAGGTGCGCCTAAACGCGTCTAACGTTTGTTCGTCACTCGCAGGTGCTGACCATTTTCGGAATCTGGGAGCCACTGGCTGACCCATTCGTCATTTCCTGGGCACCTTGAGGTGCTTTGCACGTTGAACAAATAAAATATAGAGAAGGCTGGCCAAAACTCTTATTCCCGTTTTTTTACTGATGTCGCTCACGTGTCATCTTCCGCGGGCACGTAAGTACAAGGTGCGCGCTTTGCAAGACTCTCATATCAGCACGTCGCAGCGGAAATCTTAATCATCATTATGATCGCCAACTATATCATGTATAACGCGGGACGTAGACTCTTTTGTGAAAAGAACGCTTCCCAAGTCGAATCACAAAGGAAGCAACAATCCCACTATATAATTTCTATTCGGTGCGAATTCTTTACACTGATCATAACTGTCGATGGAGTTATAGCTTATCGTTACTTCTTCT
This sequence comes from Amblyomma americanum, assembly GCF_052857255.1. Lineage (NCBI taxonomy): Eukaryota > Metazoa > Arthropoda > Arachnida > Ixodida > Ixodidae > Amblyomma > Amblyomma americanum. Next base: position 190,645,887 of record NC_135500.1, on the reverse strand, counting down.
GTAGTTGCCAGGAAAAATAAAAAGGAAAGTGCACAGGCCTGCCCACTGGCTCAAGCTGAGCCACAATCGCTACCACGTGCAGAAAGTAGGAGAGTTTAAAGATAGGATAGACAAGAGGCGCGCTATAATGCCCCAGGCCGATCCCGGAGGCAGTGCAATACCGGGCCAACCGGTGGCGGAAGTGAAGCAACCTTCCAGCACTCCGCCACACTTCCAAAAATATGTTGGGTTCGTATGGAACCCGGATCAGATATTCTATAACCGAAAACGGCCCACGGGGCTTCGAACCCAATGCAGAGCAGAGTCGTTACGACGTTTACGTTAGCGTATACCTGCAAAACGCGAGAACCAGTTTTAGCTTAGCGTCTCTCTCGTGTCCAGTTGCCGTAAGGTGAAAAAGAGTGATGATGATGACAGATGCTTCAGCATTTATTTCAGGCATAAATACGTCGCTTTGCAAGCTTTTCCTTGCAGTCAGATGCTGCAAGCAGATTATATCTTCATATGGAAGCGTACATTTAAGCTAACAGCCGTTTCTGCTGCTTTTCAAATTTCTCCCTGAAGCTGACCACCTTGCGCACCCTGACTCTATCGTGCCCAGAAGACAAGCGTTTTAGCACATCCACACAGCAGTATGGCAAGTACAGTGGGCCTTTTCGATTATCCGTCTCTGGCTGCCCGCTGGCTGCCTGCGGGCAGTCAGACTCGCCAGGACGACTTTGTGCTTGCAGCGCTCGGGCAACTAGCAGACGACGGAGAGGTGGTATGGTAGCGGGAAGCGCGTGCGACCATTTTTATATGGACTAGAAGGACCGTGTTTCTTCATCAGATGTTTTTGTGCGATGCAGGCGCTTGCTTCGACTAGCAGCAACAGCAGCCTGACTACGCCTACTGCGGGGAAAATGCCTCTCCCATGTCTCTCCAATTAACCCTGTCGTTTGCCACCTGCGCCTACCGTATGCCTGCAAACTTCCTAATCTCATCCGTCCACCTAACCTTCTGGCGCCCCCTGCGACGCTTGCGTTCTCTTGGAATCCGCTCCGTTACCCTTACCGTCCAGCGGTTATCTTGCGCTCGCATTACGTGCCCTGCCCAAGCCCATTTATTCCTCTTGATTTCGACTAGGATGCCATTAACACGCATTTGTTCCCTCACCCACTGTGACCGCTTCCTTTCTCTTAACGTTACAGCATCATTTTTCTTTCCATGGCTCGCTGCGTTGTCCTTAACTTAAGCTGAACCCTTTTCGTTAGCTTCCACGTTTCTGCCCCGTACGTGAGTACCGGCAAGATACAGCTGTTCTACACTTTTCTCTTCAAAGATATTCGTAACCTGCTATTTATGATCTGAGACACTAGACCATGGTGCATATTGTCTGTGTCGCCTGCGATGGCACCTTTCGCGGTAGTGCTCGCTTTTATCTATTTGTTTTACGTACGTGTGTGTGATCGCAATTGGAGCTTCTCACCACATCGCGAGCACAAATGCTCGCTTCATATTACGATCGCATAGTTCTGATTCACAAAATTTTACAGTACCTGCAAGCATTAACTAACTGCCAGCAAAGCAAAATTAGGAACTGCGCTCTGTCTTAATAAAATCGGCCCTTTACGAGCCAGCAGACTTATATGAGAGGCGATGACTACCAGCTTTGCATTATTCTCCTGCATATCTGTAGCCTCGTCATCGCTTTCGATAAACCTCCCGTGAGCATGAACTTTCCTCACGACATTCAGGAAACAAAGTAGCACCACAAAAAAGAAGTTTCCTGAGACTTAACGGAGCTTCACTAAACCTCGCAGCAATACGCGTTATACCAGCTGGCTTAGCTTACAATGTAATAGTAATAATTGGTATTGGGCGAAAGAAAATGGCGTAGTATCTGTCTCATATATCGTTGGACACCTGAACCGCGCCGTAAGGGAAGGGATAAAGGAGGGAGTGAAAGAAGAAAGGAAGAGAGAGGTGCCGCAGTGGGGGGCCCTGGAATAATTTCGACTACCTGGGGATCTTTAACGTGCACTGACATCGCACAGCACACGGGCGCCTTAGCGTCTTGCCTCCATAAAAACGCAGCCGCCGCTGTCGGGTTCGAACCCGGCTGCGTTTTTATGCTTACAATGTAAGGAACTAAAAGTGAACATTTTCAATGCTTACATATTAGTAAACGGCCCTGAATAAAAGTCCCTGAGGGCATTGGGCATTCAAGTGCATAATCTGAAGTCCTTTACAATAACGTTTAAACCAATTCTTTTAGGGAGTTTCAGGACACGCCGCAGGATGAATATATGTGTACAACAAAAAATGGCGCTGTTTATGGTAGCTGAAGTCACTCATTGAACATACATACTTTCTGAAATTGCAATACTCAGTACGCGTCAATATCTGTGGCAGCATACGCAGATTGTGCTGGTTGCTTCTGTTACGTTCTGTTAACGTTAGTCAGGCCAGAATGACGACAAGGAAGCTTGCGTCCAACTCGAAAATTGTTTATTGGGGCTAACTCGTGTCCTCAAACAAAGCATGCAGTACGGCGGCGCAGCGATAAAACAAGTGCTCGGTCAACGAAGGTCAGAATGACTGTCTCTCTCGGCCTTGAAAAATTTAATAGTGACAAGGAACTTGAAACACGCCTAATGCGCTTACGACAATTTTGAACATGAGGAGAGACTTGCACGCGGCTAAGGTCATTCCAGAGAAATCTGGTGGCCCCTCGTTTGACAACAAAAGCGGAAAAGCCGAGGGCCATTGGCTTAGAGCACAGAACAATGCATTACCATTCTTCTTACTTGCTCGCGCATTAGTAATTAGATTATTTTGAGCTATCAATACAGGCCTCTCGTTTAAGGAAGTTGTGATGTATATGAGGGTGAAAATAAGTTCATTCGGGACGTGCGAAAAGCAATATCGGCGTAATTAAGTACACCCGCCGCGGTGGCTCAGTGGTTAGGGAGCTCGACTACTGATTCGGAGTTCCCGGGTTCGAACCCGACCGCGGCGGCTGCGTTTTTATGGAGGAAAAACGCTAAGGCGCCCGTGTGCTGTGCGATGTCAGTGCACGTTAAAGATCCCCAGGTGGTCGAAATTATTCCGGAGCCCTCCACTACGGCACCTCTTCTTCATTTCTTCTTTCACTCCCTCCTTTATTCCTTCCCTTACGGCGTGGTTCAGGTGTCCAACGATATATGAGACAGATACTGCGCCATTTCCTTTCCCCAAAAACCAATTATTATTATTATTAATTTAGTATACTATATATATCTCCCAGCAATCAATTTATTTGACAGTACAACGACTCAAGTATCGTCTCTGGCCACCAGCTACGGCGCTATCGGATTTACGGCTCAAGCGTCGTAGAGTGAGTGAGCGAACAAACTTTATTGCTCTAATAAAGGAGTCTTGCTGTTTGCCCGAAGATTGCCGATGTCTTCCAGGCTGAGCGTGGGTGGCGCCCCTAGTCCAAGGCACCACTGTCCCTGGCCATCCGGCATGCGTGGCTCACTAGGTCTTTTTGGACCTTGAGCTGGCTGCTGGTTAGCCGGTCCTCCCACAGCTCCGCATTTGGTTCTTTGGCGATATAGTACATTTTTATGAGACGAGCACATAACTTTCGTTCTCGGAGTTTTCATTATCTTCCCCTTAGCATTAACTTGTCATTTAATCACGGACCATGATATATACGAGAGGAAGTGATCAGAGTATTTCCTTCTGAATTTAAAACCACAAATGCTCGACATGGTTCTGAGAAATGGGAAGTGATTCCTCATTTTAAATCTTTTCATCGAGAAAAGTTTGGGACAAAGATTCTGTGCACGTGTGGACTGTGTTGCAGATACGCAGCTTAAGCATCTGCATTTTGTCTTATTTGATTTCGCTGCTGTGCTCACCACGAACCAGCGGGCTACAGCGCGAAACCAGGCAAAAGCTACTCGCCAGCGCAGATGCAGGTGGGGAACGAGCGGTGGGGTTGTCGCGCCTCTTGCGGCGGCGGGCGGCGCAACTCCCGGAGAAAAAGTCGCATTGCTTCCGCGGCTAATGCGAAGGCCGTGTGAAAGAGCGCCCCCCCCCCCCCCTCCCCCCCTCGATACCGGCCTGGGCAGAAGAAACTTTTAATGCGTCAGCATTAGAACGCCTATTATCGCAAAAAGTCCATCGTTGGCGTTTGAGTGTGAAACCTTCGTTGGCAGGAAGATAAGTCGAGAGAGGAAAATCACCCTCCACATTCAGTGAGAGAAGTAAGAGGAATAGTAGGAGAGGGAATCCCTGGAGAGGGAATAGGAAGAGAGGGTGGTAGGCGATGGGTGGCGATCGCCGTGTGGTTGTTCGATGCTGAGTAACAGGTGAGGTTGAGATAAAATTGTGCGGTTTTTCCAGGTGTTCTCGTAGTGTTCAGCTGTTTGTTCTTTGTATGTTGCGGTGCCTTCCGTTGACGTTGGATTTGGCCAGGAAATCGATGGCGTCCAGATATTAATTTCGCGGACCCGTTGATTAACCAACTCATTTCCCTCGATCCCAGCATGACCAGGTATCCAACGCATGAAAATTTTAATGTACGGATTCCTGCTATGAGATTGTATTAAAATGTCATGTAGGTGGGTTTTCAGTAGTCGTCTCTGTATATTGCGGATGGCTTTGCTGGAGTCAGTGCAGGTGTTGACGTCAGTAGTCTGCCTTTAGTGAGAAGACATGCTTATTTTATGGCATACGCTATCACGCGAGTTTCTAGACTGGATATGCAAGGAGGATTGGAAAATGGCCCAGCTGTGTGGGTGATCGGTGCTGTTATCCTGGTGCATGTACTGCATACGCCTGTGACTCCTAATTAGAACGTGTGGCGTTCGTGTATATCGTTATACATGCCCTGATGGCTGGCTTGTGCTTGACGTCGACCTTCATGGTGGTGTGCATGGCGTCGTGTCTTTTGGTGCGTTTGGAAATCCGATGTTGCGCAGTTGGCTAACTGGTGTTAGATTGATGGGAGGGATCCCTTCTCGTTTCAGGTCGTTTGCAGTCGTACGGTCGTTTGGAGTCGTGATGTATTCAATTCATGCTTGTTTGTGTCATATTAGTGTTATATTGTTTGGTGTCATTTTTTGTGTGATATTTGCGCTAAAGTTGTCTGCTGCCGCCTGTATCATGGAGTTAAGGCCTAGACAGGCCTACCGCCTTTTGCTTTTGCTTCATCTTTCATTTTGAAATAAATAAAAACTAAACCAAACCCTTCAACTGCAGTGGCTGCTCTGTCCGGGGAACACTAATGCTAACGCATCCTCTGGCGCATGAATCGCATTGATCATCGGTGATCTTCTTTTTCTGAACTTACTGGGGACAGTGCTGAGTACATTAACAGCCATTGTTTTTTGAAGCAAGAAAACTATGAAAACAGAATGAAATTTAAAGCTTACTCAAAGCTGAAGAACTGCTGTCGTTGCTGTGAAGACAATTTATATGGCATGTAGTCAGGCTTACGGCTCTAAAATTGCCGAATTATCTGAGAAACAAGGGACAACTGTCCATAATACTTTGATGCGTGAGTGAGAGTATGAAAATTAAAATCTAATGCCGCCATTTAGAGCGAAGTGTCACGCCGAACCGAGCGGCGGCGATGGTGTACTTGGTCCGAAGAGGCCGAGCCCCGCGCCGCCATGTCTAGCAGCTCATCTCCCGGCAGTTTGCGAGCTAAGGCTAATTCTCCGCAACGCTAAAAAAGACCCTCTAAAGCGCTCGCGCTCCTCTGATAGCCGTGTATGCGTAGATATCGCCTGCCTATAGCCCTATAAACGGTGTGCCCTCTCTGAGAATCCACGCCGTGAAGCCCGTGTTTGGAAAAAGGGAAAGCGTGAAAGCGCTTGTGGACACGAGGCCTTAGCAATTCTCACTGAGGTTTTCACTTATCAATTACTCGCCGGGAGAAAAACAATCACCAGCCATGCCGACCGGCGCGCTCAATAGTGCGGATGTAGCTTTGTCGTGCAAGGATGTACTGGATTAATTTATGTAACTCCTCATACTGGCTTTCAGAAGGCCAGTTATGGTTGATGCCGTGTTTGACTCGTGCAAAGGCGGAAACTAGCAATACGCAGTTATCCCTGCATAAGGTCGCTTTATCACTGGGTCGCGAGACGCCAAAACTTGGCAAACAGAAAGGAAACTCGCTTGTTATCGCATTCGGCTTCTTTGAGGAGTCGAGTGTGTATATCTGCCCCAGGAAGTGTGTGATAGGCCCAGCACACTTCAAGATGCTGTCGAGAGCGAAAATATAAGCTACGAGCCCTCTGAAGCTGTAGCGACTTTATAACCCCGAAGACTAGTCGCCTGATGCGACAGAGTTTTGTACGGTTCAGTCAGCTCCGGGGAGCGCATTCTGCGATGCTAGAACTCTGCTGTCTTCTGCTGGCAAGGTGAGACGGCTGCTTGGAACGCGTTTTGCGTCTACGGGGTTTAGACTTTACTTCATTAGAACTCTTGTACATTTTTCAAAATAGAGTTAGCTGTGGTTATAGAGAGGCTGCTCTGAGAAAAGAATGGTTCTGGACCGTTATTAGGAAGGTTTCAGAGTATAAAAATTGAGTTGGTCGTGTACTAGAACCATGAGTAGTGGTAATGGTGGTGGGGGTAGTAGTAGTAGCAGTAGTAGTCTTCGTCGTCGTCGTCGTAGTAGAAGCAGCAGCAGCAGCAGCAGCAGCAGCAGCAGCAGCAGTAGTAGTAGTAGTAGTAGTAGTAGTAGTAGTAGTAGTAGTAGTAGTAGTAGTAGTAGTAGTAGCAGCAGCAGCAACAGTAGTGTTAGTAGTAGTAGCAATACTAGTAGTAGTAGTAGCAGCAGCAGTAGTATTAGTAGTAGCAGTACTACTAGTAGTAGTAGTAGCAATACTAGTAGTAGTAGTAGTAGCAGCAATGAGTAGGCAATAGTTTTAGTTGTATTATCCCTTGTAGTAGTAGCAATACTAATAGTAGTAGTAGTAGCAGCAGCAGCAAGGAGTAGGCAATAGATTTAGTTGTATTAGTTCTTGTAGTAGTAGTAGTAGTAGTAGTAGTAGTAGTAGTAGTAGTAGTAGTAGTAGTAGTAGAACTAGTAGTAGTTGCAGTAGTAGTAGTGGTAGTAGTAGTAGTAGCAGCAGCAGCAGTGAGTAGGCAATAGTTTTAGTTGTATTATCCCTTGTAGTAGTAGCAATACTAATAGTAGTAGTAGTAGCAGCAGCAGCAGCAGCAGTAGCAGTAGTAGTAGTAGTAGTAGTAGTAGTAGTAGTAGCAGCAGCGACAGTAGTGTTAGTAGTAGTAGCAATACTAGTAGTAGTAGCAGCAGCAGTAGTATTAGTAGTAGCAGTACTACTAGTAGTAGTAGTAGCAATACTAGTAGTAGTAGTAGCAGAAATGAGTAGGCAATAGTTTTAGTTGTATTATCCCTTGTAGTAGTAGCAATACTAATAGTAGTAGTAGTAGCAGCAGCAGCAAGGAGTAGGCAATAGATTTAGTTGTATTAGTCCTTGTAGTAGTAGTAGTAGTAGTAGTAGTAGAAGTAGTAGTAGTAGTTGCAGTAGTAGTAGTAGTAGTAGCAGCAGCAGCAGTGAGTAGGCAATAGTTTTAGTTGTATTATCCCCAGCAGTATTAGTAGTGGTAATAATAGTAGCAGCTGCAGTGGTATCGGTTTTGCTAGTCGCAAAAAATATATTAATAGGAGCAACATGAATAGTAAGAGGAGCAGGAGAAAGAAGAAGTGTTCTGTAAGAAAAAAAAACTATTTGGACTATTCACCACGGAATGACGTGATGACCTTTTGCCCGGTAAAAATAGAGCATTGCCATGTCCACATCCTGACCAACGAACGTGTTTGTGCCATCAGCGGTCATTTGATAAAGGTGGACCTGAGGCCATATTGGACTAGAATTGAGAGAGAGGGAGGTGCTGATACGGCTATATAGTACTTCATCGCTAATGCAGGGGAGGATGAAAACATTAGAAACTGATCTGACTGACTGGCGCTCGGTGTGCGTTGGTCGATGAGGATGGTCCGTGATAGAACAGTCCAAGAGCCAGACAATAACGAGTAATCATTAACTGCGGAAAGATTTGCAGTTTTGGCCCCTGTATGGTCGACGTCAGCTCTGTCTTCAACAACACTGCGTGCTTTTAGTGAAGCTTGAAGAGCGTAGAAGCCTAGGAATAAAATGATCTAGAACTGCGACGTCCTTCAGAGATGACACAAATTGGCGGCAGTAGTTCTACTCGACTTGAAAATGTGTCGGATGGGCTGACTGACCTTGTATAGACTGTTAAAATTACTTGTTTAGGATACATAATGTGCAGCAGCCGCTGCACTCAAGCGACACTTAGTGCAGTTTCTAGGCGCGCGGCAGAAGCGGTCGCTATCGAACTACTCAAGAGGAGACGCTGACGCCGTTACTTGGCTGCTCATGCACGTGCACGTGTGGCATTACTGCAAGCCTACAGGTCGCTGTGGGGTTGGTTGGTAACATCTTTATCGGACCCACTTCAGTGGATCAGGTGAGGGTGGATGAAGGGGGAGGGGGATGAGCAGGACGGCGATGGGCCCTGGGGCCGCTCTAGATGTCCGGGCCCTGTTAGGACGCGGCGACCTCCAAGTCCCAGCCCACGATGCGAAGCTGTAGCTCCGCTTGTGAACTGCGCAGAGCAGCTTTCCATCGCTCCTGCGATTCCATCCCTTGAAATGGAGGTTTCGGTTTGTTTGGGCAATTTTGATAAGTATGTTTAAAATACGCTCTGGTGCTTGGGCATAACTGACATGATGGAGATTTTCTCCCTCTATATATGAGGGAGAATAGGAAAGGGGACGTCATGGTGGCGATTTGAAGTCGACACGATACGACCTGCTCGGTCTTGGTCAGGGAAGGCTGAGGAAGGGGCAGATTTGGCGGGCGTTTTCATAATGCGTAGTGGTGTTCTGAGAGGCGAGGAGGCGGCCCCTCGCACTGCGGAACGAAGGCAGGCTGTCCACTGCCCGGTTGACGAGAGCTGAAGCTTGCTTGTGGGGGGCCGCGTTGGCCGGGTGTCCGTAGTGCACGGGGGCCTAGAGGAGGGTGATGTGGCGATTGGGGGGGGGGGGGGACAGATTGGAGGTTGATAGCGGCCGGGGCGTGGATTTTTTATTTCGCAAAATTTCAGATGGCTATCCTTGAACCGGAAAAAATATATTTCTTTTGGCGTACATACGTGTTGTGGGAAGGAAGAGAGCAAGCAAGGGCAAGGAAGGAACTAGGCGGGGAAGACGTTGGACAAACAACTTCATTAGGCACTGTTCCCCGGTGGCCAAAGATACGCATGTGCCAGAACCGATATAGCCCGAGCAAACGTTGCATCTTTTGCACCACGCACACAGGAGGTGTCGGCAAGCCTTGTGTGTTTTTCTTAGAGATAAAGAAGGAGGAGGAATAACCTCAAATCAGAATGGAGTGGCTTTTATATCTACGCTCTGGAGACGGTCATGATAAAGGGGTGAAGCGAGTGCAGGGACCATTCTGCTGAGGAGCTTGCAGATAAACCATTCATGTTCTTGGCGGGTTAGAGTCTAGCCCGTGTCCGTGATGAGAGTGATGCGTTGCTTGTTCAGGCCGTTTCGGTTCTGGAGGAAACGTCTCTCAATGCCCTGTGGAATTGTGTAAAAAAGACTATTAATCCAGCGTCGTACCGTCAAGTGCTGTGTTGTACTCGCATGTTTTATTTTTTTCTCGGTCTTCACACATTGGGTGTCACCAACCAAGTCGCTCAACAAGGCATCGTTCTACGTTATATGCGAAACTGTTGACACCTTATATCTATACTACTATATATCTTTTTGAGAATTTTGCAGAATGTGGATGTTACTGATCTTTAATTCTTCGTACGAGCCACTGTCATGAAGCAAGGCTTCAAGCGTTTATGGCACCCACCAAAAAAGACCCTTCCGTGAGAACTTCGCGCGATTTCCCCCTTGCACGAGCAGCGATCAGTCGTGTGATTGAGTGAGATGCCGTCTTGCCGGTATTCAAATTAAAATTGGTCAAAATTCGCCATTTTGAATGAAAATGTCAACTTTCTCAGCTCAGCGCTGTGCTGGCCGGGAAGCGAAGCGCTGCAGTCGGCTTCCATCCCTTCCGTTCAACGCGCTGAGAGCGCCTCTGATAATGAAGTGAATGGTAAGTGCTTTGGCCCGACCTAATTAGCGATGTCAAAAGCAATTTTTGTGTTTGTTTCCCTCCTGTTGCATTGCCACATTTTCATTTTATGTTATACTGATGCATTCTACACCCTTCTTTAATGCCCTCTGGGCCCTGAAGGTACTAATATAAATAAATAGATAAATAAATAATAAATAAATAAATAATAAAAAATAAATGAATAGTATTCAGTAGTGCTGCTTTGGTCTGCGACATGTACAACATTCTCGGAAAAAAAAATTTGAAAATTGAGAAATTGTAAGATACTGTGATTGAAATATTGAAGGTAATGGCTCATTCTTCTGAAATGTAGCAAAATATTTCTTTTAAAATGTTTCGATCGATCGCATCGAGCAGTTAAGACTGCCATAGAAAAAGAACGGACAACGTTTTTGATGATAGGAAAAACCTTAATAGAAAAAAATACGAGACTGCCATACAGTTTTCTGCGGACATATTTATCGTTATAGTGAAATCTTACATTATATGAAAACATTGCGTTCATAAACGGCTTCCCACCAAAAAATGGTTTTGTCCAAAATTGTAGGGTATGTTTGGCATGTGTGTACAAATAGATCTTTTGCACTTGTGAGAGCTTAATACTTATTATGTCAGGTATGCTACTTTTCTTTTAAAGTATTTTATCGGTCTTGTAACTATTCGCCCCCGCTCTCCAGCAAGGACATCTGAATCCACTATATGAATTTTAATGAATAAGCTAATGTAATATAGCATGACATGTTATTAGGAGCACTTTCTTCTTCGATGGTATATGCTTTAATAAGCTCATTTAATGCTACGACAGAAACTACCATATAATGTCCGGCTCTGCCATACCGTAGCCAAGTTATGTCGGAGGTCCCACTGAAATGTTAGGTTGATCAGTGACATCATAGCGAAGTGACGTTAAACAACCAGCTAGCGCTGAACTCCGTAGATTTTTTGATGGCATCAGGGAAATTTTTTGTTTATGAACGCGCTTAATTACATAGTCCCCCTCGCAACTCGCATATAAAGCCTTAATTTACCTGATCTCTGCCTCTTGCTCTCTTGTTAAAACTTCGCTGTTAGTACACTATTTTCTCCGTTGAAGTGGCTTATAAAACACCAACTGCAATTAGCAGGTTCTTGGTATGATTTCGAATATTCAGCGTAGAGTCCTATTTTAGTTCTTTATACGCGTGTATCTTTCTGTTTAAATATAATTAAATGGCATAGTGAGGGACTAAACTTGTGCCGTACACGCAGCATTTTACACAGCAATGTGTTGAAATGTATTTATATAATTAGCTAACATTCTAATTTTCTACTTGTTACGATTGCGAATGTTTTTATGCGAAAGCCATTTATCGTATCCCATCTACCAGTGAATAGAAAATTTTTCAATTTAGCACAAATTGTTTGGTGTGACGGGCCTCCCTTTAAGTCTTACCGCCTGTGTCCTATCGTGTTTATGTTATATACAGCATGCTAATGTATCGCATACGTGAGTTGCAAGAGCTTGACTCCTAACTTGGCGATTATGCTGATGGCACTATAATGCTTGAATTGCTCTATTTAACTTGCTTTAAAAGAACGAGTTCTTATGATGGCTTCCTTACAGCACTTGGATCACAGTGTGACCTGAAGCGAGTCGAAGACCGTTTCGACTGTCACCCGGAGAAAGGCGCCACCGAAGGCTCGTGTCTCGACCGGGGATGCTGTTGGAATATGTCCGGAACTGTCGCAGGAGCAAATGCGAACGTTCCCGTGTGCTTCTATCCCAAGTACTACACCGGTTACGGTGTAGATTCCATCGACTTACACAATTCTGGTGCCCATATCGCATTGACCAGGAACACGCCGTCGGGCATCGATGACGACGTGCAGACTGTTGACGTTGATGTCACCTACTACGATCAAGACATCGCCAGGATCACGGCAAGCCTCGTTCACTTCTTTTTTTGATTTTGAAAGAAGGAGAGAATCGGTTTTAAATGGTTCTTAAACCCCTCTTGCAAGCACCTGCAAGTTTCCTTTCCTTTAAGGACATACGGGGTCCTCCGTTTTCGATTAAGACTCAAATGTGTCTTATTTCTGCACCCAATAGCAATTTTTTTTTCCTCGAAAACGGGCGTTCCGAGATGTATTTTGCCTCCGGAAATAGTGGAACCGAGCTACCATGCGTGAACGGTAGGGGCCCAATAAACATATAAGAAAGGCCTCCATTAATTGTTGGAGAATCAGCCTTCGTTTTTTTCCTTCGGTACCGGTTTCGCATTTGTCCCCCACATCAATACGTAACTTCCGGATGAGGTAAAGGGTGAGAGTGAGCAACTTAACGCTAGAATAATAATAATAATTGTTTTTTTGGGGAAAGGAAATGGCGCAGTATCTGTCTCATATATCTTTAGACACTTGAACCGCGCCGTAAGGGAAGGGATAAAGGAGGGAGTGAAAGAAGAAAGGAAGAAAGAGGTGCCGTAGTGGACGATCCGGAATAATTTAGACCACCTGGGCATCTTTAACGTGCACTGACATCGCACAGCACACGGGCGCCTTAGCGTTTTTCCTCCATAAAAACGCAGCCGCCGCGGTCGGGTTTGAACCCGGGAACTCCGGATCAGTAGTCGAGCGCCCTAACCACTGAGCCACCGCGGCGGGGTGAAACCGAGATACCATAGGTTTTTTTTTCGGGATTCTTGTCTGCGCGTGTTGCATGCAGCGCGTGTTGCATGTTGGACAAAGAAAAATCTACAGAATCACTTTTTGCCTATGTGCCATTAAGCCTGATGTCATCATCATCATCATCATCATCATCATCATCATCATCATCATCATCATCGTCACTTGAATCCCTCTATCCAGATCGGCGACGCCACGCGATTGCGGTACGTTCCGCCGCTACCGGAGATACCGAACAAAAGATTCGCAGGGAGGACCGGCTACAAGTTGAAGGTTTCAACCAGTGGCGTGCTCCGCATCCACCGATTAGGCGAACACAACAAAACCTTGTAAGTTACCGTGTCCTCTGATTGGGCAACGAGATGCGTGACATCGGCGTTATATGTATTCGGCGCATTTCCTTACGTTTCAGCATAAGCAAACTGTGCCTGCCACACCCTTCTCTTGTACATACAGTTGAGAGTAAAAAAAGAGTAACACAGTTGATCTATACGGAAACGCCAATAACAAAAATGGCAGGCCTTGCCCAATTCATAGTCATGCTGGAGGTTCAACAGAAGATCATCGCCTGCGAAAAATTTTATTTACTTTCTACATTTTTTCCGCCAAGCCAGTCGTCGGTCACCTGTGCTAATCTTTCTTGAGTCGCGACTATATGTTGCGTCCTTATCAAACGTCCTCACGTTTTGGAATTTGCTGTTGGGCTGTGTAACGGAGATCTAGTGGCGTAGCTGACACTGCAAGATTGTAAAAGAGCACGGAGAAAAAGCCTGCTTGCCATCCATAGATTTGGAGCGCCACGGATGGCATGTAAGTTGTACGAAAGGGTCCAGAAACAAAGCAGTGGCCTGGAACTTAAAAAAAGAAAAGAATTTATTTGCACACTATAGTATAATGTGAAAGGAAATGGCAGTGCGTGTGACGAAGCGCTATACATTAACCGGATATTTACTTGAGCCCTCTTGGATCTTCAATGTATATGAGTGAATAATTGCAGGCCCTTTTTTATTGCTTTAAGAAATATGTGTTTGATACTCACTGAACGAGCTAGCAGATGTTGAAGCTGCTGTCGAAGTGCAGACAAGTGAGAAGCTGTCTATGCGGCTTCACTTAATACTGAGCGATGGAGTACTACATACCTTTTTGTCTTGTTTTATTTTATTTAGGAACCAGTAAATTACCTTCCCTGTCAGTGGAGTGAATATGAAAGGAACTTCGCGTCTGTTTGCGCAAAATTACACCGCGCTGTATTCATTACCAAGGCGACAACGGGGGTCAGTTGGTATTTCATAGCTGTGGTATAAATGTGCTGAGTGTCTCGTATTGTGATTTTAAAACTCAGCGCATTTGTACTACACGTGTGGTTTCATTAATCGATCACAAAAAAAAAAAAAGCTGAGGGGAGGAAAACTGTCTACCGCAAGTTCCGCGTGTTATGCCTTCTGTGTCTCCGAAACAAATGTACAGCAGTTCGTTAAACCTGCTCGTTTCTAAGCTCCTTCATCTCTAGATGCAAATTTATTTATTTGGTTTAAGTACTTCTATTTTTTAACGCGACAGCGTTGAGGTTTCCGTTGTGCAGAAATTCTGGCATCGTCGGCGTTTTGAGCGAAAAATCCCCGGAGATGTGACAAAGGTGGGCCACCTAGGTCACGTGACCTTGCGGCGTCACGCACCCTGCCCATTGTATTATCAAACTGCCACCATGGGAGGTGGCAGTTACATTAATGATTTGTCGCTAGAGGTTGCTCGGGTAGAGTAGCCTGTGTTTCACCAGCACCACGGGTGGCAGCACCTGCCATCGCAGGACAGTGGCGCATCGCTTAACAGCTGCACCACTGCGCCAGGAGTGGTATGAGGACTTCCAGTAATCCATGAATGTTAAGTAGATAATGACCAACTCCTCGTATACGGGTATTAACCAATTAACACTTAAAGCGGAGCTCAAGTGTCCTCTCCAGTTTTTGCGACGCTTTTTGTTACCAGAAACTCGTCCATGTAACACGTCGGTGTTGTTAGAAGAAAAAGAGTTTCACCGCGTCGCGTTTCTTTTAGGTTTCATGTGGACCTGTCGCGCCTGGTGTTCACGGAATACTTCCTCCAGTTGTCGACGTGGATGCCAACAAACGTCGTGTATGGGCTGGGAGAACAGTGGACTTCACTGCGACGGAGCGTCAACTGGACGCGGTACCTCATGTTCACCAGGGACGGAGCACCAAGGGTAGGGTCATAAATACAAAGCTGATCCATAGCGACCGCTGGGGAACAGAAAAAACAAGAGACACACAAATGTATGCGGACACTTGATCGCTGAGTGTCTGCTTCCTGTTACTGTGTGTGAGTGTGTGTCCCATTTTGCCGCTTCTCGGTCTGCCCTTCAAAAGAATTCGTTAACTCCTTCAAAAAGGCCATTCTCATAAGGCTTCGTATTAGTCCAGTGTAGTCAGATAAAACCTTGAAAATAAATTAGATTTAAATGAAGAGAAATGCTTCAATTAAGGAATTTACTCATTAGCATCCACCTGAGCGTAAGCATACTTAGTTTCAAAAGGAGCGGCTTCTCCCGGTTAGGTGATGGCCTCGTGTTCGAGTCCCGGAATAGGACAAATTGTTCTTCAACTACGAAGCGTCTGAAAAGGCTGTATAGCTTTCCTCTGTAGCCGTGTGGCTTCGTTTCGGTGGAGGGTAATCAAATGTTCCCTTAAGGATTCGCATTAAGCGTGTAAAAACGCTCATATAGGAGCAAGCCATATGTTTTTTTTTTCAAGCTTTTGCTTGGAGAAAGCACGTTTGGTCGCCTGTCACCAGTGAACTATGTCTAGGACACTATGTAGCTCTGGTCGAGGCAGGAATTAAGCCATCGATGCCTGCTATACAGTCTGAACCATGAACTATAAGTGGCCGCATGTCGCGCGGCGAGTTAATGCGAAGTGGGGCGCTCGGTCCGTCTATTCATGAAGAAAATGCACTCCACCCGACTGTGAGGAAGGCGACTCTGAAAACTTGGACCATAATGCATGATGATGCAGAGCTGCATTAACTTCAACTTAGTCAAGCCTCTGCCCAATGATGCGGTATATCATTAATGCGAGAGCATTACGAGGACCGTGACGGCGAAAATTGTCCGGCGTCGGCTTCTGTGGGGAATTCTCTCTTTAAGGGGAATTCCTGCACTTCGCCTGCCACCATTCCGCTTACTATAACACCGGCTGTAATGAAGCAATGCCTATTATAACAAACTAGCTATAATGAAACATTGGCTATTATAAAACTCCGGATATAATGAAACATAAGCTATAATGACACACCAGCAATATCAGCTGGCAAGGAAACTTGAGTGACAGGTGACAGTGATTGGGGTTCTAGTGATAATAGTGGATTAGTGAAGTTACAAGTAGCGTTAGCGGTTGTAGGCTGCAGAACTATAGCATAAAGGAAGATAAAGTAGTGGAGAATGCTCTCGCATTTCCTCTGCATCAATATAATTGATCGCCCCTCATTTTTTTTTTGCTTTTGCGAAGTGTCTCAAGCTAAGTCCCCATGATAGCGAGATGAGTTCTTAAGTAGCTCAACTTGCTTGATTTCTCTGACAAGACAATGTATACCTTCTTTTGTTCGGTACACTAAAGGGGAAACTCAAGAAAAGTGTTTAGACCTGCAACATTTTTGTTGCGCTTTGTATGTCATGTATTCACGAGTCGCACAATTAGACGACATTCTAATATTCACGAAGTCTAGGTGAGAACTTTCGTATTTATGATCAGGACGATTATGATTATACACATTTAGATATGAACATGCCACACCGTTTTGCAAACAATGCATGCCGGGAATAACAATTCATGCTAATCACGAACCTGATACATCTGTACAAAGAAGAAATAACTTTTTCCCTCTGATGTATCAGTATGAATTCACGTTTTCGCCTATATACTGCACAGGTGAGCCTCTGATGTATGGGTTTACGCACATGGCGTCGTTTTACATTACGCTAGAACAAATGGCAACATTAGATGCTTCAGGTTTCATTCTAGACGGCATTTTTCTCAAATTATTGAGAGTGGATTAGTAGTTCTCAAGTTCAGGCCTGAGAGACCCAATTCATAGGCATGCATGGCGGCAAGTCCCAGTTATATTTTCAGTGATCATAGAAAATAGCGTGCCCTCTCTCAGCTATTGGTTATGGAGTGTGATCGACCAAAGTTGACTTGTTTATTCTGTTAGAACTTCTCTTTTCCTCGCTTGTAATTAACAGTGGTGCTTTATATCTGCTGACTTTACCGTTAGCTTGCCACCGGATTTAATGGAGATAATCTGACCGCACTAAATCTCGTATACTCACTTAGAGCAAATTTTATCACTACTGTTACCCAGCGTATGTTTACGTTGTCATAGAATACCATCCTATGCACCTTGAGATTTACCCTGCTTCGTTTATTCCATTATCCAATTCAGGCCGATGTCAACCTCTACGGGGCGCATCCTTTCTACGTCGCAGTGGAAAAGGGCGGCTCCGCCCACGGCGTGTTTCTCCACAACAGCAATTTTATCGGTATGTTCCTGCTTATCCATTCTTGAAAGCGCATCCCTGCTCTTGAACGCACAGTATCCAGGATTGAACGAGATCAAGGATATGAAAGGGACAGAAACAATATGACAAAAGTAGCAGTATGCGAGCACAGTTGACAATATGAATTAAACTGCGAAAGACGACGAGCAGTAAAAAAAAATCAGATATTACAGGTGCTTAACGGGATGTGTGATCTTTCAATCACAATGTAGCACAGAAACTGGAATAGAAAAGAGAAAACATCAAACTTAGTAAAACAAAGCATTTCTCAGATCTGAGAAAAAAGATTAAGGGTTCCCCGAGACAATGTCTTCTGGCAATTAAATCCACATCATTCAGTGCTTTTGTGTAGTACGCAATCATGATCGTCATGAAATCAATTAAGTACTCATCAAAAGAGAGGTGTCTTCGAGTGCTTTGATATTACTTGTATCCTGCTTTCTCATCTTGAGCATCACGCTTGCGAATTTCACAATCCCCATAGCTCCGTGTAATGCCATGGCGCCGCGAATACATTTTGTTTTTCTTTGTTAATCTGAGAATTTACCTGTAAACGTCATACGTATCATTGTGTCCAGAAAAATGTTCATTTTCTCTTAATACAAACTAAAAGATTATTAAGTTCCGCTCACACAAATACGTTTGTAATCGCGGTTGCCCCCGCACTCGGTGCTATTCTCCTCAGCTTCGTTTCAAGCCTTTTTCACCAGCCTTTCTGTTTTAATTCAAACCCTGAGGGTGTTAAGAGTAAAATTATTTTATAGTTATCTTTTCAGGCACTTCAACTGTCGTTGTATTGAAGTGGCCACTGCATCCTGTTGTATACGCAGGTTAAATTTAGATAGAGGTCAAATAGAAGAAAACAAGCATGCGCTGTAATTTTGGAGCGAGCTGAGAAATGCAAGGGGTTCAGATTTCTTGGAGAAGTTAATTAATTAATTATTTATTTAATTCGTTCATTCATTCATTTGTTCATTCATTCATTCATTCATTCGTTCGTTCATTCATTCATTCAATCATTTATTTATTCATTCATTCATTAAATCCCGAGTAAATCCCTACGACCTTCTCTAGAGCTCATATGCAGCCTTGGGATGTGGATATCGATTAGATGTTTTTCCCAATGTTGTTGAGAACTCCCGTGTCGTTGTCGTTATTCTGATCACTATGGCGGGTTTCCCGATAATCTCAAGCAGTCGGCGAGTGGCTTTTGCTGAGGAAACCCGCCTTCACTCTCACTTCGTTCAGCGAAAATCACTGACTGTCTGACTGTGGAATTCAGAAGCTTCTATTTCGGGACGACTCCGCGTTTTCACATGATTCCAAACTTCTAGCAACTGGGTGGACCATGAATAACCACGCCGAAAACTTGAGACGTGACTGCATGCCACAAAAAAAGGACATTGGTGTGTTCCGTGGGTATAATAGAGTAATTGAAGAAAGATATATAGAGTAATAAACTCTCTGCGTTAGAAACATCAAACTCATAGCGCCTGATGGAAGCATCTTTTTTGTCAGAGGTTCTCCTCCAACCGACGCCTGCCGCTACCTTTCGCGCCCTGGGCGGAGTGCTCGACTTCTTTTTGTTCACGGGCCCTACCCCTGGTGACGTGGTACAGCAGTACCAGCGTGTGGTGGGCTTCCCAGCCATGCCGCCTTACTGGGGCCTTGGCTTCCACCTGTGCCGGTACGGGTACGGGTCGCTCAATAGGACACGACAAGTGATGGAGAACAACATCCGAGCCGGCATACCACTGGTGAGATTACGCTTTCAGTGTTTTGTGGCACGCTCCACACCAAATGCCGCTCGACAG
Organism: Amblyomma americanum; assembly: GCF_052857255.1. Lineage (NCBI taxonomy): Eukaryota > Metazoa > Arthropoda > Arachnida > Ixodida > Ixodidae > Amblyomma > Amblyomma americanum. The sequence goes on along the minus strand of NC_135500.1, from coordinate 190,626,667 downwards.
TGCGATGTCTGAACCAATCATTTCGTATCCCACGATACTGCCTGTTGCTTCGAATTTGGATTTTGCAGGTATTTGGGCCCTGCTTACTATACCTGGCATACCAGAATATACAGCCGCACTGATACATTCAGGTCAAACAAATACCCTCTCGTAATCCTTGGATTTGCTGTGACTTTTCAGTAACACGCGACGCAAGCTCCTTAAGCTCAGATAAGTGCAACTTACTGCAAATAATGAAGATATATATTGCGTTTCTACCATCCTTTGGGAGTCGGCTTAAGGGTAATTAACACGTAAGAAATAAAAGAAAACTTTAGAGATCACTGCGGCGACCCGCATTGGAGGAATGCGAAAGCACTGACGCCTCCACGACACACGTCGCCTCTCTTTGCTTTCTTAATGAGACCATTGACGTTTGCTTCTAATTAACTAACTAATTAATCCATGTCAATCAAACTTTTTGTTATAATAATTTTCACTCATCAAACACATTTCAATCCATTTAAAACTTCATTTTCACTTCTTTGCCTATTTTCCAACTATTTTGTCATCCACGGCTGTTTTCCCGTCCACTCACTAATCAACGTCCGCGCTATTTTGGGATTGTTTGACATTATTGGCTGTAATTAATAAATAACTAACCATCTTATTGACATTAAACTTTTCGCGCATCATCCTCACATTGTACTCTATCGATCACAATCATTCGCTTGATGCTACTTCTTCTCAGTATGTAACAATCACTCCGGACAAGTTTTGGTGACACGCTTTGGTGACACCACCCCGTCGACATAGCCGAGAAATGCTTTCGCATTAATAATGCCCTGGCAAATTGACAATTGGACTCTTCATAATCGAAGCTTGACCTGTTTAACGCGCCTTGAACAGGATGTGCAGTGGAACGATATAGACTACATGGACAAATGGAACGACTTCACCTACGACAAAGTGAAGTACGCCGGGCTGCCGGAGTTTGTCGCGGACGTCCACGAGGGAGGGCGTCACTACGTTATGATGTTTGTACGTACCTTCACTGTTCTCTTCCCTTATTTTTAGACTGTTTACACTGTTGGTTGTCAGGGGTGATGTTCTTTATGACAAGGATGCGCACTTGATGTCAGTTTGCTTTTGAGAGAGCATTTTTCATAGTTTTAATAATAATAATATTAATAATACTTGGTTTTTGGAGAAAAGAAATGGCGCAATATCTGTCTCGTATAGCACTGGACACCTGAACCGCGCCGCACGGGAAAGGATAGAGGAGGGAGTGAAATAACAAAGGAAGAAAGAGGTGCCGTAGTGGAGGGCTCCGGAATAATTTCGACCAGCTGGAGATCACAGTTTTCTTAGCAAACTTCCTGTTAAACGAACACATCCGGCCACTTTTTTTATTTTACGTTGATGCCATTCAACGTGCCAGAGTTATGTCCAACACGACCCAGTCGCAACTCAAATTTACCGAGGACGTTAGATTCATGAGTGAAATCGAAACAACAAAAAAAGGTCTTCTTGCCTCAAGTAAACGTAAGCAACCGGCTACCGAACGTGGCTGTCTAATTAGCTGCACATTCTTACGCAAGCTAACTTACCTAAAAAACATTTCAGCTGAATGGAGCGCATTTATCGTTTTGCGCTGTTCTTAAACTTTTTGCTCTGTAATGAAAGCTCTTGTGTCATTTGTATGAACGGTGGTTTTAGCCTTACTGTGAATTAGTTTGCTTTTTTTTGCCTTTAGGACCCGGGCGTCAGCGGAAGCGAAAGGCCTGGCACCTACCCGCCATTTGATGATGGGCTCAAGATGAATGTTTTTGTGAAGAACGTGACCGGTGGAATAGTATACGCCAAGGTGAGCTAACGGATAACGAGCTTTAGTGTTTGAGCGCTGCATTTAAGAGTCTTACGTCCGACCACTGGAGTATCCGAGGTCGAATTCATTGCTGTGAGGGTTCTCTTGTCCGTGGGGTGTGCACAGATAAGTAAAAGACATCATGGTTCTGTGGGGAAATGCTGTACTCGACAAGTATCATTGAACGCAACGCCAAAATGACGAAGTGGTCAATGTCGAAAAAAAACGTATCTTTACGTCCAAGAGCTACTCGGTGAACTTTACGGGAGGCTGTAGGTGAGAGCTTTCGAATAATTGATCTTCGAATTTTCAGTGAAATCCCTGCGTACGGGAGTTCTTGCCTTTCTTCTCTTTAGAAAAAGCTTTCACTGCCTAGATGATGGACAGTAAGAGTACGCGCAGTGAAATAAATGAGCATAATAAAACAGGCTTAATTTATTTTATAGAGTTACATACCAGAGCGTCTCAGGCTATCGTAAGAAAATAGAACATATTAATTGTCGATTATGAAAATATGACTGCTATGATGTAGCTTGGTGTGGCGTACGTACCAAAAAATTATTATGCTGCGGCAAGCGGTGAGGAATCTCGGAGCGTCCTCGCGCAGTTCGAGCCGCTGAACCCACACGCCTTATCCGGTCAATTTTTGTGGCAAATATAGAAGGCAGTTGATCCAAGCAGCTGGATGGTTCACGCTGAAATACAGTGCAAACCGAAACGTCTCCGTGAGAGAAAGAATCACTCTTTGCATAGCGTTGTGACCCTGCTGACTTCTCCGCAGGTGTGGAACAAAGTGAGCACCGTGTTCCCCGACTTCACACACCCCAATGCGACGGACTTCTGGAAAAAGCAGTTCCAAAGATTCCACACCACTGTGCCCTTCGATGGAGCCTGGATCGTAAGTCATGGAGCCTCAATTGCTTGAACAAGCATTACTGCTGGCTATCTGCATAAGCACTGGATGTAGCGTGTTCTGCTGTCTGCATTGCTTAGAGCCCGGCCGTCTCGCTCGCTGGTACGTGGATTGCTACATCTATATCAATTTAGAAAGAACAGACGAGAAATAGCCAAGGGACGGAGACAGTTGGATAAGAGCGGCGTACTGAGCAAGCGGGAGGAAAGTCAGTTGCTAGAAAGATCGTACTGCATGTGGGGCTATGGCGTCGCAAAAGAAAAATAACCAAAGCACACAGAAGATAGCTTTTGAACGAACATCTTGGCTTTTAATTGGCTTTTGATTTCGCCCAATTAGAGCAGTTTCGCTCATCACGCCAAGAAGCGGTGTTTCTTTCAGCTCAACATCCCGCACATCTGAAAGCAGGCTACGGCGACCTACATTTCAAGACTAATCACAACTGTGTATGTCATAAGGCAGAACTGTTTACCGTAAAGCGGAAAAACGAGCAAACATAACTTGGAGTTAAAAATGCGCCGGATCTGCGACCACGACCTGCGGGTCAGAAGCAAATTTTTTCTTTGCTACACGAGAGGCCGGTCTGCGAAGTAACCCTTAACAATTTTTTAATTGTTTTTTTTGGGGGGGGGAAAGGAATTGGCGCAGTATCTGTCTCATATATCGTTGGACACCTGAACCGCGCCGTAAGGGAAGGGATAAAGGAGGGAGTGAAAGAAGAAAGGAAGAAAGAGGTGCCGTAGTGGAGGGCTCCGGAATAATTTCGACCGCCTGGGGATCTTTAACGTGCACTGACATCGCACAGCACACGGGTGCCTTAGCGTTTTTCCTCCATAAAAACGCAGCCGCCGCGGTCGGGTTCGAACCCGGGAACTCCGGATCAGTAGACCTTAACAATGCTGAAATGCGTGATTTTGCTCGTCGTGCTTGGCAGTCGCACGAAGCTTAGCAGTTGTGGGCTGCATTTGCTTTCGCGAACACTGCGCGTTTTTTTAAAGCTTTCCGCATGCGCACCGCTTAAGCTTACGGGCGCTATTCGCAGGACATGAATGAGCCGTCCACGTATTACAATGGCCACAAGGAGGGATGCCCGTCCAACCAGCGAGTCGAGCATCCACCGTATGTCCCGGGTAAAGACCCGCTCTCCATCCACACCTTGTGCATGAGCGACCAGCACTACATCTCGTCACACTACAATGTGCACAGCGTCTACCCGCAGCTGGAAGCCAAGGCCACTTACCAGTGAGTTTCCCGCTGAAAATGGCAGCTTTCGGTGGTTGTTATTGTTGTTGCTGCCCTCAGGTGCAGTGGCACATACCCGCAGTGGGGGATTGGCCAGGTTGCCTTGCACACTCAAAGAGAAGTGACACATTGGCGCAATTAAAGTAGACATGGGTGAATTTTTGTTAAAGGAAATGATTTAAAAATTTTAATTAACAAAGAAATCTTCCTGATGAAATTATGTAATCACGAAGATAATTGCGCACCGGTTTTAGAAGATATTCTCTGGCGCTTGGTGGAGTACTGGCCTGTTTCACCCGGTGAATTGGACGAAGGTGACAAGTGACGCATGTTCTCTTGCGCTGCGAAACTGAGAAATGAACTGCGAAATCATTTCGACGCATTTCGCGTTTCCATTTCCGTTTCGCACTGCGGCGAAGCCACGCTGAGACTTCGTTGTTCCAATGGTCACTTCCTTTAGCTGAAATGTTAATGCGCTTACTGGGTAGCTAGGGGACTTAAGGTACAGAAGGGTTATTTTCGCATCCGCGCAAAAATGAGCAGGGATGGAGATTTTTTTAATATGTTTTGGTTAAGATAATGGTAGTAGCTTTGACATAACTTCAAGTTGAACAAAGTGAGACGAGCAATTTCAAGGCACCAGAGAATACGAAGCCCTCAACGAAAAATCAAATGTTGTGCGGGAGACGAAAGCGTAATAGACCCCTTCAACCTCCGAGAACAGCGCTGTCTCACTGCGCTCTACTGTGTGTGCTACCATGCTATCATAAAGCAGCGAAGTAGAACGTGTCCCTGGGCTCAGGAGACGCCTTGCGCGCACCTTAGTGAGATGCGCTACACGGAAAGAACCATCCCGTTGGCACGGGAAGCTGCTCAAACACCGCCAAAAAAAAGAAAACTGTCCTTCTGCAGGTGTCCATTGTCTTCTTATTATGTAAGATGTCGGCCGACGTCATCACGCGTTAAACCGTTGGTTGCCGGCATTTTAATAAAGTAACTCTTATCCTAAGATGTCGGTGGGCAACTGGCAAGCACGTGTCCACCATTCTCGGACAAAAATTTTGAATATTGAAGAATTGTAATATACTGTTATAGAAATATCGAAGGTAAGGTTCCATCCTTCTGATGTGCAACAAAATCTTTCTTTTCAAGTGTTGCAATCGATCGCATCGAGCAGCAAATAAACGCGAATATAAAAAAAAATCGCGGCTGCCGTTGAGTGGTCGGCGGATATATTGATTGTTACAATTAAAAAGTGTAACTATTCCTCACAACTTAATAAGAGAGGTCAAGCGCAAATAAACGGACTGAAATCTTAGAGCGTTTTTCTTGCTTGGCCTATATTGTTGTAGAGAATCTTCAGAGTGCGCTGTAGCAATATACTTAGAACTTGGAAGTTGGCATGTGGGTCCACAGAGGACACAGATGACAACGCGGACGACCCAGCTGCCGGAAACCATATCGGAAGATCCGGCGTCGGCTGAAAAACTTGCTCCATAGATGGTGATGTCCCTGTTTTGTTTTTTCACGCATCATACGCGTGACCACTGTGTCACACAAACTCGTAGTTTGTTGACTAAAAACTTGCGGTATCGCTGAAGCTACAGCTGACATCAGCAAGTCAGGGGGTGGAATTATCTGAAACATAAAGTAAGAACTGATCACGATTGTTTAACATCCATGACCTCGGCACTCGATAGCCCGGGAAATGAAATATTGCATTATATGGAGAAAAAAATTGCGTTCATAAACTATTTCCCGCTCAAAAATGTTTTTGTCCAGAATTGCTGGGTGCGAATGTTTCTACCAACAGCGCTGAAACTCAACTCTTAACACGTCCGTCCACTTTTCTGCCTGCGTCGTTTTCTACCGGTCGTTTTGTGAACCATCATTTATTTTTCCGTAGGGAGGCAGCTTATGGGGGTGACGCGAAACTGTAGTATTGCCATGTCTCGTTGAGCGCTCTTTCGTTCATTGCTTTTCCAGGGCCTTGGTCGAGATCCACCAGAAGCGTCCGTTCATCATTTCCCGGTCCACCTCCGCAGGCCAGGGTGCCTGGTCAGGCCATTGGTCCGGTGACATCCTGTCCAGCTGGAAAGACCTCAGGCTCAGCATTCCTAGTATGTTGATAATACGAGCACTTATTTTTTCTCAGCAGTAGTAGCATTGGTCACGTCGTTGTGCGAACTAAGCTCCTCAGCCAATCATGCAAGGAGTTGCATATCACACAGAGAGCAAGAAATGTAGTACACGTGGTGTTGTATATTCTCTATCTTGTGCTGTGCCGCCGCGGTGGCTGAGTGGTTACGGCGCTCGGCTGCTGGCCCGAAAGACGCGGGCTCGATCCCGGCCGCGGCGGTCGAATTTCGATGGAGGCGAAATTCTAGAGGCCCGTGTACTGTGCGATGTGAGTGCACGTTAAAGGACCCCAGGTGGTCGAAATTTCCGGAGCCCTTCACTACGGCATCTCTCATCATAGCCTGAGTCGCTTTGGGACGTTAAACCCCCATAAACCAAACCATCTATCTTGTGCTATCCATAGGGCTCTACTGAGCTCTGGGGTGCAGTTTCCCTCTCATAACTGATGCCAGATTCCGAAGTTGGCAGGCTCATACGTAAATCTTCCTGGTCAGGGGCTGAGTGTCAGAAAGTTCAGAAGCAGGAATGGGGCCGCACCTACCGCCTTCGCAGCCATCGAAGAACTGTCATTGTTGCCTATTTAATGGGAACAGCACAGCGAATCCGCTGTTCATCGGAATGTTCGCATAAAAATACTTCCGGACCTCTCGACTTCCGCACTCTCTCCACATTTGCACTCAGTGACTCAGTCGCCAGATAGCTAAAAGTTGCAGTTAGAAAGAAGGAAGTATGAAGATCATGCCGTTAGAAATAACGAAAAGGAAATAATAAAAACGCAATACTTGCGAGACAGGCCATAAAAGCAAGCGACATCTTGTCCCCACTTTTCGCAGACATCCTCAGCTTTGGATTGTACGGCATTCCCCTTGCCGGTGCTGACATTTGTGGCTTCAGGGAAAACACTACAGCAGAGTTGTGTGCCCGTTGGCAAGTCGTGGGTGCGTTCTATCCCTTCTCAAGGAACCACAACGACCTACGCAACAAGGTAAGCAAATGGTCCTGTTCATTCGTCGCAGAAGTTCGGCACTGAACGTTCATGACATTGCACCATCCCATACGGTTTGTCTTTCACTGCAGAAATGAAAAAAAAAAGCACCAACTTTCCTCATTCATAACAACCTTGGACTTCTCGCGACAGCTATCGAGAGGGAACATATTTCATTCTATCCAGGGGAATTCTAACCGAGGGGAGTTTAGAAATATATTGTTGTTTTTTATTCTGGTACCAGCTATAGTTGTGTGCAATGTATGAAAATCATTCATTAGTTGTAGGGCGTTTTCAAACATTACCGACTTTTCTTTTTGTGACAGAGATAGCCACACGCGTATTAAGAGGAGGGGATAAAGGTTGGGTCGGCCTACCACCTGCGCGAGATATCTTGTGTTGAACAATCGTACTACACAACCGTGTCCAATTATATTCTTATGCTTTTAGCTAACTGCACTGACGATAGAATGTGACCAGTAGCACGCATATGTTCCACTCTTACCGCGCAAAAACGACTACCGCAGGACCAAGACCCGTACAGTATGGGAGCTGAGGTCGTGGATGCTGCCAAGTCTGCCCTGAACGTCCGCTACGCTCTGCTGCCGTACCTCTACACGCTGTTCTACAGGAGCCACGTCTACGGCGAAACAGTGGCCAGGGCTCTCTCCTTCGAGTGGGCGCTCGCTTTTTATTTTTTTTTTGCATTTCCACTCTGGATAAGTGCATATTTTGCGGTTATATCTCTCAGTGCTCATGAGTGCCTTATACGTCCGTGCTGGTTAGATGACACGACGACGCATACTTTTTCGCTCTTTTGAGTTTAATGAAAGTCTTTTTAATGAAGAATTTTAGCCTCTTGTGGACTGCTGCCTACGTCATGGAAACAGCACTTTTAAACTGTTTTCTTTTTAGTATACATGTATTCTTGAGTTAGGCACCTTACTTCATGTTACCGTAATTCGTGTCGAACATACAGGCTTTAGGTTTAATTTTCTATTTCAAATTTCAGTATTCCTTCCGAATAAGTTTCAATTTCCATCTCCTTGCTTTTTGTTCTTGAGCCTGCAAGGACTTCATGTGCTAACAGCTGAGCTTGTACTATTGTTTGCAATGTATGTTTTCAGAACAGACGCGAGAAGCGTCTTTGCAAAACAAGGCAGTATACTTCGCTGTTCTTACAATCATCATAGCGAAATATGAGATGCGACGTTGAATAACTTTAGCTTTCCCAATGGCTATATGTTTTCTACATTCGCGGATAGGAATAAGTAGAGCACACTACCACGTTCCAATCCCGTTAATGAGCGTCAGCTGCAGAAATTACTTGGCGAGTTGCAAGGAAAGCGTAAAAAACGAGGTTTTTATGTTGTACATTGTTGGAAACGTTCAGATTTCCAGAGGACCCCAAGACGCATGACATTGACGAGCAGTTCATGTGGGGATCGGCGCTGCTGTTTTCGCCAGCTCTGTACGAGGTGAGTCGAAGCCGCGTTGCTTTTTAGAGGCTTAAAAAAAAAACTAACCCTGATAGAAGCGTAGGAAAAAAAAGTTTTTTATGCGGTCGCTCTACCGTGTTGGCGGTGGGAATTACTTTGAAGACGTGGCATTCTAATGGGCATTCTAAGGGTGGCATTCCCCACCCTAGCCCTTGCTAGGGTGGGGAATAGGCAATGCCAGCCGCTCTCATTTAGGCTAATCGGTCCCGATCACGTGCTAAGGGAAGCGTTCATCCACCTTTAGAGGTGAGCTCAGCCCCTTCTCGTCATCGAGTGGGACCGCACAATGCTGCCATTGCAGAGCAGTTCAGCGCTACTCTGTTCCGGCGTTTAAACCCTCTTCGCATACAAAATTTTGCCGACGCTTGCCGGATCTTGAATCCTCCAGCATCACCAACCGCTTGTGGCACTAATTCCGGCGAGAGAGCAAACTTCGGTTCATGTGTTCAGATACCGGTCAGACGCAACATTCTCAATGTCCGCTGCAATCCCCCAGTATTCCCTTCAGATCCCTCGGCGGTTACAATTTCGACTAACCTGCATCCCTCCATTACGATGGGCCCCATTTTCAGCGCGCAGTGTCCTCTTGGCAAGAAAAAAGTAATAATCAATTATAATAATATAATTGGTTTTGGGGGAAAGGAAATGGCGCAGTATCTGTCTCCTATATCGTTGGACACCTGAACCGCGCCGTAAGGGAAGGGATAAGGGAGGGAGTGAAAGACGAAAGGAAGAAAGGGGTGCCGTAGTGGAGGGCTCCGGAATAATTTCGACCACCTGGGGATCTTTAACGTGCACTGACATCGCACAGCACACGGGCGCCTTAGCGTTTTTCCTCCATAAAAATGCAGCCGCCGCGGTCGGGTTCGAACCCGGTAATAATCAATAAATTTCTATAAATTTCTCTTTTTTTCTCTCGCGGGATCGAAAAGTTTTTCTCAAATTCTCGGTATATTTTCGCCCTGACTTCTTATCTCCAAGTACAGTCACTCATTTGTAAGAAATGTTTGCGGTCAGCACTCTATTCGATGCATCTAAGATGTAAATATATAAGCAAATTAATCAGCACCGACACACCACGTGGCAAACTGGGTACAAAACCGAAGGATCTTGAACATGCGTGTCTTCATACGCAGGCACAGAGACAGGTGACTGCTTACGTCCCCAAAGGCATGTGGTATGACTTCTACAAGGGACGTCAGTACAGGCAAGCTGCGGGCGACTACCGGACCTTCCCTGCGCCGCTGAATCAGGCAGGCATCCTGGTGCGTGGCGGTCACATCCTCCCCATGCAGGAGCCGGCGTTAACCACCACGGAGAGGTCAGTGCGAAAAGGGCATTGCCAGAATGTACTAACCTCTGGCTGTGGGTAAAACGGATTGGCTCTGACTGCTATTGGAATCGCCAGAAAAAAAAATAGTAAAAAATTGGCCCAAAGACACCTGGCGAGTACTACGGAGCAAAAGAAACAATTTCGTACCATTTTTTATAACTGCTTTGTTTTAGGGTACTTGTGTTCTACTTAAGCTAAGGAGAGCGCAGAGACCTATGGTAAGAAAAATGGTAGATGTAACGTTAAGAGGCAGGAAGAGGGCAGGGGGGGGGTCAGGGATCAAACGCGGGTTAATGACATCCTAGTCGAAATGAAGAGGACGAAATGGGCTTGGGCAGGGTATGTAATGCGAAGGCAAGACAACCGATGGTTGTTAACAGTAATAGACTGGATTCCAAGAGAAAGTAAGCGTAACAGGGGGGCGGCAGAAAATTAGGTGGGCGGATGAGATTAAGAACTTTGCGGGGATAGGGTGGCCGCAGCTGGCAAAGGACAGGGTTAATTGGAGAGACATGGCAGCGGCCTTTGCCCTGCATTGGGCGCAGTCAGTCTGATGATAATGATGATGATGTTATTAATAAATACAACATTATTTTACCCCTTCGGCGCTATAGGCCGCATATTTTATTGTTCTGTAGTGCTGTCTTTTGCTTGTTGTTCCTCAAGTAAATATTAATCGAAGGGGTAACAAGTAACGACTTAAAATTGAACAAAATTTTGTTTCCATTCCAGCCGCAAGAACAACATATCGCTCCTTGTAGCACCAGATGCTCGAGGAAAAGCCGAAGGAATGTTGTATTGGGACGACGGAGAATCGCTTGGTAATTTTTTCTTTAAATTGCACGTACTAATTAAGCGAAACTATCTTAATTTTTCGCACAATGTTCGTTTCTCCTTAAACGCGTTGCAGTTTTATGAGAAGCAAGATATGTTTTGTTCCACAGATGCCGTACAGAAGAATATGTACAGTCTGTTCGAGTTTACCCTGGCGAAGGTGAGCCACGGATGCTATTTTTCATGCAACGATTAACGAATTTTTGCATGGCAAAACTACAACTGGGCACGCCTTTGTGCAATGCTTAGTATTATTTCTGTCACTTTGGCTTCTTTAGCTTGCATCGAAAATCTTATTTACTTTAAGAAAAAAAAGAGCAGTTGTAGCTTTTTCAGTACTAGCCCTCTTTCTCTTGGCGGGATAGCTTTGTCGCTGATAGTGTACTAGTGTACCAATAATAGTGTACTAGTTTAATGCACTTGTCCTGCACTCTAAACAGAAAGGAGTAAGATGGGAGTAAGCTATCCTCTAGCGTACCCCCTTTTATAAAAAGGGAGTGCGCCAGAAGACAACTTACTAACTTTTTACTCCCATTTAGGCGTATTCGTGTTCAGAGTGTAGTGTACTTGATTCGGCACTGAGGTGCAAGAATCCCGATACAGGCACGTATATGTAAAGGTTCGAGCCCAACACGGGCCCATTGCTTCAAGCCTCTGCCAGCACGGATCCAACAACTTAAAATTCGGATCGCTTAGGCCTGACGAACCATCACAGTTCCGGTCCGGTGCTCCCTGCCCGACCATTTTTATCCGGAGTTTTTGGGGTAGCCTCGAACCCCATGCACTGCATTACTATCGCTTTGTTTTTAAGTTGGGCAAGCCCGTGGCTTCGATAAGCTCAGGACTTCGTTTCTTCTTTTTTGATGGCCAACAATATTACCAGACCAAGAGAAAAAAATAGATGTTTCTTGGAGCCCAGTGCCATTGTAAATGCTCGCCAAGATGGCTGATTTTTAGAAAAATGCATAGGCCAGTGTCTGTTGAACTCGAATATTTGGAATTCATGTTCTGCGTTTCAGGACCTGCTGGTCATCAACAATGTTAAGAAAGGCAATCCCGATAAACTGATCCTGGGAGATGTCATCATTTTTGGTGTGTCGGAGCAACCCACCTCGGTCTCTATCGCTGGAGGGCATTCGCTCAATTTCACCTACATGCGCCGACACGAGGTAAGTCGACTGTCAGATCTTTCGGACCTAGAGGAACACTCAAGGCTATTTCATGAACCGTTTATACGGGTACTTTATTAAAAAGGAGGGCCTGACAGTTTACGCATTTAAATCGTATTCAGCTGGTTGAAGCGCGCTTTATATACGCTTCAGCTTATGCAGTGTAGTTTTGTTGGGACTTTTAGTAAACATTTAAGTTGCAGTTTGCATAGCTCTTGCTACCAACCTGTTACGACCCTACAGGGCATGCTGTGTTGGCGATTAATAAATACGAAGACTAGAGAATAATAACACGGAAGAAGGCGAACTTGTATTTGTCGCAAACATGCAACTGTATTAAACGGACTGTAAGCTTCTTGCACATAACTGAAACAAAAAGCACGGTCATGTGCTCTTCTAAACGCAGCATGATGGCAAGCTTAGTTTTTTTTTACGTTTCGTAAGCTGCTAATAAATGTCATCACTTTTTTATTTTCACTTGATTTTCTTTCTTAATGTATGCATTCTCTCACACAATAATGACGGCAGTCTGGCAGCCAGGAAGTCAGTGAAAAGGCTTCCAACTCCTTTTCTTTAAGGGGGGGGGGGGGGGGGGGGGCTCACTCGCGCCCACAAAGAACTGAATGACTCAGAGGCGGCGATAGCAAAAAGCGTGGTCGGTGGTCGTCGAAGAGAATGCCTGCCGCTTTCGGCAGCGCTCAATTTAAAGCTGGCAAGAAAAAAGCGCCAAAACTACAAAAATCTACGATCGCCAAAACTACACCAAAAAGTGCAACAAAGTGAGAGCAGTTGCGCGTGGCTGCGTTACTTCGAGATAAGTCTGGTTGCATCTCGCGTCACGAGGAAGTGATAAAGCCGAGTGTCGGCGGCTTTAGACAACAACAGTACAAAGATCCATGACAATACTATTAATCAAAGCGCAAGCACAGAGTCAGATTTAAACATTTCAAACTTGCTTGTGACATTGAAGTCACCCCCAACTCCGTGCATTCAAAAGACGTCAAGTAAGGTATGTTTGCAAATGTATAGAGGAATCTACCCAAGGTGGAGTACATTTGTAATAAGGGAGTAATTACTCAATGTCATCCAGCTCTATAGCTGTAAAGCTTTCTTTTGTTTCCCTATGTCTGCGCTTGGGTGGATGCCAAAGAGTGATTACTCCCTCGTTAAAAGTAAGGTATACGTGTCGCCCCATTTATGCTCTTATTCATGTTTTTCTTTCCCCTCTTCAGGTGCTGGCTATCAGTGGCGTTGGTGAAATCCTGAACGAAGACTTCAGCATTACCTGGGCGTAACGCCCCTTCTCGCTACAGAAAAAAAAAAGCCAGCATTTACGCCATTTCGCTACCTGCCAGTGTTCCTCGTGAAGATTCGGCAAATGCCTTAGTTTTAAGGGACTGGAGTCCTTTCATTTTTAGTCGCTTCGTTTCTACTCGCATCGACTGCACAATAAACTAATGCCCCCCTGATTAGTTTGGACTCGCCCAGTCTTCCCATCGGATGGTGGGACTCATGAGTCCGAGCATATTTTCCATCTTTCTGGAGAGGCGAAGAGGTGAGTAAAATCGCTGGGCTCGTTGGGTTGTACTTCTTGGGGTTCAATAGGGTGAAGTTTTGGGCCAGTTGGTCCGGCATGTTGAAGAAGGAAGAGAACAGCGACTTGGTACAATATTAGGGCAGAAGAGTAGAGCTCAGCACAGTACGAGCAAAGCAAGTGGAGAAGTTCGATAAAAAAACGATGACTCCGCATTTTGTAACGCTGCTGTATGCTTGACTTAAAGGAAGAAATTTGTTTCCAAATGACAGGTTTATATATATTTGTGTTCCAAACAAAAACCTGACATTACAACTAGAAGACATGGAAACTGTGCTTATCCGGGACGCAGCTGCGTAACATTTAGGAAAACAGTTCAATTCACTGCATGGCATTCAGAGGTTGCCCACAAAAATCTCTGATCACCGCTTTAGACCAACTGATTTTAAGCGCTCCCAAACCCAAGAGCCTTGGTCTAAGCCATTATAAGAGATGGAGGGAGAGGAAAAGAATAAGTTTTATTAAAGAAAATAAAGTGAAGATATCCTTTGCAGGATGGCCTCTAAGTACAGTTGCCCTCTGTAGATAGCCTTGGACCGGTTCCGGAAAACCAGGGTGATCTGGCTCAAGGTCCGCGGCCCGCAGGGTCTCCTTCCAAGAGGATGGAGCGGGGAAGGACTAGAGGGAGGGGGGGGGGGGGATACCTAGCTTGTGGGCACGCCCGTACTCGGTGATGCAACATTTTGGAACCTCACGCGTCCGAGCATGTAGAAGGTAAACTAGGAGCTAGCGTAAACAGCAAAAGGAATGTCGACGCGCGGTGTCTCACGTGTTATTTATATGAAAAAGCGTTTTCCTGTTCCTACCCATCACTTTTTATAGTGTATTTATAGTGTATTTTTATACTGTAGCACTTACGTGAGGAGGACCTCTACCAAACGTGTCACCAGACCAAAATAGAGGTTTATTCCACTGAGCATGGCAAGCTCGAAGTCACGTGGCTTATTGCCTTTTATCATCGTCTCCTTCCTCAGGTGGCGAAGTCGCTGGCGGAGAGGCGTCGCTGCTATTTTGCGCTGGCCTTTTATGATTGCCACAGCGGCTAGCCATAAGGCTGGAAACGGCTCTTATTCGCGGGAAGCTTTCGTAGCTGGCGCCATGCTTTGCTTTTCTTTTTCTCAAAAACCACTAATCCTTCGAACAGGGCCATAAACAGGAATATTGCTTTTGATTAAATTAAATGCGCAGTAACTTTAATTTCTCGGTAGGCACCTCATCCACGCCGCGAGAGAAGGAAGGTGGGAGTGGAAGAGGAAGGAGAGAAAAAGGTGCCCTAGTGGAGGGCTCCGGAATAATTTCTGCCAGCTGGTGATCTTTAACGTGGACAGGCATCGCGCAGCACACGGGCGCCCTTTGCGTTTGGACTCCATCATAATGCAGCGGTCGCGGCCGGGTTCGAACCCGGGTGCTCTGGCTCACAATGGAAACGCGACTTCGTTCACGGCGCAGTTCATATTTTCAACAAGAGTGAACATTTACTGCGAATTTCTTTTCCTCAAGACCGATTATATATGATTCTCGAGAACATTCGCGGTGTTCTGATCATCTGCCTGTTTAGTGCCATCATGAGTTGGAAACACGCAAAATTCTCGGACTTCACATCAACAACAGGGGCAATAATTCACACACACTACAAAGGCTCTGTGGCGTGGGTGAACACGTTTCCCGAATGATTGCTCGAACCACAGCCAAGAAACGCGGTGTGAAGGAAAATGACACCCTTCGCCTTCTACAGGCCTTTGTTATCAGCCGTATCATATATGTGACACCATATCTTCAACTCCAGAAACCTGATATAAAGCATCTCGACAGCACAATCAGAAGGGCCTATAAAACTACCGTTATCGGCGTCAACAGAGCGACTGCTCCATTTGGGGGTTCACAACACCATCGATGAACTCATCAAGACGCACTTCATGGCTCAAGTGGTCCGATCGGCAACTACACACAAAGGGAGAAGAGTCCTCAGTAATCTCAATACTGTGTGCCCCCCCTCCCCAACTTTCTTACTAAATATGTCATCCCAAGAGCTGGAGGGGATGCTTCAAAGCTACTCCCCTTCCAAGAAACATGCACTCGGTGTGCCACCAGGTGCGAAGACACGCAAGGGCAAAGAGAATCCAGAAATACCACGGCACGCAAGAAGACGTATTCTGCGTCGATGCCGTGGCGCTCCCGAAGGTGTACTAGCCATACCGGCGGTTGTCCACAAAAAGCAGATGGTCGATGGACTTACCGCAGTCAGCCACGACACAGCAACAGCAGAACATTTGGCTATAGCTTTCGCGGCCACACATCCCGCCTCGCAATACATACTCACAGACTCAAGAATAGCATACCGAAACTTCATTAAGGGTAGGATTGCCCCGCTTGTGTCCTTGATCCCCCAAACCAGACAAGCCTACGCTGACGTCAAGCAGCTGGTATGGATACCTGGCCACCAGGCTATAGAGGGGAACGAGCCGGCACATAACTCAGCCCGAGCTTTTCTCCCCTGGGACCCCGAGAGATGTACTTCGAAATTGGACCAGTTCGTTCCACTGACAACATACAACAAGATACTGCAACACCTCAGATTATAGAGGAGCAAGCATATCCCCCACCTTCCAAGAAATATGAGCAGACACGAGATTTACCTCCATAGATTACAGACTGAGACATTCCGCAGCCATTAAGTACTACTGAAAAAAAATTGCGCAGTAACACGAGAACTAAATTGATAAAAATGATGACAGGCGCTCAGCTTAGTCCTCCCAATTGGCTTAGTCCTCATGTTACTGCACAAAATTTTTTTCAGTATACATATCAATCAAGTAGCCCAACTTTTTGCTCTCCTTATGTCCTACACGCCACAAATCCTGGTTCAATCGAATAAAAATCCAGATTTTGTGTGGAGAAGGCAGCCCTTTACTATATGGTATGAGCCTGTCAAAAAAACCTAGTCATTTATATTACAACACAGCCAACGCGGGAGGTGGCGCTGTCTGTCTCGGACAAAGGACATCAACTTCAGCTTATGGAACGAGCAAGGCCAGAAGCCTACGCCAACGAAGTCCCGGACTAAGGACACCCCTATCCTCTTCCCCACCCTGTACCGGTACTACAAGAAATATTTCCATCATCATGAGGGACGGTGAAATTGCAGACCAACTTAGCCGTTAAGTCACCTTCAGCGAT
This sequence comes from Amblyomma americanum, assembly GCF_052857255.1. Taxonomy (NCBI): domain Eukaryota; kingdom Metazoa; phylum Arthropoda; class Arachnida; order Ixodida; family Ixodidae; genus Amblyomma; species Amblyomma americanum. Next base: position 190,609,936 of record NC_135500.1, on the reverse strand, counting down.
ATGGTTCTGAAAAAAAAATGAACGAAAAGAATTTTTACAGCGCACGTAAACAGCAACTGATGCTACTAAAGCCATTGGAAGGATATCGCGCCTGAAAACTTTAAAAAAAGATTGCGCTCGTTGTGCTGGAAACTTTAATCGGAGGTACCCGTACCTTTTTCTGAGGTTTGCGCCACGTGGAAAAGGAGTGCGGTGCTCTCAACACTTTTCCTTCTCTCCACTTCCGTTTCTACTCCTGCGCGGCTGTCCTGCCATGGCTTTGTGATTGTTATAGCTATGTCAGCCGACCAATCGGCTCATCACGCAGCATCGTACTCTCCTCATGACCTGGAGAAGTAAAGTGTGGCGCTGCTTTGATCTATTTGACTCTTAGAGTGTGCCTTGATATCTTCGTGTGCAGCTGTACACATAGTATGTTCCAAACGCCATAGGTTTGTTTATGTACACAGTAGCTCCAAAATCAGAGAGATGCATCCAATGAAAACTCTCGGGCGAGCAGCATGATACATGCAATGCTTACACAAAGCTCATTCCCGTTATCGGAACAGCGCAAATACGCGGACGTGAAAGAGGCCACAGACAGCACACGGTGTTCTCATTTCACATCCACGTTTTTGCGCTGTTCCGAAAATGCTGAACCAACTCGGCCAAGCTTCCACCCACTCCTATTGTTTACACAATGGCCGTGATCTGAATCAGCATGCCTGCTCGTCATAAGAGGAAGTCAGAGGAGGAGGAGGAGGATAAACTTCTTTAATAGCAGAAAGTAGTTTAAACCTTGTATCCGTCATTTTCACCAGAGCTCTAGATGGGCTTGCCGTTACCAAGGTGCAGCTGTCATATTCATTTCTTCGCTCAGGACGGGACAATTGGACATTTATAGTGACAGTGTATACGAAAATTTCTGTGGTTCAAAGTAATTCACGAAGCGACTATTCTTTATCCTTCGCTTCGCTGTGCTTCGAAAAGGCCTTCCACAAGGATGTATCCATAGTGAATCTGACAAGCTTTCAAGAAAGTTTTTTCACAATCATCATCATAATTTACGTCCACTGCAACTATGACGCCGACGGGAGGCGAGAGCCGCTCCTTCTTTTCTTGCCTATCGTAGGTGGCGCTGTTCACCGCAGTGCGATGCGCGGAGCGCTCAACGCGCTGGACCAGACTGGCAGCGCGGCCAGATTCCGGCTTCGTCGAGCGTTCTAAATACCTGCATTTATTTGAGTTCCCGGTGCATGTCTCAGCGCCGATTAGTCATAAGCGAAACTGAGAACGTCAATCAATCAATCAATCAATCAATCAATCAATCAATCAATCTATCAATCAGTCAGTCAATCAACGTGACGCGGGGATCAGGATCAAAAACCGACAAAGTTCTTGTCCTGACAGGGACCGCGCTCCCTGTTACATTCTTGCCTGCAGCAGCAGAAGCAAACAACCGGCACCAGGAGCAAGCACAACTGCTCAAGCTTTGCAACGACTTTCTGTATACAAAAAAAGAAAATAGAAAACAAAAGCACAGTCGTATTTTAGGATGTTAATCTTGTAGGTCTACAGTGATTAATGTCTACAGTTTCAACTCGCGAGAGGGATCGACTATCGCACCACAATCATTAGAGGGGAATCTCGCGATTCTTATACGATATGCCCGAACTTTTTGAAGCAGCAAATATACTGATTTGCTCTTGGTGCTGCACCGGTAGACCTCTGATTGCGTCGTCAAGCACTGATGATTCGATTTTTCTTTTTAAAACTTTTAAGCTTGGACCTCACCTGAAGTATCGCGCCTGTCTCGTTTCACTTGTGCTGACCGTACGAGGCGTCAGCTTACTCCTCAGATTATTGTATTGTAAAATTTTTAACATTTTGAGGGGCTTTAGGCCATTTGCCTAAACAACGGCCAGAAGATCTTGGCTCCTGGCTACGTCTTCGGCCGGTTGGACGACCCTTGTCTGAGTCTCCGGATCGAAGCTGAGTAGGAGAGCCTCCCATTGTACCAGCGACCCCCGGGGAAAAAGTCTGACTGAGGTTCTGAACAAGCAAAAAAAAAGTACAACAAGTTTATTGCACATAATAATAAAAATAAAGTCTATTGCACATGGCATAATTCAGGGTTAAAAACGAGAGATATCACATTTACACGCTTCAGTCTAATTAAAAAGACAAACATTAAAAGCTTGCACACAGACAGTGCATCGCTCGGCACTAAAAAATTGGGAGGAAAGGATATCTCTTTCCACTAAATAAAAAAATGAAAACATTCGAGCTTGAAGTTACGAAAAAAATTCGAGGCGAGGGGGGGGGGGCACTTTGTTGACCTAAAGTGCGGTGAGGCGAAAACATTTAGCACGGTGTTGCTGCTTGTGTCAGTGATGTGTCGTTAAGATGTTAATTAATTTCACGATTGTTTATAAATCCTAAATGCTGGAGACACTGGGGGGCGTTTGGGAGGCATCCGTCTGATTCGACGCCTTTCCGCAAACACTCTCCAGCGTCCTAGACAAGAACTAGATATGTGTTGGCAAGATGTAGCATAGTCGTTAGCCCGCTCAGCTGCGGAACGGTAGGATGGTGGTTTGAATCCAATCTTGCAGAATGGTTTTTTTTTTATTCAGTAGAAGAGCCTAAGAGAAGGCCGGATGGTATGACGTCACTTCCGCTGTCGTGACTTCCTGTTGGCGGTGTAACGGACGGACAGGGTCTCGACCGGGAGTATGAGCCGTTAAAGGCTTTCGCCTTAATATGCAATTTAGAGCACCCGCCTAAGTTTTAACATTTTCATTCTTTTCAGCTTTGTGCAGCCAGAAGCAAGGCAGTGACGCTGTCTCGCTTTCTTTGCGCTGGAGTTAACCTAGCTGTCCGGCAGAGTTCGGCACTCATATTAGCATGTCAGCAGCGAAACACATCTTGCCATAAACGAGATAACATGCTGGTAGCTACGAAGAAAAAGATCCACCGTGCAGACGCCGCAGGAAACTGCGCTGGCGGTTCACTTCTCCCCATAGAACATACATGGAAATCCCCCTCGCACGACTGGGGCGAAATCTTTCTATTCCGATCCTCCTCTCCTTCGGGGCAAGCGCCAAGGGATATGCCTTGAAACCTGTGTGCGATTTTATTCACGGATATATAATTGCATCAGGTACATTCTTATGCTAGAATGTGAACACACAGCTTTTTCATTTCCGTTTTTTTATCACCTTTTTAATCCAAATTCGAGTCTTCATCCCAAAATAATCCAATTACTCCACTCTTTACCCATGTGTGCCTTTGTATCAGCAATGCACCCTGGCCAATCCCCCGCCGTGGATACGTGCCATTAAGCCTGAGGACATTATTATCATCATCACTGTTAACTACGCCAGCGGCAAACGCGTTTAGAAGCTCTTAACCGCGATCCGCAGAAAAGGAAAGCGCGAGCGACCGCATAGTCGCATCGAAAAGCTGACAGAAGCGCCGCGGCGGCCTTCGCAGGCAGCGCTTGACACAGAGGATCGCGCTTTCTCGGCGGATTTGCGGGCGCTGGCGTCACCTCTCCCTTGTAGCCACCACATCACTGCCTGTACACGTTTGACTTATGACGAGCAAACGCTACCTGCTAAAGCTTCATCACTTTGCTTAACAGCCTTCAATTTTGTTTGGTTAGTTTATGGGGGTTTAACGCCACAAAGCGACTCAGGCTATGCGGGACGCCGAAGTGGAGGGCTCCGGAATAATTTCGACCGCCTGGGGTTCTTTAACGTGCACTGACATCACACAGTACACGGGCCTCTGGAATTTCGCCTCCATCGAAATTCCTTCAATTTTGTGCCTGGCCTTATGATTACTTATTTCGTTCTACTTATATTGTTCTTGTTCTTCAAGTCACGATCTTGCACTTTCCCCGCTGTCGTGAAACGAAAAGTGCACAAGCAAATCATTTTTTATTTGTGGTACCTTCGGTGCATGCGCTGCTCTCGGAGGACGAAGAAGAAGAGGAAGTGCACGCATTCCCGAGCTCGCTCGTGTTGGTCTTCACGGGCAGCACGCGATTGCTTCGCCCAGAACGTGGACGTCCGTCTTTCCACTGCTTGGAGCCGTTCCTTTGCCTGTCTTCCCCATCCGTCCTGTTCGTGGCAAGGCCCTAACCACATCCGCCATGGACCAAGACAAGGAAGGCGCCGTGGTCAAGGTGGTGCAGGTCGGCTACAAGCTAGACGAGACAGTGCGGTCCCTGCCCGTCGTGCGCATGATCTTCGGCTACGGGCTCGTCGTCGTCTTCATGGCCATCGCCATCAACGCCGGAGAGGCGGTAAGAAGAGCCCGAGGGCTCCGTTCCTCGGCCAGCGTAGGGTACCTCGATGCAAGGACAGTGCCATCGAGGCACCCTGCGGATAATAATAATAATAACAATAATAATTGGTTTTTTGGGGAAAGGAAATGGCGCAGTATCTGTCTCATATATCGTTGGACACCTGAACCGCGCCGTAAGGGAAGGGATAAAGGAAGGAGTGAAAGAAGAAAGGAAGAAGACGTGCCGTAGTGGAGGTCTCCGGAATAATTTCGACCACCTGGGGATCTTTAACGTGCACTGACATCGCACAGCACACGGGCGCCTTAGCGTTTTTCCTCCATAAAAACGCAGCCGCCGCGGTCGGGTTCGAACCCGGGAACTCCGGATCAGTAGTCGAGCGCCCTAACCACTGAGCCACCGCGGCGGGTGCACCCTGTGGAAGAAATGGGCTTTGGCAGGGCATGTAATGCGAAGGCAATATAACCGCTGGTCCTTAAGGGTAACGGAGTGGGTTCCAAGAGAAGGCAAGCTTAGCAGGGGGCGGTAGAAGGTTAGGTGGGCAGATGAGATTAAGAAGTTTGCGGGCGTACGGTGGGCGCAAGTGACAAAGGACAGGGTGATTGAAGAGACATGGGAGAGGCCTTTGTACTGCAGTGGCGTAGTCAGGCTGAAGATTCTGGTGATGGTTACGATGAGGCAGTACAGTCGCTGAAAGGAAGGGGGAATAGCCAGACTGCAGGAATGAAGGCGCTTACCTTATGTTTAAACTCAATGAGCGCTGCATTCTTGGTTTACTGCGTGAATCACTCCGTTGAAGCCGTGTAACAGGGCGCGCACGTGCTTGGTGCTCCGTGCAGCACGTGCAGTGCCTCTTCGTGGTGGCCAGCATGGTGACGCTGTTCGTGCTGGAGCCGATACCGTACCAGAGCTCGTGCATGCTGCCTCTCTTCTTGTTCCCCGTTGCCCGACTGCTGGTCGCCCAGAAGCTCTTCGGCGTGTACATGAACGTGAGTCATCAAAGCGCCCTCGCTCTGTTGGGCCATCTGCAGTGTATTTAAATCTAATGCATCAGATCCACAACTGCGCCAAGTGGGGCAATTCAGATACGGCCAATTTTTCGGAAAACTGTATACCCATGAGAAGGGAAGACATTGTGCACGAATCGGAGCTCCTTGAGTTTATGTCGCATTGAGAGGCTCTGCAGCGCTGATATGCAAATATGTCAGCACTGCAGTGATACGGAATTGTTTAGAAAGAGATAAACGTAGGTGGTAATGGTTCGATTATCGCAGGCATATTCCATTCGGTCAATGTGAGGATGCAGTTAAATTAAACAGAAGAAAAAAATAAGAAAAATAATCCCCTACTCCTGAATCAGCATTATTTGTAGAACACCCGCAGTTGGATTTGTTGGATGTTGTTACACCCTCCTCCCTGCCCTCTGGCCCCCAGGAAGAAAATTTACCAGTGATGAACCACACTTGCCTGCCCATTTTGCTCTTCAATAAGTTCCAAGAAGCCACTCTGAATATGGGGCCGCTGTCCAACTGCCCCCTCCAAGATTTACCCATAAGCCTGCCTCTAGCAACGGGCAGGGCAGCGCTAAGACAGAGGCGCCACTTTCCTGCAGCTTCTAGTTTATATTTTGCATAGTTTACAAGGCGGTCAAAAGTTATCCGAGTGGGAAAAATTTGTCCGGTGCGCAACTTTGTCAGGCTAAGACACCAGTGAAGCGGTCCCAGCGGGATTGAGGCGGTCACGTGACACGTGTGCTTCCGAGCGGCGTGCACCTCTGGGCGCTGGTGTTCGCGCTCCACACGCGCTCGGTTTTCAAACAGCGCGCGGGGTGACCCGAATTCGTTGCGCCACAGTGCCGAGCGTAATCGCGCTTTTAAAATCTGAAACTTTGTATGAATATCACTAACGGGCAGCTACAAATAACTAGTTGCAATTAGCCAACTTTTTATAATTACCCTTAACCTTTTTCCGACGTCCTCCATATATGCTGCAGACCATCTTTATGCATCAATATGGCTGTTTTGATAATTACTGTCGGTCTTCGCTTAAACCCTCTTTGGGCTTCTATGGGCCAACCAACGGCGGGAATGCATTTCTACAGCAGTTGCACTCATAATTTCTCGCGTGCTCTGCATTTTTTTTTGTGCAGGACGAGATTCTCCGCTCCATCTCGTCGGGTCTGGTGGGCCTGATTGCCCTGAAGTCCCCTCTGAGCCGGCGCCTCTGCCTGTACCTGCTGTGCGTCACGGGTGTGCAGGTGGGCCGAGTGCTGGTCAGCGTCATGCTGCTCGTCTTCCTCGTGTCCATGGTGGTGGACGCCACCATGACCACGGGCATCCTGGCCGGATTCGTCGACCCGCTCATCTTCGAGATATACGCAAACAACCTGCGCATCCGATACGCCGCCCACATGCGCTCTGACCTCAAGGTGAGAGCTCCTTATCCGCATGTTCCCTTTAAGAAATCTGTGGTGCGTAGCGCTTAAGGAGGCAGGTATTTTCTGCGTTAAGCGAAAATTAAAAAATAAGCTTCTAACGGCTTATATCAAGAAGCGACTTAAGCCAACGATATTAGATACTTATGATACGTTTACTTGCGATGACCGTGCTTTTTAAAAGCAAGCTTTTGCATTAGGTTGGGCATGAAAATTAGTTAACCGAGCTACATATGTGATGCAACTCAGCCAATGATCAGTACAGGGTTAGATAGCCTTACTGCGGTCAAGAGGTTAGTTTCAAACGTTTTCAGTCAATCTAATTAGCTTCAACGTTGCCTCTCACAACCACGACTACGCAGGCTCCGGACGCCAGCGTAACAGAGGTGGACTTCATGTTCAAGGACACGGCTAAACACCGGTCCGCGTTGGGCACTACGGCCCGCATGGGCGACACCGTGCAATTGACGCAAGAAGACTGGGAAGAGCCAGTGTTCGCCCTCGACAGTCGGGGCAACATTCGGCAGCTGATCTTGTACGTCGATCGAAAGGAGGTGCGTATAGGCGACGTTTTCCAAGCTTCTCGCCGGATTCACCATGTGGCGCCGGTTTCCTCGAGATTTTTTTTTGTCCATAGCACTGTGTGAAGGAGTGACAGTGATGGCTCTGCCGTTTCCATTCAACTACCAACCTTTTAGGGGGTTCCTCTAAAGTCTCCCTTTCCCTGCTTGTATAATAGCCCACATTGCTGAGACTCACACAGATTACATTACCAAAGATAGTATTTAGTATTACAATTGCCCAGCATTCCCGTTGTAAAGGCAGCAGACCTGCACTGCATTCTCTGTTCACTGGTGACCGATTTGAAGATTGAGGTGGTGGCATTTTAAACCGAAGGCAACGCACTATTACTCCGCGAACTTAAGAGGGAGTTCCCAACATCGCAGTTGCGTTAAAACGAGACGCAATGTTCACAGCTCGAGCGCTCGACTGGACAGGGGTGGTGGGTGTCTTTAAGTGGAGCACTATACTAGTATTTATTCGTTGCACCTTTTCCGTTCTACTGTAGATTGCAAACTCACTATACAGCCCGTGTCTTAGCAAACGCGGCCCATGTTCCATATTATACGCGGCATTAAAGTAAGCGCAACTGTGGCACCGATTTAAGAGATGTCGAAATGTTTGGCAACCGCCTCGTTGACGACGCCGTGCATTTCATGCACTGAGAGGCTGAGGTGCCCACCAAGAAGTGAGACCATTACCACGCCTTTTATTTTCTGATAACCAATCATCACTTGGGACTCGTCCTCGTGTTTATCAGGTCGACCAGAACAGCGCGGGTGTAACCGAGTACGCAGGCTGAAGAGAGTCCCAGCCTCGCAAAATAAAGTTTCGAGAGCCCTCCCATGAGATTTCAGTGTGCACTTTGAGTTAAGAAAACAAGCCGAAACCGTAACTTTCTCACTACAAAACATTGTGAAATAGTTGAAAGTTTCGCTGCTTGTGAATCAGCAGTGCTCTAACTCTGAGTTCCTTCAACTCTGAGTCACGCTAGGATGTCAGTACACTTGAATGATCCCCAAGGATCGAAATTAGTGCTGAGCCTTCCACTGCATGTGCTCTGCCTGAGAAACTGAACTGTGACTTTGACACCGAACTAACTATAGTCTCGATTTCTACAGACGCGCCGTCTTGCACCTCTGGACTTTCGCGGTTTAAGACGCGTTCGTAGTATAATGTTGCGCGAACACAACTGTGCATAAAATGAGAGGATGTCGCGACCACTTCCATCGACGACGTGATAGGTGACGCATCTGCGGTAAAGGCCTGTTCAGGAGACAAAAGGTCATTGATTGCGTGGCCATAGAAATGTTCTCATAACTATCTCACTGCTGTTATTGTTCTCCACGCGGACAGGAAGCTCATCAGGTCCGCAGCGGCGCCGCCAGCCCATTGCCGCAGGACCTTGCGGAGAACCCTGACATGCGCCGCGAGCAGGTGACCGAGGCGTTGCGCACCTTTGGAGTCGACCTTAGCCAGCTCGGCCTCAAGCTAGAGTTGGAGGAAGAAGTGAGTGAACTACTCGTACTCATGTTCACCGGGATTCGAAAACCGAACCCGGGAACTCCGGATCAGTAGCCGAGTGGTTAGGGCGCTCGGCTACTGATCCGGAGTTCCCGGGTTCGAACCCGAGCGCGGCGGCTGCGTTTTTATGGAGGAAAAACGCAAAGGCGCCCGTGTGCTGTGCGATGTCAGTGCACGTGAAAGATCCCCAGGTGGTCGAAATTAGTGCGGAGCCCTCCACTACGGCACCTTTTCCTTTCTCCTTTCACTCCCTCTTTTATCCCTTCCCTTACGGCGCGGTTCATGTGTCCGCCGATATATATGAGACAGATACTGCGCCATTTCCTTTCCCCAAAAACCATTATTATTATTATTATTATTATTATTAATATTATTATTATATTATTATTACTATTATTATTATTATTATTATTATTATTATTATTATTATTATTATTATTATTATTATTATTATTATTATTATTATTATTATTATTATTATTATTATTATCACTCGTCGTTAGGAGAGTAACTCGCAGTGTTGGAACCTTTGGGCCCTAGCCTCATACTAACGTGCTCTAATAATACAAAAAAATTGGTGGTGGTTTAGCTCTGGTTAAACCTGGAGTGGCGTGATAGCTACAGCTGGCCGAGTGGAACTTGGTCCCGTGACTAACCACGTGATCATCCACGGCGCCGCGCCACCGGCAGCTGCTCCGCCCCACGTGACCAGCCACGTGACAGCATGGCGGCGCAGCCACAGGGTGGCGCGCCGCCACGCTGAAGGCTCGAAATGCTACCGTAATGTAGCTATCGCTACAAAACATCAAACTCCTGCCAGTTATTTAGTTTTGCGTGTTGCGGTAGATTGTGGTGTTTGAGATATTCGTCGGCTTCTGTGTGGGCTGATTTCTGTGCACTGCCCACCATAAGCAGCACGGTTAGCCCGTTCGTAGCAAGGAGGAAGTCTTACAAATGGCAGGATGAGGTCGAGTTGATGAACTGGGAGGAGGCTGGAACTGTGCCAGTATAGAGTATCGCCGCAGCCGGGGCAGTTTTAATGTGAAAGCGCAACTCCAGACAAACCAACCCCGAGCGAGATCTTGTCTCGTTTTGGGCTCCGAACTAACCCGAACTTACCCGAGTTAATCGGGTAAACTCGGGTTAGTACTGAGGGGCGTCGCGCAAGAAGCCGCCAATGGGAGTAGGGCGTCGCGCCACCTAGGTCACGTGACCCTGTGACGTCATCACAACCTGCCCACCGGATAGTCAGCAAACTGCCGGTCTTTGCAGATGGCGGTTAAATTAATGGTTGGTCACGAGAATTTGCTCGGGAAGAGCAACATGGATTGCACAATCCCTGCCGGTGACTGTGACAGGAACAGCCACCTGCCAGTGCAGTGGCGCGTGGCCTAACCGCTGCGCCACTGCGCTGGTAACGGTACGAGGACTCGCCGCCATCTGCGAATGCTAAAGAATGGCTAATTCTGCATATATGGGCATTAACCCACTGAACCTATCGCGTCATGTCCTTAAGGCGGAGCCTAGGTATCTCTTCCAATTAAAGAATAAACACATTGTTTCGTAGGTCTACTCGGTTTAACTATGTTAAACGCCTACTATTTTTTTCCGATGAAGTGAATCTGTTCACTTCCAAGCACCGAAGCGCACTCATGTCCAGGAAGGTGTTTGTAATGTTGACCATGCAATCAAATAGCGAATCCTGTTATATTTTAGCTTCATCTGTAGCTTGCTGCATTGCGTTGAAGGCAGAAAGAAAAATATGTAAAAAGACAGGGATTAAAAATAATTGTGTGGCCGTGCAGATCTTGTTCTTAATCACATCTTCTTTCCCGCCTCGTGGATCTGTATTTCTGTCGCAATATCCACTGGTAGCATTGGCATGAAATAACATGCATAACCTCATAAGCATGCTATTTCATGCCCGAGTAAGAAAAACCCATTTTCAGATAAAATATTCGTTCCTATGCTTACTAACTGGCAAGAGCATACTTCGGGTTTTGTGCGCCCATAGAACAAATTTGTTTTGAACGCGATAAACGTGTTGAATTTGCGAGATTACATTTTCAAACGCTTGTTTTAAATTTGCAAATTTTTCCACAGAAGCGGTGACTGAACGGCCGTATATCAACGATTTCGGCTTGACATGCTGCTAAATACACTGTATTACTTTATCAAAAAGTATCTCAGATATTACATTCGAAGTTCTCAGTAAAACATTATCATGTGTCAATACTTTTTGTTACCGCAGATAGTGTCTGGATGATGCTTTAAACGCGCACTGCCTCCATTTCTCGTCGCACCAACTGAATAAGAGTAAAAATATTCGCGATCTTTGAAATAATTGATAGAAGCTACATTGTTCTGCCAAGTTCCGTTTCGTTTACTCGGATAACTGAGAAAATAGATGGGCTTCGAGCATGATTTTTTTTTTCTCGTTCTTCAGCAGCAAAACAGACACCTACGCTGCGGAGCACCTTTGTTGAAAGTTTTCAAGCCATCTTTTAAGAAAATATAGTTAACATTAATTTTCTCATTCAAATACCGAGTGTACAATCAAGGAAATCTTAAGCAACCAAAATAGATTGCAGTCCAGGAAGTGGTTTAACTTTAAAAGTACGCCTTGTCCTTTATGAATTCTTTTTTTTCAACACGGGCTAAAGCACGTCAACATGCAGGGAGAAGCTTATATGAATTATTGGGCAGTGAGAACAGCGAAGCATCTGCGAATCGAGTATCATGAGTGGCAACTTCGATTAGGGCTTTCAGAACTGCTCAGTTGTGAGGAACGTGTGGTGGCTTAGTTGCTATCACATTCTGCTGCTGGGCGCAATGGAACACTCTTCGTCCGCACCCCAGGAGTCCATGAATTCATGTTGCCAGTAGCTGCGATACAGTATTGAATCCTGCACAAAACCCCGGCCCTACTGTCAGCATTGGTCTACCTAAAGTAAGTGGGCTATTTGATTCGTGCAGGTATTGTTTACCCAACTATGAATCCCGGATTGTGTCAAAGAATACAACAATTCTTCAACTACGAATGAGAATGCCTTGCACAGTGCGATCTTTTACGGACAAACTTGATAGAAAATGGGCTTTATATATGTCTACATCAAAAACTGCTCCCTTTTTTATATTGATACTTCAATTCTGGGCCCCACCCGAAAGACTGTTCGCATACGCTTTCGTACGCATCTACTGGTAACTGGCCAGCAGTGTGCGATGCCCTTGTCACACTTCAAAGCTGGAAACGAAGATACCCACCTAAAGACTATAGTCACCTATGATATCGAAAGTGGCCTGCTCGGCATTGCGCCAGCTAATCACAAACCGATTTAAAGTGCAGCAACGGCTGAAAATTTTTGTGAAGCTAGCTGCTCTTCCTCTCGTCGGTCGCCATCCAGCAACTGGCGGGAAACATTGCTTGCCAGCAATGAGAAGCAAACGCTTGGCGTTCGTTTAGTCTCCCACGTTGCGCTTATCTTGTTTGTTGTTCCACGCCCAAAGCAGGCCAAGAGCGAGGCGCCTGCGAAAGCACCTGCATCCCGATGCCCCCCATTGCCGCCTACCGAGTCCGAGGGAGATCAGAGCAAGGCTGATGGCAAGAGCGAAGTGAGCGAGAGAGGGAAAAAGGGCGCCAAGAGCAAGAAGAGCGACCGAGCCGCAGCTGACCGGAAGGGCGAAAAAAACGTTCTCGAAAGCTCCGTCTCCAAGAGCAAGAAAAACAGCGCCAGCGACGAAGCAAACGAGTAAGTGGAAACATTGCGGCAGGAGTGTGCGACAACTGCCCACTTGTTTTACTTATCAGTGGTACCCAAGCTAAGAAATCTGCGGCTCTGGAAGGTCATTCAGCATCTGTCACCGAATTTTGTAGCGATAGCTACATTACGGTAGCATTTCGAGCCTTCAGCCTGGCGGCGCCGCCACCCTGTGACTGCGCCGCCATGCTGTCACGTGGTTGGTCACGTGAAGCGGAGCAGCTGCCGGCGGCTCGGCGCTGTGGCTGATCACGTGGTTCGTCACTTGGTTGGTCCCGTGACCAAGTTCCACTCGGCCAGCTGTGGTTATCGCGTCACTCCAGGTTTAACCAGAGCTAAACCACCGCCAATTGATATCGCACGGCTGAAAAAATAAGAAAGGTGTCGCTGCTGAGCGTGTTGAGAGGAGTAAAGATTATCAACTCAAATGCGCGGCCTCTTTGCGATTAAAAGGAATGGATGTACAGCGTTTGTCAAAATTTTATAGTCCAAGAGGGTTTGCCTTTAAATCGTGTAGTGGGACTGTTGTAGCATATGTGGCAGTTCTAACCATCCGAGGGGAGGACCAGATAGCATCTCAGTTTCAAGGTACTTTGAGCGCTGTGAAGCCATAACGAGCCACGCGGCTTGGCCCAGAAGTAAACTCCCTGGACTCTAAACTTTCGACAAAGGCTGTATGTGGTTCGTAAAGGAAGTCACTTTGGGCTTTGCGCCCCTTGTTTCTGACTGCCTGAATCGTAGCGTTTGCGACCTTGTGAAAGCTTGCAAGCCGTTCATGAGCTGTAACTAAGCCGCTAGCGACGCTTTTTTTTTTACTTTAAGAAGCAAAAATAAGTCATATAGACTGGGAAGCGTTCATGGGCGGTCCTAAAACTGGTATGGCGCAATAACTCCGATGATCAGTATAAAGTTGAATATGGCACTTAGTGGCTGTTATTGAGTGCTTGAAAAGCACTTAATCGTGCAGCGTGGAAGGCCAAAAAGTGAAACTGACACCTCCTGTACCAGACTTATTGCCCCATGAAATAAATTTGATGCCGCCGCGTGGAAGTGATTGAATTAGCTTTCTCACGAACCGGCAAATTTCTCCTCAAGGCTATGGCTGTGAAAATTACGTTTTAGAGCTATACCGTTTCTTTCCTACTTGCGAATCATTCACAGCTAGTGCACGGTGAGTTCAAAGCATCAGATGAATGGATAATAATAATAATAATAATTGGTTCTGGGGGAAAGGAAATGGCGCAGTATCTGTCTCATATATCGTTGGACACCGGAACCGCGCCGTAACGGAAGGGATAAAGGAGGGAGTGAAAGAAGAAAGGAAGAAGAGGTGCCGTAGTGGAGGGCTCCGGAATAATTTCGACCACCAATGGATCCAACGATGAAATTCTTGCAACATCAAGCCGCGCAAGGATCATTATCGTTGTCGGCTTGCAATGAATTTCACCCACGAGGATGTTAACGGTATCCCTTGAAAACGTCTTTGCACCCCCTGAAGCAAGTTTCAACAATACCAATAAAATTAGAGATATATCATATTGGTGGTTGGCTAAATATTGTGCTGTTATGCTTGCACTACATAAACTCACGAGTTTATTGCCGTAATAAATAATTACAAAAAAGTACTATAATGCAAACAAATCGGCACTATAATGTAATTCAAGCCGCCTCGATGGCTCAGTGGTTATGGCGCTCGGCTGCTGATCAAAATACGTGGGTTCAATCCTGGCCGCAGCGACCGCATTTTGATGGAGGCGAAATGCTACAGACCCGTGTATCTGCGATGCGAGTGCATCTTAAGGAACCGAAATAGTTGAAATTATCCCGAGCCCTCCACTACGGCGTGAGACGTTAAGCTCCACGAAACCAAAGCCTATAATTTAATTCGTAGCACTTCACGAAAATTTTACCCTATTTTGTTTATTTATCTGTTCCCTAACGAAGAAGCTTAGTACATGAAAGAAGGCAAAAAGAGCTTCATCAAGCGCGCCGTGAATAACTAGCTGACTTTACCATAGCGGCCATAGCTATGTATCATAAATGCACCTCCTGCAGTTCACACATATAGCAATGGTAACACAATATTGTCACGGACTAGAAGACGACAAAGTGGGAAGTGGCGCGGCACGAAGCGCTCGCGCTAGGCCCACCGCCATTAAATCCTTCCATCGCCATCTGTCATGTAGTCCTGCTTTCACCTGCTTGCCGTCACGTGACAATATCATAGAAAATGGACACACATGTTTGGCACACACCAGAGAAAACTATAAAGGTACAGCAAAGGTAGTACCAAGACAACGTGTTTTGAAGACACACAAATGTTGTTCAGCAAAATTTCCGGAGTACCCGGGTTCGAACCCGACCGCGGCGGCTGCGTTTTTATGGAGGAAAAGCGCTAAGGCGCCCGTGTGCTGTGCGATGTCAGTGCACGTTAAAGATCCCCAGGTGGTCGAAATTATTCCGGAGCCCTCCACTACGGCACCTCTTTCTTCCTTTCTTCTTTCACTCCCTCCTTTATCCCTTCCCTTGCGGCGCGGTTCAGGTGTCCAACGATATATGAGACAGATACTGCGCCATTTCCTTTCCCCAAAAACCAATTATTATCCAACGATATTATTATTAAAATTTCTGCTTCCCAACGTCGTCCATGAAGCTGCTGATAACGGTCGGTAAATAGCGCTCGAATATTATCTGAGTTTGATTGGCAGTATAACAATAGTACAGGTATAGAAAGTAAGTGCTGTTAGGTTAACAAATTTGTCATTATACGCGCTGTTGGCTTCCATTGTCTTCAAGGTCCATCACTACACCACAAAAAGATGGCGCTGATGTCGAGGACGGTAAAAAGGCGGGCAGCCGGCAGAAACAGAAAGGCCAAGAAGCAAAGGCGGCGGTGTCCGGCAAGGGCCAGACGTCCAAGGCGCAAGACGAGACTGTGACCCACGGAGGCAAGGACAGCGGCAAGGAAGTGGACGCGAGCTCCACGCTAAAGACCACTGCGTCAAAGACGAGCAAGAAAAAAGCGAAGAAGAAAGGACTCTCCGGTGCTGCTGGTTCCTCGTTAGCCCCGCTAACTACTGGGGTGACGAAGAGCTTGAGCAAGAACACTACGCAAGAAGACTCAGCGGTGCCTCAGCAGCATGTGCAGTTCTCGCACGCGCTGTACTGGGACCGGACACCATCCGTCGCATCTGCTTCCAGAGGCGACGCCGAGACAGGTACAGTACCCTCAGTAAGTTCCCAAACCGCTTCGTGTGTGACCGTTGCTGGTTCGCCGGAGGGCGCTTCTGCAGTGTTCAAGGCACTCCACAGGTTTCAGACGAAGCCTACCCTGGAAGAGTAGAAAATATATGAAGGTCACCGTCCGTGCAAAGCATTTAGGCGGGGTGGTAAACATGCAGTGATGCAGGCTGTCCACAGTCTTTGAAGCGCTCCAACGCGACAGACAAGTTAGAAAACTTATGCCAGCTAACTGTTCTTGTCGTGCGCGACGGCTTGGAAGCTTCAAAAAAGTTCATCTTATAAAGGTGCACTAAACAGGAATCTGAAATGTCTTTTTACCAGGGAGCTCAATCTAAACTATCCGAGCATTCTTAGATACTTCGAACGATAGTCCTCTATGGCCGATTTTTCTATTAAATTGAATTATGCGTCCCGGCTGTTGCTTTTTTTTTTACTTACTACAGAAAAGAGGAGGAGTCAGCCAACGCGTGGAGTTCGTTCCAGCCACTCGAGTGGCGGCTTCGCTTTCGCTTTTATTTTCTTTGTAGGTTTCCGTGAATAAATAATTTCAGTCGCATACTACATAGCCGCAAATTAGGCCCACGAAAGTAAAAATACGCGTAGACTGTTTGCTTTCGCCGATCGGTACGTATCACTCCGCCGTAAGCAGAGCTGAAAGCCGTTATGTGGCTGGCTGGAAGGCACTCCACGCGTTGGCTGACTTCTCCTCTTTTCGGTGGTGAGATAAAAAACGAAAGGTGGGAGCCGGGATGTTTAATTCAATTTAATAGAAAAATTGGCCGCACATGTAGCTGCAGGACTATAATTCGGAGTTTCTAAGAATGCTAGGAGCGTGCATATAGAGTTTCCGTGGTAAAATGACGAGCTCAGAAACATCTTTAGTCTTTCTTTAAGAATGCCGGAACACTATGCCATCGAAGACAACACTTTTTTTCTCCCTTGCTGTTCGTCTGCAGGGTCAACCTCGGGTACTCTTTTCTCCAAGGAGCCGACACAGTGCTTCTATGTTACGGAACATCGACAGCAGGTCTACAGGAAAGGAAACCCTTCGGTGAGTGCTTCTCCCAGACTACGCCCGCATTCGAGCGCCGCTCGTGGCGGCAAGAAAGATGTCATCAGCACCGGCAAGCGAGCCAGCGACGACGTCGAGGACGATTCGGGCTCTTCAGCTGGTCGGAGCCAGTCGTCCGAACGGCCCCGTTTTGTGGACACGTCTTTCGGGGTCTCCGAGAGCAAGCGCTACTTCGTCGTGGACTTCAACGGCCGCGTCCCCAGCGGCCGACGAGAGAGGAGCCGACGTCACAAGGACGTCATGAAGTCTAAGCGGAAGCTTCTGCGTCGCAAGCGAAAGTCGACCGACCTGACGGCAGAGGAGCGCGTCAGGAGCGAAGGCGAACCTCGAGCGATCCTTCCCGACCATAGGGGCGACTTCGGAGGCGACTCAAGCAGAAGGACGAGGCGGCAACCGCGCGAGAAGCCCTGGGTGGAGAGGGTGGACGAGTCGGCGACGTACAACCCTTTTCTGGCGACCGACGTCTCTTTTCGCTTGAGGCGTTCGTTGTCCAAACCGGGGCTTCTGTGGAAACTTGGAAGATACTGCGCGGAGCGGGGCGACAGCCTGAGGAACCTTCTGCTCGCCCGACACCAACAGGTACAGTGGAACGTTTCGCAAAATAACTACTGTGGTTGGTGAGTCTAGGTTAACTGATGACGGCACAAACATGAACTTCTGAAGAATAGACGGCAGCGGTTTCTTAATAATATAGCGGTGCTAGCGACAATCCTAGTCGACAGTCCCTGCCTGGCAGTCGAGTTTCACTGTTCCTCTGGCTTTTTAATTAATTTAGCTGTTCGAAAGCAGGAGAAAAAAAATAGGGTGAGTTAACGATTATTTATTTTGGACGATATTATTCGGGCCAGAAAGTAATAATGACAAGGAAAACGATGATGCGCAGGCTGTCTTGACGACAAGGATCAGTGCCGCATTAGTGGAGGTGACAACGCTTAGTTCAAAATAGTGACCGCAAATCTTCCCGATTCGTCACGGCAGGACTACTTTTGCCTCAGGGGACACAGCATAAGACTTATAGTGTTTGTCACAAGTAACTGTGAATCTAGGAACTGTTGAATCCAAGTTATATGAGGTGTCGACACCGCCGGACCGAAAACGCTGGCAATATCGCTTCGCTACAGACAGCATGTTCCCCAGTGAACGATGTGCTTGGAAGCTAGTAGTTGGCACCATGTATGCTGAGCTTTCCGTGCTTATCATGAGTCAGATTCAGTCTAAATATACGTCCTTCGCGTCTAGGTTCATAGAGGTTTTCGAGGCCGTATGTGTCGTTAATTCATGCCTTGTTGCTCTAAACACAAGTAATTTCCATGTTCGGGTCATGTTGTGGGCTTCATATCCCCTGCTCAAGTGTTTAGGAATCCAAAGAAACCCTTGGGTTCCTCGTACTTCCATCCTTTTCGATGAGGAATGAGGCCTTCCTCCACAAGAACGCCATGGGATAATCCACATAAAGGCCCTATTGTCCCATCTGGCTCATAGGATTAGACCACCCGTTTCTGGCTGACCTCAACGATCTTCAAAAATCAGAGGGTTACGGAGGGAGCTTTTGGTTTCGACACACAACAGGCGCGAGGTAGACGGCCTACACCATTTGTTGCTTCAGTATAACAGAAAACAAGCGCAAGGCGAGTGGGCACTAGGCTTCTCTACTGCCCACCTGCATGGTCATGACTCCAGATGGGCCAGATGGGCCTGGCGGTCGATGCTCTTGATGTAGAGGAGAACGTGACAAAGCTATCGTTATTGCTGTTGTTTTTCCCCCCGGAGTTGAGTGCGCAGGGTCTTAATGCCATTCATGCACTCGTTTTTCTTCATTAATTTATTTCTCGTTTTCGGCCTCCTGCACCAGGTGTTTGCCACCGCAGACACGGATCGAGGGGCTGATCCGGAGACGCCATTAAGCCAGCTTGAGAATAAGGACCGCGACAGCCTCTCGAGTGGCGTAGACTGGCAGCCGGAGGAAGATGACGAGATGAAGAAGTCTTCGCGTCCGGCCGGCAAAGATCGGTCAAAGGGTGACCACGAGGGAGATCAAGGCGGCGGGGCGCCTAACGCGGATGGTGGAGAGGCTCTAGGCGGTCCAGGAACGGAGGGAAGTGCCAAGGCCCATGAATATGGACTGGGCGGAGCACGTGAGTTTCGACTGTTTTCAGCGACTGGTGGCATGAGTGTTCCGCCGCAAAATTAGACTCTTGTTGCTAACTCTGAATTGCGCCTAACGTTCAGCACAACTTCAGCAGAAGTTAGGCAAAAACTAGTGCTATAAACGCACACCTCTGTAGGTCGTTTATTCGGTTTACACTGAATGAAAAGTTCTTAACGCGGCAGCGTTAAGGCTGCCGTTCTGAAGAAAATTCGGTGTCGTCGGCGGTGTGAGCAAAAAAGCTGGTGGCCTACCTATCACCTAGGTCACGTGACGCCATCACAACCCGCCCACCATGGCGGGTGGCAACCTGCCCACTGAACAGCGAGCAAATAGAGGCAGCAATTAGATTCATTGCTGGTCGCTAGAAATTGCTCGGGAAGAGCAAACTGGGTCGCACAAGCTCAACGGTGACAGTGTAGCATCGCTTAACCGCTGAACCACGGCGCAAGGCGTGGTATGAGGACTCCCAGGGATCTATGAGTGTAGAGAATGACCAATTCCGCTATCGCGTCATACCCTTAAGGCGGAGGTTAAGAGTCCCTGTCACTTTTTTTTCTCTACTCCGATAACGTCATTGCTGCCCCTCTGAGACATGGCCTCCGCTTCTGCAAAATGTCCAGTTCTGTATTCCTTAGAATTTCCCATAGTGACCATTTTTTGCGGTGTTCTGAGGGTCGGAAGCGTGTCCCACAAACCATTGTATAAAGTTAGCATGATTTGGCAGTGAAACTATGCAATATACTTTGCGCATTAACATCAGTATAAACGCCCTTCTATATTGTATGATTGTTTCAGCAACTCGCATCGCCCGGTAGTCATTATATATCTGGTTCGCTCGGGCCGGGTGTTAATTCTCACAAGCTGCCATCAGGGCATCTAAGAGATTTCTTCATCTTGGCCGCTTTTGCATTCTAAGTGCTAGAAGGATACGTGAAGTGGCAAGAATGCATGAAGCATAATTTTTTTTGTCAGAAACTACCTGCATTAAACTAACCATCAACTTAACTGCCGTGCTCTAACTCTGTGCATCCCTTTGTGCTCAACTCGTCGAAAGAGCGAGTGCAGTGAGCCTGATTTAAGCTTTGCATGCGTATTCTGCGTGGCATGTTTTCTGATGCTATCGTCTAAAACGTTTTTCTCTCGTGTCTCGATTGCTGTTACAGGCGAACTGGAGGCCATTATCCTGGAAGAAAAAGAGTAAGTTCTCTTCCATCACTCTTCCTCGGTTTCCACTTCAAACTCGGTGCCCAGGCAATAATTACACGCTATAATTTCTTTGGCCAGCATGATAAAGCCTTCGAGTCACTGTTTCGTTTTTTTTTTCTCTCATTCTTGGTGCCTTTACTGCTGCGTCTCGTGTTCTTTTCAGTAACACAGGCACGTTATGAATAGTTACGTTGTTACAGCCGTCCACAAACTTGTCAAGAGAATTTGAGAGGGTTGCTCCAAATGCTGCAGTAACATATGTTGGGCCTCTGGGTTCGCAAGAGTATTTTTGTTGTTGTTGTTGTTGTTGTTGTTGTTGTTGTTGTTGTTGTTGTTGTTGTTGTTGTTGTTGTTGTTGTTGTTGTTGTTGTTGTTGTTGTTGTTGTTGTTGTTGTTGTTGTCGTTGTTGTTGTTGTTGTTGTTGTTGTTGTTGTTGTTGTTGTTGTTGTTGTTGTTGTTGTTGTTGTTGTTGTTGTTGTTGTTGTTGTTGTTGTTGTTGTTGTTGTTGTTGTTGTTGTTGTTGTTGTTCCAAGGCCTTACTGCTTCGTTCGCTCTGCGCTCCAACCGCAGCAGGTAGCGCAGTTTTTAGCAGCAAGCAATACCGGTGACACGCACACAAAATTTTGCCATGATGCATGGAGGTCTGCGCCTTTCGCTTAAAAAACACCCCTGGCTGCGAGCGGAACGCGCAGCGGTTGACGACTCGTAAGGACGGCAAATAAGCACTCCGTACGCGCTCAGAAGCGAGCTATCGCACTGTCTAAGGGAAAAGCTATTGTTGTCGCTGAGGCAGTGCGGAGCATGGTTGCGCTACGTTTACGCTATGTTTGCACTACGGAGCATGCATAGATAACACGCAAACGAGGGATGTCTATCTTTGTCTTTCAGGAAAGCGAAAGTTCTGAGGACCGCCGTGCTTCTAGCTTTGACGTACGGAGCAAGCTTCGGAACAACAGCCGCGTACGGGGCATCCAACGCTAAGGACCTCCTCAAGAAGTACTTGATAAAGTACGTCTTGGAACGTACGGAATGTGCAGTCTCAAAAGTCATCTGTCTACGAGCGCCCGTCGTGTTTTCTTCAAACTAATTTTGCTATACCCATAGGAGCTTTCTACCTACAGTCTTGCTCGGCTTTGCTGGCATAGTAGAAAAACTAGCTTTAAAACGAACGAAATAAATAGAGAATGGATAGTCCCCGATTGTTTCTTACGCACAGTGCAACGCGAGGGCTATGCCAACGCTGAACTTGTCATTGTTAGCTTACTGTGATTGTTAGCTTGTTTGTTATCGTATTTTGTGTTTAAGGTCTCTTAATACCTGGTGTTGCTGGAGTCATTTTCTGGTGCGTGCGCGCTGTATTGAATTATTGGGTACTATTGCACATTGTATTGCATGCGCATTATTTTTCGTAATGCAACTTTGCTGCAGCGCTTATGCTTCGGGTCACATCGGCTGGGGCTTCACTCTTCTTAACTTTCCTCAATATTTATACAATTATTTATTACCAAGTTTTTCTGTGTTCACAAGCGGTATAAATAATTCGCTTGTCTTGCGCGAACAAGTCTTAAATCAGTTCAATTCCTTCATCTATACCGGGTGTGCCATTGACGCACCCATACAAAGCCTATTTTAACCATTTCGAGCCGAAATGAATTGAAGTTTCCTGATTGATTTCGGCCCCGCAAAAGCTCTCCACTCTGTTCAGAACGAGAGTCTTAGGTATACATGCAATTCTAGCGTCCTTGAACCTGGCAGTAAGCCCCATATGGAAGTTTCTTAATAATAAGCTATTAATTTTCTAGTCCAAACGTATTATTTTAGTACCTAATCTTACGCATTTCAGCTAATCTATAACAGAAAGGAACTACGGAGATACTTTGTAGCATTGTGAATACTTGTGTTCACTTTATATCATTGTTATTATTATTATTTGGTGTGTTGCTTATTTCGGTGTCCTACTTGTGTTTGCTTCGTTGTTTTGAAAGTGTGTAATCTTTAGTTGTCTGTTTATTTTATTTCTTTTTCTCTGTTCAGCTAGGGATTTCATGACTTTTTGTACTATATCATTGACTCTTTCTATGCTTTATATTTTTACCATTTGACTGTTATAATATGCATTATAGTTACTGATGGTTTCAAATTAATTGTCGCATGCTGTACGGTTTGCCTTGTATTGGTTTCCTAGACCTCGTCAAGCTGCGTTAGCAACTTTTATCCAGGAAACCACCCAGAAATGTCTGGTGAATAAGTTTAATTGAATTGAATTGATATCTCTTGCCGTCTCACCCCCATGCGTTGTTTTCTTTTCCTTTAAGGAACATCGATTTGCCAGATGTCAGCCTCAACTACTCCACATGGCTGCTGGTGCACGTTCCATTCTGCTTGATGCTCATGATAATCGCCGCAATGATCATCAATTTCGTCCACACCAGGGACTAGTGAGTGGCCGCCCACTTTGCGAAAAAAAAAGAGAAGCTAGCAATCTCTGTGAAAGCCGTCGAGGTTTTTAAATACAATAGCACAGACTGCAAATATCAGCATCCTGAGTGAGTGCGGCCGAACTCCCGATAAATCATTTCGCTGTGAGCGCCGTAAATTCCTTGACAGGGGTGTTAACTGAGAATAATGTCATTGTGTTTAAAAGCAAAGCAAAATACTGCATTCCGTCTCTTGACGCATAGTCATTTCACCTAGTAGCCTTCCGATAAACCGCCTGATGTATACAGTCGTGAGAAATGTGTGTGGAAATTAGTTTAAGTATTCATTTACTGATTCCTCCGGAATTTTGTGACAAGCACGTTTTTTTCTTCCTCGCTAGTTTTTCTCTACCCGTATAATATCCTAAAGTAATTCTCAATTTTAGGTGAGAAATAACATTGAATTTCGCCGTTTTGACCTGAAAGTTTGTTTCCTTTTATATTTCTCACGAGTGTAAGCCTGTTCACGAGTGTAACGAGTTCAGCCCATTGCTCTAAACGAGGCGTCAAACTTGCTGCATAACAAGCGCATATAATAATAACAAAAAATATTCATCCGATATGAGAAGTCTTTGGTGTGTAATGCTTCTGCCACACAACACAGGTGGGCACGGTGGTGTAGATTTACGCACTCCTAAAAAACTCGCTCGACCGAACTTACGGTTAACTCGCCGATAACTGACTGAGCTGGTCCGAATCCTACCCAGCTCAAGTTTTTCGGGATTACAATTTGTTAAGATTTTGCGAAATGAATATTTTTCAATTCATCTTTCTCTCCGACAGTGACATCCCCGAGATAAATGAAGCTCCGCCCAGCGACGTCGTTATCCGAGACCGTCTTCACATCATGGGACGTATGAGGTACGCAGAAACGACACGTGCACACGTGCTAGACTGAGCTGAAACGCGCAGCCCACCCTCACAATTTTTTAGACAGTCTATAGGCTGTCCATAGACTTTTGTCTATAAAGTCTGTAGACTCACTATAGACAAGTCCTTCAGAACAATCTACAGGCAACACAAATCCTATAGACAGTCATAGACAATCGGTAGATTTATGGCCATACACTTATAGTAGATTTTTGTCTATAGAAAACCTATAGACTATGAATAGACAAAACTAAATATCTATAGGAAAGCAATAGAGCCTATATAAGAAGTCTAGAGACTGTCTATAGACCGTTTTTGTAAGGGCAGTCGCATTTTCGCGACACACGTAAGATTACATCTACACTTCAGCTTTCTCTAATCAGGGACCTAATTACGGAACGATCACAATCTCAAAACAGTCACAAAATGGTCACAATGAGGGGGGGGGGGGGGGGGAATGGGGATAATGGAGTCGTTTGTGGCACGTTTGTGATTTTATTGTACCTTAATTCGGCCCCCGTATAGTTCGTGTTTTAATAAGAACTTGGCTATGTTGGAAACTGCTGCTCCTGTTCTCCGATGTTGTCCCCAAAATACGAGTAGGAGCTTAAATAAGCAGCGCACTATAAACACTGCTGCCGTACTGTACTCATGGACAACTTAAAGTGGGATATTCACCTACGTCACAACGTCCGGCATTCTGTTTTCTTAAAACCGTTGGGCGGGTTCAACCTCCTCAGTACTAGCGGCTGCTATGACGGGCTGGTCGCAGTAAGGACTATGCCGTGCCTGGGCTTGCTGTTTTCGTTAAAGGGACACTTAGGGCAACTCCACCCAATTCCGGTTCTTAATTAAAATAATTTATCGCTCTTACTTGCCGACGTTGATATTTGTCGACAGCAAAAAAAGGCCGTTATTGCTGAGCAAATTGGACTAAAGATTTTGCCGCCACAAGATCGTGCTGTCAAAATCGAAAAGGAATCCGTGATCACCGTTTGAAAGAGAATGAAGAGAGAAGAGCATAGCCTCAGGGATCCTCGTAAAACATTCTCGACTGACTACAGTTTGCTTGACAAAGCGGCCGCTGGCGACGAAACGGGTATTTCATTTTGTTATCCCCTTTTATAGTAAGTGAAACTTCCATTTTGGGAGCGGAACTTGTTTCTTTTACATTTCAACGTGGTAATCAATCGATACACAACTTAGTCGCCAGTGTCTCAAACCATACCATACCATACCATACTATACTGCACAAATAACATACGATATCATACCAAACTTTGTGTTGTGTGCTATCATTTGCATCACTCCCTGACGTCAAAGAGGCGAAATGTTAAAATCATGACCTTTTTGAAAATGGTTCGAAATGCATTGGAGTGAATAGAAGAAAATGATCTCCTTAACGCCTTCAGGTCGTGAAGTGGCCACACTAATTGTCTGATTGTCGTTATAGTGACAGCGGCAATCCTGCCCCCTTTGAAAAACAAAAAAACTTGGCGCTGCGAGAGTGGGTTTGCGAAGCAAAAAAGTGCTTCGAAAGAAGTAGCCCCACGACCCCTATAAAAGAGGGGCCGCCTTGCCCTGTTCCCGTCCCTAGTAGCTTTTTCCACCTTCGAGCGAGCCAAAGCTTATTTGTCCATTCTCGGAGATCATTTCCTATTACAATTGGTTTTAAGCCTGTTATACATCAGTGGTGCGGATCAGGCAATATTTTTATTATTAGCTTTAAAGCCTCAATTAATTCTGTCTAACTCTTGCCTTTTATTTGATTCAAGTGTGCTTTTACGAATGAATTTCTTTCTGTAGCAAACGCGGAGATTAATAGCCCGCTTCTGACACGTGCCCTGTATTTAAAGACCACTGAACTCAACGTTCAGCGGCCCTAAATTACAAAGCTCATATGTTTCCTGCATCTGTGCCTAATGTAATTGTTGATAAGGTAAAGTAATAATCGACGCTCCTGTCCAGCTACGGCGAATACATCGTTGCTTTCCTGGTGGGAGCTGCCTTGATTCTGCTGGCATTACGGGAGCCCATATTCATGGAGAACGGATGGGGACACATTCTCGGTATAGAAAGGTGAGCTACGGTAGAGTTCCGTTGTTTAAATTTGAGGCGGATTCCTCAGTTAAATACGAAAGTCTACAAGTGCTATGGAAAGGCAATACAGTGCCATACATTACAAATCAAATCATTACTTTTTTTGTTTGTGGTGAGCTGCCCCATGAAACATTTTCCTATGCTCCACAAGACCTTTCAAGAGCACTGAGTGTGATGTTGGCGCATCATTTTTATTTTTAAGTTTAAAACCGTTCACATGTGTTTAAACAACCTTTTCTCTCGTTAATTTTTACAAAGTTTTCACCCCTGTCGGGCATTGTGACGTGAGCCAGTACGTAACTACGTGTTATCTGGTCCTGTTACTTTTTATCCGGAGTAACTTATAAAATTATTAACCCCCGTCGCCTCTCGACAAGTTCGCTTGTCGATGGTCGCGAGTATGTTTCGCTTTAAGGCCCCGTACATGGAGAGTGAGCGCTTGACAAGGGTCATGGCTTTGTTTCTCTGAGCTATTTGCGCAAACTAAAGTGGACGGGCCAAGATGCCAATAATAATTAATCTAAATTCCCTTGACTTCCTTGTCTACCGAGTAGCTGGTGCCAGCATGGTACACACTAACAGGCATTCAGTCAAATATAAACAAAGCACCCGCCGTGGTGGCTCAGTGGTTATGGCGCTCGGCTGCTGACCCGAAAGACGCGGGTTCGATCCCGGCCGCGGCGGTCGAATTTCAATGGAGGTGAAATTCTAGAAGCCCGTGAGCTGCGCCCCAGGTGGTCGAAATTTCCGGAGCCCTTCACTACGGCGTCCCTCATAGCCTGATTCGCTTTGGGACGTTAAACCTACTAAATCAAATCAAATATAAACAAAGAGGTGTTGGCGTTGTGCGTAGCGAGGTGACGGACGCGTCGGTGGGCATCGTGATCGGCATGCTCGCGTTCCTCTTCCCGGCGGACATCCTCCCTGAGTCGCACCAGACGCAGATCATCGAGTGGGCCGACATGCTCAAGCGGCTGCCCTGGGGCGTCATCTTCATCCTGGGGAGCGCCTCCACCATCACGACCGCCATGGAGGTCCGTCTGCTACTCAGCTGCTGCTCCGATCCGGAGGCTACTGCACGGGCAGGCATACCCGACAATATTGGGCAAAATCGTTTTGAACGGGAAAGAGTCTATGAACGCATTTTTTTCATATATTGGAAGGTTTCCCTACAACAATTAATATATCCGGCCGTCTAAATGCCTGCATTTTTTTTGCTATTAAAGTTTTTGTGATCGTCAAAAGCGTTTGCCCTTGGTTTTATATATACGGCAGCCTTCACTGCTCCATGCGAGCGATGAAAACACTTTTAAAAGAAACATTTCGCTACATTTGAAAAGAATGGACCTTATAGTACCTTACAGTACCTTACAGTACCTTACATAAAGGTACCTTACTATTTTATAATATTCAAAATTTTTGTCCAAGAATGTTGGGCATGGCTACTCGCGGAGCGCCTTCACTGTCACGCGACCCTTCACATCTCTTGCTGGCTCTCAAACCTCTTTTCGTCCTTCCTTTCGCTGGGAGAGAGAGGAAATCGTGCGCATTCCCAAGCGCCACAGCGCTTCATCCGAGGTGCCAGCTTTGTCCTAAACGCACATAAAAATGCGCTCCTTGGCACTGCCACAATCATTACTGGTGCCTATTGCTGCTGCAAAACAACAAACTCGCCATGAGTTCCGAACTTAACCTTGCGCCCCTTACAACTCTTCCCACAAGACATCAGCATGCACGTTCGTTAACTTCGTATCAAGCTAAAATTAATGCCTTTAAGTATTATTTTTACCCGCGTACTATTGAGGAATAGAACAAGCTGCCTTCTGATGTAATCATTTTCATTGATTCCATTGGCAAATTGTTGGCGTCTACCTCATATTCGTCTTTCGTATTTATCTATGTGTTTCCTTGTAAGATCTGAACATGCCTCATCGTATTTTTCTTGTTACTTATGCTTCGCGCCATGATTTCATATTCTTATGCTGTATTCATTTCGCCCCTCCTGGTAGGGCCCACTAAGGGCCTGCAGTATTTTTTAAATAAAAAAATAAATACTAAAGCTGACGAGAAATCGTGGCCACAGGGAATTTCAAAATAAATAAACGGCGGCACATTAAGTGTGGAAAGAGACTTGCATTAATTAAAAAAAGAATTTGAGCATAATTACGACATTCTGCGTAATATCAACAGGACGGCATGGACATGGCGCCGACATTAAATGCCCAGAGCAGGTAACCGTTGGTCTCTCACGAGTAACTGATTAGATACTAAGAAAAGAAAAACGCAACAGTAGCTAGCATGGACTCGAATAGTGTGGCTTGGAAGAGTACCGGTGCAAGGTTCCCCCTGCTTTGGAAAAAAAGAGCTAGCTGGAAGTTAATGACGCAGACATTTGCCCTGCAGTTATCTTTAACCAGCTATAATAGGATTGTGATGGAGACATCACAACCCTTAAACATTGGGTTGAGATCGCGCACCTCTCTTGGTTCTTGCAGCACAACGGTGTCTTCAGGATGCTGGAAGAGAGGCTGCTCCGCCTCTCGGTGCCGCCGTTTTACCAGCAGTACTTGTCTATGCTGGCCATGGGCTGCGTTGGGGAGCTCACCACCTTCAAGAGCCGGCTGGTGAACTTCTCCAGGATAGGACACAAGCTCGTGAGTTGGCCACGTCTAAGCAGCGGTGTCTTTTCGCGAGGTAGAGGATTTTTAATAGTGGAGATCAAGTGCCGAGTGTACAGGTTCGATGAGCAGAAATGCGAATGAGGCTAACTGCTGCTGAACCTTCTCCGTGCCATGCCAGCAGAGGCTATGCCAGCAGAGCTATGATATGACATGCCAGCAGAGGCTATCAAAAGTGCAGATCTTTGAGGCTGAGCCGGACCGCGGCGGTAGCGTTTCGATGGAGGCGAAACTCAAAAGGCGCCCGTGTGTTGTGCGATGTCAGAGCACGTTAAGGATCCCCAGGTGGTCGAAATTATTTTGGAGTCTTCCACTACGGCACCTATTCCTTTCTTCTTTCACTCCCTTCTTTATCCCTTCCCTTACGGCGCGGTTCAGGTGTCCAACGATATACGAGACAGATACTGCGCTATTTCCTTTCCTCAAAAAACAATTTTCATTTAATTTCGTTTTTAACGGTCACAAACATTGTGTAGCCTCTCAACCCGTTCGCAATATTTTATCCACTCTGTTTCTGCTTAGCTGCTTTCATATCGTGCTATACTGAGAGCAATCGACATTAGTCAGCAACGTGTTGCTGATAGCACAAGGCTTCATATTATGAAACTGCGATAGGGCAGTAACTTTTTTATGCTCAATAAAGTGCATGGAGGACTTGACGAAGCTGGAATTTCATCGATCAGTATCTCTCACTGCAACAAGCAATTCATGAGAATACCACAATAGGGGGCTATGCGCAGGAGTATCTACGTAGACATCAGCGGCTACATTGAGTGCGGTCGTGGGATTTTGATGACAAAATTGTACAGTATATGTAGCTAACCCCGTAGACGACAATGTGCACACGTTCTTGTATGCGCGGACGGAAGTTGCGACGAAGAAACATGTGCAAGCTACTAATGTGCAGGTGCAGACAGAAGCAAAGTACGCTACGCCTTCGCGTTGCCTAATGATATTCCGGATGTAAGACGTCTATACTACGGTAGTGGTTGCCGGTGCGGCTTCTTTTGGAAGCGCAGTACGTCTCGGTTTCTGCTAGGACAGGCTTGATGACACTTACAACCGAATAGCTTGGTCCGTTTACTTATGTCCACACCGCAACAATTAGCCTGGCCCTAATGCAGTTTTGTTACGATCCTGGCCAAGATTAGCCCGCCTCTTGCTGGCGCACAGTCTTTAAAGACTTACACTTATTATAAACTAGTTCATTAGCTCCAACATCTCAGTACAGATGTTGGCCTTCGCTATCGTACACTCAAAACGAACGATCCAAGATTGCAAGCCACATCACACAAGCCGGCAAATCTGGGCATGTTTAGTCTACTTTAGACTGACGCTGCGATAGCATCATTGAATGCTTCATAGCGGCAGCTTTCACAGTCGCGAGTAAAAAAAAAGTTAGCGCAAGTGACCGATGACAGACTGGGCAGAAAAAAAAAGTTTAAAAAGGTAGAAATTCGTTGCCGGCAGTGGCCTTCTGTTGAACCTCCCGTAGACTGATGATTGGGCAAGGCCTGCCATTCTCGTGATTGGTGTTTTCGTGAACCACAGAGCATCGAGAGATTACTTCGCGCCAGTGATTCACTGTCACTTGTGCGAATCTTTCTTGCCCGAAACTACACCAAATGTATTCCTTCACATATTCGGTGCTGGGTTAAGTACAAAGCAAAAAATATGCTTAGTGCTTTGTCACCGCTGACCTGGAAACTGCCTTCGGAAGTTAGACCTCTGCATGAGCAAACAGCTTCCAGGGCTTTGTTGTGAAACGGTTAGTTGCTCGACGCTGGCCAAGTACGCCCCACAAGCTCACCCGTAAATCGCGCAAGCTAAGTGGTTTTTTTTTTCACGAGTGCACGGCACAGTCTAGGAGTACAAAGCGCTGTACAGAACGCTAAATTCACTTTAAATGCTAGGCTTCGACGGTCTTAAAACTCGCGCATTAGTGGAGGTAAGTGGCGTCCCCAGACCAGAGCATTTCTATTGGCTGGAAGGAAGTGACGCCGTCCTACCAGAAATGACGTCACTTCCAGTCAAGGCATCAACGCCTGCTAATGCGAGAGCATTAGCAGGTACTCGCATTATCGTGTTAGCAAAACATAATGAAAATGGGTGTCCCGGTGAATTTTAGTGAATATGTGTGCACCGCAGTCCCGGAAGCTGAGGCGAGCCCCGCACTTCTTCCTGCTTCCGGTGAACGTGATATGCCAGCTGAGCCTGATCCTGCCTTCGGCGAGCCCCAACAACGCCATGGCCTTCGAGATGGGCAGCATGACATCGCTGCAAATGGTGAGAGTGCACTCAAATAGAGGCTACACGACAGGACCTTAGAGTCGAGCAGTTTTACGCCGAACGGGATCAGTTGACTGATGAAGTGTTTCATCTGGTTAATACTTGTAGCACGTGCAGGCAGAAGCAGCTGTAAGGGGTTCCAAAAATGGCCCAGACAGCTCTGTTCATTCTTTGCCAAACGACAGCGTTGTCAGCATTAGAAAACGAAAACAATAATAAATCAAGGCCCGACAATTTCTCTGCTCTAACTTTTCGCAAACGTTTCCACGCCTGGCAAAAAATAAACTCCAGGTTGGGGGGGACGCTTCTATTCCTTACAAAATCGGCGGTTTCCTGGTTGCGCCAGGTTTCGGTCGATGTATAACCATTCTACATAAGTTATAGCGAAGCGAGGACCGCGTCACCATGACTGCTGTAGTAACGCTAGCCTAGAGGGAGTAACAAGCATTTTTACTACGCAGTGCTGAGACTGCCCGTACATAGTCCGTTCCAATAAATCTGTGGTCGCCTTTTGAACGGCTGGTACTCTGGGCTGCCATGTAAAACTTGGCTGTATAATTGACGGCAGAGCAAGTAATGCTGGAAGGAACTGGAATGGGTCAAGGCAAGTGAGATGACAAAACACATCAGGGTGTTAGTATTCCTGTGCAACGTCACGTGTTTGCACCATTAGTGTTTGCTAACCTGTTATTCGCTCCAAGTGCCCTTGGCCGCTGGATCCACGGAATCTGATGTCAGTAACACAGGGGACGAATGCGTGGCGAAAGGCAACACCAATCTATAACGCACGCTGTTTCATCAGCTCGCCGTAACCAAAGCGACTCAGTGTCTCAGAAAAGTACAAAGCGCTTTCCTTACGCAGTTTTGTAGCCCTGTTTCGACGTCAGCTATGACAGGCTACAGAAGCTGGGTTAGCTATGCTTCACGAAGGCCCTTGATAACAAGTAGTACTTGAAAAACATTTTTTTTTTTCACCGGCTATTTCTACACTGAAATGAATCTAAGGTCTGACGAAATCTCGTCTGCTCGGGTAGTAACTCATTTCAACAGAAAAAAAGGCATACGCCGACCAAAGGTTTTCGTCAAAACAGATGATTCGGCTTCCATACGGAAGCCGAAACGTCTGTTTTGACAAAAACCTTTGGTCGGCCTTTTTTTCTGTTGAAATGAGTTACTATTTCTACACTGTCTACACTGCGAATTTATGCACATAATAACGCTTTTATTACCATCTGAAACCTGCCCGGCGTCTTTTTTTTCGTGGAGGCAACTCAGGGCTTGGAAGGTTCTAAGGGCTCGCAACAAACCATAACCTATGTTGACTGCGTCCGATCTTTCAGCGTTGCATGGTGGCTGTGCTGTGCAGATAGTGCCCGGCTTCATCACCAAAGCGCTGACGATCATGCTGTACATGGTACTGGTAAACTACACGGTCACACCAGTGGACAAGTCCGAACTGCAGGCGACCACCACCATGAACCTGACCGCTGGGCTCGAAGACGGTCCTGGCTTAGCTGACGTCGCCATAGAGGTCGCTCAGGTCGCGTTCGACTGACAGCAACCACTAGGGGTTTATTAGCCTCTGCGCATGCTTGTGAAAGGATTCACTCAGTGCGTAGTTTCACGTAGTTGTTTATTTCAGTGTGGGACGATCAGATTTGCTCTACTGCTGTGTTTCATGCCTTTACCCCGAGACGGTATACACAGTCTTCGGCACTGAAAATGAAAATTTCAGCTCTGACGCTTGCTGACTGTGAGTCAGCTCAGGTGCTCTCACTGTTTTCTCCAGGTATTGGCCGTGCTAACGGTTACATTCGTGTTTGGCACAACGCTGTACCATAGCTGTTAGAGAGACACACTCAAACACAAGACGTCGACGTCAGCGCCGGCGCACTATGTGAGCTCTCGCGGTGAACCTCTCACCTAAGATAATCCCATACAGGCAGACCGGAGCACGTGACATACACCCTTGCTCAAAAGTCTTCGGCCACAAGGCTTCCTTTTGCACCCTATTGGGAGCCGGTTGTAGGATCACCTCCCTCCTTACTCTTTTCTGCGGCAGCAGCCGGTGCCCGACAGGACTTCGGTGTTTAAAAATATGCACGTCCCGTAATTCCCTGTTAGCGAATGCTTGCACGGCACGTTTTGATCTAGTGCCGTTGCGTCAACGGTGGCAGATTTAAATATGCGTCGCCCGCTATGGTTTGTTGCATCAATATCGAGACGTGCGCGACAGACCCCAGCGTACGCTGGGATGTCTATGCAAAAAGTGAGATGCTGAGAGAAGCATATGTAAAGGCCAGCTTTGCCTCGCACACGAAGGCTCCTTTCGGTGAACAATAGAAAAACTCTTCACAGCGAATGAGGGCGCTGGTCTGAGCAGCGCGAGAAACGACTCTCGCACACTCTGCGTTCGGTCACGGAACGAGCAAGACCGCATCTTTTCAGCCATATGCCCTATCTTTAACTATTCACTAAAATTCTTTACCTCGTGTTCTCCCTCGGTGCAACCGACCGACCGGCCGGCGTATCTAACGCACAGTTAAGCGCAGTAAGCGCAAAAAATCAAGCGCACACTGTCGTGTGTGTAGCAAGCATTTCAGCAAGCAAGGTTATGGAGTCTCCGCTAAATAATTAGTAAAGTAGCAGCCGACGCCAAAGGAGCCAAGACACTCCTAGAGAGTTAGGGCAGACGGGCAGGAGAAATCCTCGATCCTGAAGCCAACGTTAGCAGACGACTTCCACGCTTGTCTCCTTAGACGACGGTTGTCTTGTCGAAACGTCGATTAGCGGACCGGAACTTCCATCCCGCCCTTTGTGTCCTCATTGCCGCCCAACGCACCCTGCTCGCTTACTCTGAAACAGCTCGAGAGACCAATGGAACGGCGCCGCCTCTGCCAGCACTAACCGAAACCGACTGGCCCGTAAATAATGTCTTTGCATCGATTGCGTTAGCGTTCTGCCCAGCTCCGCAACTGCCAAGGAGAAATTTTGCCATGCGGATTTAGTACCCTCTTACCATCCGAATCCAGTTGTCCATAACAGCGTCAACCTGTACGCCTAGCTGCGGCTACGGAGTGTTTGTTGCTGCACCGTTGTAGCGGCGGGTAAAACTCAACGGGTTATACTAGCTGCGACAGCTAGCACA
Source organism: Amblyomma americanum (assembly GCF_052857255.1). NCBI lineage: Eukaryota > Metazoa > Arthropoda > Arachnida > Ixodida > Ixodidae > Amblyomma > Amblyomma americanum. The sequence continues at coordinate 190,576,136 of NC_135500.1, read as the reverse complement.
CTCTCTCAGGCGTAAAGTTTTAGAAACCAATTTTAATAACACGTGGAACGTAAACAAGGCCGAAAAGCCGTAAATGCGAACACTACACTGCTTGAGACTCATCGCGAAGTAGCAGACACACGCACGTAATCCTACTTCGCGGCGCTGCCGAGAAGTGGCGCCACAGTACGCGCACGTGCATCGAGGTACCCTATCCTCTCGAACAATAGTGGAGGACGAAGGTCCTCACCGTAGTGAGGTTGAGCTGAACTGAGGGGCAGAAAGAGATTTAACTGAGAAATTGAGATTTAGCATAAACTCATTTACTGCTAGTGCCCACTACATGGTTGAATTTCGTCTCCATCGAAATTTCACCGGCCGTGGCGGCGAAATTTTCATGGAGGCAAAATTCTAGAGGCCAGTCTACTGTGCGATGTCAGTGCACGTTTTAGAACCGCAGGTGGCCGAAATTTCCGGAGCCCTTCACTACGGCGTCCCTCAAAGACCGAGTCGTGTTGGGTCGTTAAACCCCCATAAGCCTTACGGTTGAAAGGCGAACAGTTCGGCATGGGAGCTGGCACAGAGCTCAGATGTGTGCCGGAAAAAGGAGGGCGGAGGGGGCGGGGAAAGCCAGAGAGGGAGGGCGCAATCAGAAAAGAGGGGGTAGTAGGAGTATCACTTTCGCTTAGTCAAAGAGAAAAAAGGGAGTCTTATCATTCATTGCTGGTAAAGAAACAACGCTGATTTATTGGCTTTTAGTGTCCCTTACTGTTTGCAGCGATGGCGTGAGATGAACGCCATTCGTTTATTTATACGCAAACTGGTTTGAAATTGGAGCATCTATGGAGGGGCCAGTAATGGGTGAATCAGAGTATTTCTTCTTACACCCATAGCGTTTTTTAACGTGCGTCACAGTAACACAGCACAAACGAGTGTTATTTGCCCTCCACCGAGAAAGAGCTGGCATGACATCACAGATTCAATCCAAAGCTTGCGGAATGGGTGCAGTCAATGGAGGCTAAGTCGCGCAGGGAAATGTTATCCTCGAAAGTACTTTGGCCAATGGCATTGCTGCGCCGCCGTGCATTCGTATTGCGGAGCTCTAGGAGTAGCTGTTTCGCTGTGTTCATTACATGGATAGCCCATCTCCTGCCTACGATAGCCTAAAGGCTATGGTAGTTTGCAAGATTAGGAGCTCTAGGAGTAGCTGTTTCGCTGTGTTCATTACATGGATAGCCCATCTCCTGCCTACCAGAGCCTAAAGGCTATGGTAGTTTGCAAGATTAGGAGCTCTAGGAGTAGCTGTTTCGCTGTGTTCATTACATGGATAGCCCATCTCCTGCCTACCAGAGCCTAAAGGCTATGGTAGTTTGCAAGATTACTAATCTTGGCCAAAGTACTTTCGAGGATAACGGTACTCGGCGGCTTGGGAGCAAATTGAGAAAGCACACGCGAGGGATGATGCACGTGAATCGGAGGCATGGTTCCAGCTCTTTTCCTGAAAATGTCCATGCTTCGAGTGGTGTATCTCGATTTTATTTAATCATTCATTCCGGCGATAAAAAGCCCATACATTTAATTACTTGCATATCATGGACGATTTCTGTTATACACAAATGACGTAAGCCCGCGGTTTCCCGAACCTGGTGACCGTTCGTCCTGACGTCAGACATCTTGAAAAGGCGCGATTGCCAGTCACAGGTCGAGAAGCGCCCTGTCATGACCAGTTTATCTCGAAGCCGGAATTCATATACTCCGCGATGTTTCCTATATCGAGTTCCTGAAAAGAAAAGTGGCGTGTGAATATAGCACTTTCACATGCGAACACTGCGCATAGCGCGTGAGAAAATGTTTTGTTGCGGTCAGGGAATAGCTCAGGCGCTATTAGAAATGGGTCAGCGCAAAGAAGTCGAAATGTTTCCAAGTCCAGCTTTCTTGAAAAATCACTTAATTGAGCCAACTGTGGAATTTTGTGAAATGCTGTTATGAAATTGATGGGAATGTTCTATTCTTTCGATGCATAGCAAAATGTTGCTTTTAAATTTGTTCAGTAGAACACGTTGTTGGGCTAGTTGGTGCATTGCATTAAGATAGTAAACCAGCCAGAAAGATCAATCAATCAATCAATCAACTGATGCTTTATTATCTTCATGAACAAAAACAATTTACAAAACAGTGCTTGCACCCATTGCCTCTGAGCAGGGACATGGGAATATGTTCATTTTTATACTGCAGTCTTACGATATGCGAAAAAATTGCGCTCATAAACAACTTCCCGATGAAAAAATGCGCTTGTCTATATTTTCTGGGTATGAGTAAGCACAGAAAATTCACCCCTCCTGCTGATTCAAGAAAGCCGATAGCATCTCACTGCTGCTTCATGCGAAAAAAACAAAGGCCGAGTTTGGGCGAGTTGGTTTACCATGCTGAACGTAAAAGCGCAAAAAACATGGACGTAGAATAAGACACACAACGGAGAGAGAGCGGGTGCAAACGGACAAACAAGCAATTTAGGTTACGTGACGTTAGATAACAACAGTTGAGGCGAGTCTCAACCGCCAGTATTACAAGCAACGAATAGCAAGCAAGTGCATGCACACAGATGCCATTACTACTTCCCTCCGTAGCTTCTTAGCCGTGTGCGCCGTGCGCGCGAGTTTGACCTTGAATCGAAGAGAAATCACGTGACAACTACGACGTCACTCAGGCACCGCCGCCGAAACCAAGCGCTCGCCTCTGCCTAGTCACGTGACAAGCATGACGTCGCTATGCCGGAGTCATGCGCTCGCTCTGTCTAGATAGACTCCACTGCCTCTCAGAGGGTGCCAACGAATTGCAACATCTCTCGACAATTTAAAGGCAGCAGTCGTCGTGAATGATCCAGACGAGACGCAACCAACTCTAGCCAAGCTTTACCTGTCTTAACTTTCAAGCTTTCGCTTTGGTTACTTTGGTTTAGCCGGATTAAAACTCTGCTTAATTTTTTTTAGCAGATTTTGAGGGCAGACCATGGTCATATCCCCCCATCCCCTGGGATTCTGTCAGTTTTGGGCGCGTGCCGCACTAAAAATATGCCTACCTTATTGTGGTCGTAGTAGTCGAAAGGCAATCTCTTGCCGCCCATGGTGACGTTCTTGGGTGCCTCTTCTACGCCGAGAATGAGGACTCTGGTCACAAAAGGATTCTCACCACAACCGGCCTTCTCCCGTGAGACAGAGATGACGACCTACAGATGCACAGCGGGTGCGCAATGAAGATGGCGGTAGAAATACTCTGCAGCCACTGTGATGGTCGTGTGTGAACTTACCTTCTCATTCCAGTTGGAGGTAAACTTGTACACGTTAAACTCTCCTTTTTGAACTGAATCTGAAATAAAAATGGAAGAACAGTGAACACACGGTGGAGCACATCGTACGACACACCTTAACGTGCGAGTCTCCGGAATCGTGTTGGGGAACATTAGTGCCGGGGGGAGCAATAGTTCGCACGAGACGTAACCGACTACTAAGCGAATTATATGTGCTACTCCGATAACTTTATACTTCCTCACTAACGGTGCCTGTTTAGCCCGGAAAGTATGCTCGCGGATACTGCGTTTCGTTAGCAAGGCAGGTAGTATACTCTCTAATAATAAAATGGGGTGCGCTAGAGGACAGCTTACCGTTTTTTTCCTCCCCATATAAGCGTATTCGTGTTTAAAGAGTGAGGTGTGTGTTCCATGTTTGAAACTAGAAACGCTTAATTTGGAAATTGCGGCGGCTGCGTTTTTATGGAGGAAAAACGCTAAGGCGCCCGTGTGCTGTGCGATGTCAGTGCACGTTAAAGATCCCCAGGTGGTCGAAATTATTCCGGAGCCCTCCACTACGGCACCTCTCTCTTCCTTTCTTCTTTCACTCCCTCCTTTATCCCTTCCCTTACGGCGCGGTTTAGGTGTCCAACGATATATGAGACAGATACTGCGCCATTTCCTTTCCCCCAAAAACCAATTGTTATTATTAGAATTGGCCTCCCTCTTTATGAGCCCTGCAGTGTGTTTTTTTGTTTAAAATCGCCACTGATATTTGTTACGCTGCAGAGGGCTTCACAGATGAGAAAACGACGCAGTGCCTGCACACAATCCGATTCGTCTTATTGTACTACTCTTGTCAGGTGCTGTCTAAACACACAAGTCTCTGAAACCATAGTTACGGGGCGTGGCCATTGTAACCTGCCGCTCTTCGGCGAAAGTGCGCGCACAACTGGTTTTACACCGAGAGCTGTTTCTTGAACGTCTTGGTACCATCGCCCCATTCGGTCACATCAAGCGTGACGTCACATTTGTTGGGAGAACCTATCTGTAGTCGCATGACACAACGGTCACGCTGTTACCTTTAGAATCGCGCAAAGAAAACAAATGCGAAAAACAGCAACAGCCACAAACAGCTCTCGTTGATTTTGCGCGTCTTACGTACGTGTGATAAGCCTTGGTATTTTCTTTTGTCTACAGCACTTCAGTGGCTGTCCCTGGAGGCATCATTTTAAACTGTCTTTGCGTGTTCAGTGCAATACGGAATCTTGAACTACAGCATACTACCGATACTCCGAATACTAGCCAAAGTAGCTACGCATTTCTGGAAGCGGTGAGGTTGCAGAATAGAGGACAAAACTGCGGCCGCTGACCTAGTGTAAGGTGAAGATGACTTTTCGGGATCTGTACGGTATCATTTTCATCAACATGGGGTATATAGTCGAGGCGGAAGTGTTTTTCTTTCTTCAAAGATACAACTTAATGGTCGCGAAAAGGCCAACGAATGCTATTTAAACCTAGTCAGAGGGAAATCTTCTCTTTCGTGAGTCGCAGCCGTAACACAGCCATGATGAGGTGGCCTGAGGAAAACCCCCGATGAATACATTTTCTGCTGCTGACGAGAAAGCAACACATCCAAACTGTGATGATTTGAATCTCGCGAGCAGCACGACGAAGTGCATGGAGCCGATCTAAAAGACTCTTTTGAATGATAGAAGACTGATCTAAAAGGCGCTTTTAAATGATCAAAGACTGACAGGTATAATATTGCTGAGCGCAGCTGGTAGTTCAACGAATTAACTCATCGAATGGTGTTTTGCTGGGCACTCCTTTTTCGACTGCAGGATATGCCTCGTAGAAGAACTCAATGGCGTTTGGCATGCCCGCGGGTGTACACGCATTCACTTACCCAAAGAATCTCCGTCGTCCCAGAACAGTTCTCCTCTCGCTGTGCCATCTTCTTCAAGCGTGGCTGCCAACATCAGCGAAGCCCGTCGACTGTAAAGGGATGGCGACTTAGTGGTTGGACAAAACACTGATTATTTTGAGGCTGAATAAATTTTCCAAACGTTTCCAAATAATGTTGAGCTAAGGTCTCCCTGCAAAAGTATAATCACCCAGAAAGAAAGTGTTGGCTTCAATAATTCAGTTAAACTGAAGCCATTTGGCGTCGGAGCATATTCTGCCTCGAAGCTGTAAGCGCTCTTGGCCGCCACTGATAAACCACTGTAAACAATCCGAAAGGTACGAGAGCCACGCCAGAGAAAGAACACCAGAGGTGTAGGTGGAGGCAGTGAGGTTACAAAACATTTCAAGAACGCCATGGCAGCCCCAGTGAGAACTGAATCCGACAGCGTGCAGGTGTCTCGCGCACGCCATCTCTGGGCGCTGGACGTATTCCACCCGCGCTCATAGTCTCGGGGGCGTAATGCTGTGCGATGTCGGCGCACGTTAGAGATTCTCAGGCAGCCGAAATTAATCCGGAACCCCCCATTACGGCACCCCTCATATTCCATGTACGGCTTTGGGACGTTAAAACTTTCATATCACCGTAAGCTGCCATCAGCAGGGTTCGGTGAGTTATAGTTCAAATCAAAATTCTTTTTATTTCAGCATCAGATACGTCAATACTGACGGCCGTAGACTAAAAACCACACAAACGGTTTGACGGTGTCTACGACCCCATACACTGTACATAGCCTGACACGGCAAGAAACCGAACAACAACAACAAAACAAGAAGGGAGAAACCACCAGCGCTGACTGAAGTTTAAAGGGGAAAAAATAAGCAAGTATAAATACTATGCCGGTCGCGCCTCCCTTCGTGTTTTTTATTTGTGTTCTTTTCAAGTGTGCGCTGTTTTTTCATCACAAGTTATAGGGACTGTGATGATAAATTGAGGTTGGCCTACCTCCATAAGTTACCGCTTTCTGATAACGAAGGTGCTATCACTGAAGACTGATCTTTTATAACCTAGAGGAGGTCAAGAAATAAGAGTCGGGTATCTCCGCCACCGACCGTTTCCACAAGCAAACTGCAATGAGGTCAATACCGAACTTCAACCTGAATCTCTGAGGCCAGGCTGCAGCGCCATTCATTTCCTATCGGGGAACCTGGAGTCGTTTTCGGGCTTGAAGTCACAAGTTTCAATCATGCAGTGGGAGAAAAAAATGCCGCCACCGTCTGGGAGACTGTTAAAGTAACGAGCGTTAGCTGTTTGGTTTACTAGAATTGATATGAATGAGATTAAACTAAGGTGCGCCAATTAAATATTGGATTAATTAATGACTTCATAAATTAACTACCATTATTTGCCGACATCTTGTATTTATAAGCGAAGTCACCAATCAGTCACAAATCGGATATGTCAGTGACGTCACCAATCAATCAACAATTCGATACACTAATGACGTCACCAGTCAATCACCAATTGTTTTGCTATATCGATTTACTATGGGGGCCGCCATCTTGAATTCCTCGGACTTAGAAAATTTCACACCGAAGGGAGGTGGTAGCAGACCCCAAGAAATAGAGAAACGTTATGAGTAAGAGATAATGCTCTTAAAAAAGTCAGGTCTATTCTTAAATCGAATTTCTTCAACAATAAACGCGTTTTTTTTCTGCCCGAGAAACAACGTACATGGCCAGAGAAAACAGTAGACCAATTTTTACTATAAGAACAAAAATTGGATGGAGCTGTACGTCCGCGGTGTTCCTTTAGGCCAATATAAAGTTTAGCCCAATAGAGATGGCTTTGGGCGGGCTGGACATAACGAAACTGTGCCAAGGATTCTTACTGGAGTGTTGCGGTGGTAACTTGAGTTGCGAATGCGAACGCATGTCCCCCGCGAACAAGGGTTATGGTCGGGCCAGTGAGCGGAGCGGGGAAAGACATGCGGGTTCCGTTGTTGATCTTGATCGCTCCGTTCATGCCATACCAGGTGCCGGCCGGAATATAGGCGTCCACTTGGGTTTGCCCCTGCGCAAAACAAATACCCAGTTAGCACGTGCAGATTCCACGCCGCACACATTGCACCTGCAGGAGGTGGACAGACAGGAAGCTATGAATTTAAGTGCACGCAATTTATTGGCGTATCTGAAGCCCAGCTCCCACATGCCACAACTCCGCGTGAAGGGAAAGATTAAGTCGAGGAATGATCTTGGGATAATAGAGGGATGGCAACAAGACAGCAAGAAAAGCCCACTGGACGGTTACCGCAGTGTAACGCGACATTCAGCGACATCTGTTTGCAGTGGTGAATATATCTTCGATTCGTTATTGTTCATCTTCTCTAGCAGAGTGCGCCTGAAATCAATATTCTCTCACTCGTAACATCACTGTCTTCTGACCACTCTACGCATGGAGGAAGTTCTTTCCTTCCTCCATGACTCTAGGTGATGCTTTTCCCTGGTGCCCTGCAGTGACGTCACTGTATGCGAGCCAATTAGCGTGGCGCGTTGCAGAAACTGCATTCGTTACGCCACTGCACACTGATCAATCTATAGGCATGGTCTTATGCCAACGGCGCTGTCGCCGCAGAATCCGTAAACGCACCCTTGACATCTGACGCTGTGAAAAGTAGTGCAAAATAATGCGGCGCTCACCAAATTTTGATCGAGCCTGGAAGCCTAGACGCTGAACTGCAGGGTTAGCGGCTACTTTCAGGCAGCCTCCCGCACACGATACGTCTCGTCCCGTAATCGTTTTTGCAGCCGTTCACAGACGACTTTATTCGCTTTGGTACAGCATCTACGCGTCCCTTAATTTATACAACGTCACGCACTCTGTTCTCAGTTGTTGTACTCGAGAAATCGCACTCAACGAAATAAGAGTAGCGCTAAGGATAAGGACAGGCTACTCAAGTTTTATTCTAGGCTTGTTTATCTGTTTGTTGCATCGAGAGAAGGAAGCACGAAAAGGTTTGGACGAACATAAAGGCGTACCGGACTATAGCGCTGAAAGTCCTGTCCTGTTCTTCCTCGTCTTCCTTTCGGTACGCAGACAGAGCACATACCTGTCTATATACTCCCCTAACGACGCATCCATGTTTCCATTGCAGCCTTTCCTGCTGCTGCAGTGTTAAAGTCATTTAGATTCTTCTAATTGCTCCTCCCCCTATAGCACACCTCCACAACTCTTGTGCGATCGTTGCATGGCCTGAGCGTGCCGCTTCTTCCATTCGTCTTCGCTACCCAAGGCGCCTGGCCGTAGTACGGCGCCACTTCTGAAATAACTGTTGACGTTTGGTACCTTTTACAATGACATCTGTTAAATGTCCGTTCCCAAGGTTTAGCATCGCAGTAGTGGTAGCAACAGTAATAGTCGGCGTTACCAGAGGGTAGTAATAAGGGAGTTATTACTCATTGGCATCCGCCCAAGCGCAGCCATACGGCTACAAAGGGAAGCTATACAGCTTTCTCAGAAACTTCGCAGTTAAAGAAAAATTCTTCCTGGTCCGGGATTCGAGCCAGGGACCACCGCTTCACTGGAGCAGTCGGTCTACCGACTGAACTAACCGGGACGGCAAGCATATGGTAGGGCGAGAGCGAATTGATCAATAACTCGAAGTGGGAACAGTGTTCGTCACTTGTTTAGGGGAATCCCCCAAGGTGGAGTAGATTTGTAATAAGGGAGTAGTTACTCATTGGCATCCACCCGAGCGCAGCCATACGGCTACAAAGGGAAGCTATACAGCTTTCTCAGAAACTTCGCAGTTAAAGAAAAATTCTTCCTGGTCCGGGGTTCGAGCCAGGGACCACCGCTTCACTGGAGCAGTCGGTCTACCGACTGAACTAACCGGGACGGCAAGCGTATGGTAGGGCGAGAGCGAATTGATCAATAACTCGAAGTGGGAACAGTGTTCGTCACTTGTTTAGGGGAATCCCTCAAGTTGGAGTAGATTTGTAATAAGGGAGTAGTTACTCATTGCATCCACCCGAGCGCAGCCATACGGCTACAAAGGGAAGCTATACAGCTTTCTCAGAAACTTCGCAGTTAAAGAAAAATTCTTCCTGGTCCGGGGTTCGAGCCAGGGACCACCGCTTCACTGGAGCAGTCGGTCTACCGACTGAACTAACCGGGACGGCAAGCGTATGGTAGGGCGAGAGCGAATTGATAAATAACTCGAAGTGGGAACAGTGTTCGTCACTTGTTTAGGGGAATCCCCCAAGGTGGAGTAGATTTGTAATAAGGGAGTAGTTACTCATTGCATCCACCCGAGCGCAGCCATACGGCTACAAAGGGAAGCTATACAGCTTTCTCAGAAACATCGCAGTTAAACAAAAATTCTTCCCGGTCCGCGGTTCGAGCCAGGGACCACCGCTACACCCGAGCAGTCGCTCTACCAGCTGAGCTAATCGGGACGGCAAGCGTATGGTAGGGCGAGAGTGAATTGATCAATAACTTGAAGTGGGAACAGTGTTCGTCACTTGTTTAGGGGAATCCCCCAAGGTGGAGTAGATTTGTAATAAGGGAGTAGTTACTCATTGCATCCACCCGAGCGCAGCCATACGGCTACAAAGGGAAGCTATACAGCTTTCTCAGAAACATCGCAGTTAAAGAAAAGTTCTTCCTGGTCCGCGGTTCGAGCCAGGGACCACCGCTACACCCGAGCAGTCGCTCTACCAGCTGAGCTAACCGGGACGGCAAGCGTATGGTAGGGCGAGAGCGAATTGATCAATAACTTGAAGTGGGAACAGTGTTCGTCACTTGATTAGGGGAATCCCCCAAGGTGGAGTAGATTTGTAATAAGGGAGTAGTTACTCATTGCATCCACCCGAGCGCAGCCATACGGCTACAAAGGGAAGCTATACAGCTTTCTCAGAAACATCGCAGTTAAAGAAAAATTCTTCCTGGTCCGCGGTTCGAGCCAGGAACCACCGCTACTCACGAGCAGTCGCTCTACCAGCTGAGCTAACCGGGACGGCAAGCGTATGGTAGGGCGAGAGCGAATTGATCAATAACTTGAAGTGGGAACAGTGTTCGTCACTTGTTTAGGGGAATCCCCCAAGGTGGAGTAGATTTGTAATAAGGGAGTAGTTACTCATTGACATCCACCCGAGCGCAGCCATACAGCTACAAAGGGAAGCTATACAGCTTTCTCAGAAACTTCGCAGTTAAAGAAAAATTCTTCCTGGTCCGGGGTTCGAACCCGGGACCACCGCTACACCCGAGCAGTCGCTCTACCAGCTGAGCTAACCGGGACGGCAAGCGTATGGTAGTGCGAGAGCGAATTGATCAATAACTCGAAGTGGGAACAGTGTTCGTCACTTGTTTAGGGGAATCCCCCAAGGTGGAATAGATTTGTTATAAGGGAGTAGTTACTCATTGGCATCCACCCGAGCGCAGCCATACAGCTACAAAGGGAAGCTATACAGCTTTCTCAGAAACTTCGCAGTTAAAGAAAAATTCTTCCTGGTCCGGGGTTCGAGCCCGGGACCACCAACTACACCCGAGCAGTCGCTCTACCAGCTGAGCTAACCGGGACGGCAAGCGTATGGTAGTGCGAGAGCGAATTGATCAATAACTTGAAGTGGGAACAGTGTTCGTCACTTGTTTAGGGGAATCCCCCAAGGTGGAATAGATTTGTAATAAGGGAGTAGTTACTCATTGGCATCCACCCGAGCGCAGCCATACAGCTACAAAGGGAAGCTATACAGCTTTCTCAGAAACTTCGCAGTTAAAGAAAAATTCTTCCTGGTCCGGGGTTCGAACCCGGGACCACCGCTACACCCGAGCAGTCGCTCTACCAGCTGAGCTAACCGGGACGGCAAGCGTATGGTAGTGCGAGAGCGAATTGATCAATAACTCGAAGTGGGAACAGTGTTCGTCACTTGTTTAGGGGAATCCCCCAAGGTGGAATAGATTTGTAATAAGGCAGTAGTTACTCATTGGCATCCACCCGAGCGCAGCCATACAGCTACAAATAAGCTATACAGCTTTCTCAGAAACTTCGCAGTTAAAGAAAAATTCTTCCTGGTCCGGGGTTCGAACCCGGGACCACCGCTACACCCGAGCAGTCGCTCTACCAGCTGAGCTAACCGGGACGGCAAGCGTATGGTAGTGCGAGAGCGAATTGATCAATAACTCGAAGTGGGAACAGTGCTCGTCACTTGTTTAGGGGAATCCCCCAAGGTGGAATAGATTTGTAATAAGGGAGTAGTTACTCATTGGCATCCACCCGAGCGCAGCCATACAGCTACAAAGGGAAGCTATACAGCTTTCTCAGAAACTTCGCAGTTAAAGAAAAATTCTTCCTGGTCCGGGGTTCGAACCCGGGACCACCGCTACACCCGAGCAGTCGCTCTACCAGCTGAGCTAACCGGGACGGCAAGCGTATGGTAGTGCGAGAGCGAATTGATCAATAACTTGAAGTGGGAACAGTGTTCGTCACTTGTTTAGGGGAATCCCCCAAGGTGGAATAGATTTGTAATAAGGGAGTAGTTACTCATTGGCATCCACCCGAGCGCAGCCATACAGCTACAAAGGGAAGCTATACAGCTTTCTCAGAAACTTCGCAGTTAAAGAAAAATTCTTCCTGGTCCGGGGTTCGAGCCAAGGACCACCGCTACACCCGAGCAGTCGCTCTACCAGCTGAGCTAACCGGGACGGCAAGCGTATGGTAGGGCGAGAGCGAATTGATCAATAACTCGAAGTGGGAACCGTGTTCGTCACTTGTTTAGGGGAATCCCCCAAGGTGGAGTAGATTTGTAATAAGGAAGTAGTTACTCATTGGCATCCACCCGAGCGCAGCCATACAGCTACAAAGAGAAGCTATACAGCTTTCTCAGAAACTTCGCAGTTAAAGAAAAATTCTTCCTGGTCCGGGGTTCGAGCCAAGGACCACCGCTACACCCGAGCAGTCGCTCTACCAGCTGATCTAACCGGGACGGCAAGCGTATGGTAGGGCGAGAGCGAATTGATCAATAACTCGAAGTGGGAACCGTGTTCGTCACTTGTTTAGGGGAATCCCCCAAGGTGGAGTAGATTTGTAATAAGGAAGTAGTTACTCATTGGCATCCACCCGAGCGCAGCCATACAGCTACAAAGGGAAGCTATACAGCTTTCTCAGAAACTTCGCAGTTAAAGAAAAATTCTTCCTGGTCCGGGGTTCGAACCCGGGACCACCGCTACACCCGAGCAGTCGCTCTACCAGCTGAGCTAACCGGGACGGCAAGCGTATGGTAGTGCGAGAGCGAATTGATCAATAACTCGAAGTGGGAACAGTGTTCGTCACTTGTTTAGGGGAATCCCCCAAGGTGGAATAGATTTGTAATAAGGGAGTAGTTACTCATTGGCATCCACCCGAGCGCAGCCATACAGCTACAAAGGGAAGCTATACAGCTTTCTCAGAAACTTCGCAGTTAAAGAAAAATTCTTCCTGGTCCGGGGTTCGAACCCGGGACCACCGCTACACCCGAGCAGTCGCTCTACCAGCTGAGCTAACCGGGACGGCAAGCGTATGGTAGGGCGAGAGCGAATTGATCAATAACTCGAAGTGGGAACCGTGTTCGTCACTTGTTTAGGGGAATCCCCCAAGGTGGAGTAGATTTGTAATAAGGAAGTAGTTACTCATTGGCATCCACCCGAGCGCAGCCATACAGCTACAAAGGGAAGCTATACAGCTTTCTCAGAAACTTCGCAGTTAAAGAAAAATTCTTCCTGGTCCGGGGTTCGAGCCAAGGACCACCGCTACACCCGAGCAGTCGCTCTACCAGCTGAGCTAACCGGGACGGCAAGCGTATGGTAGTGCGAGAGCGAATTGATCAATAACTCGAAGTGGGAACAGTGTTCGTCACTTGTTTAGGGGAATCCCCCAAGGTGGAATAGATTTGTAATAAGGGAGTAGTTACTCACTGGCATCCACCCGAGCGCAGCCACACGGCTACAAAGGGAAGCTATACAGCTTTCTCAGAAACTTCGCAGTTAAAAAAAATTCTTCCTGGTCCGGGGTTCGAACCCGGGACCACCGCTACACCCGAGCAGTCGCTCTACCAGCTGAGCTAACCGGGACGGCAAGCGTATGGTAGGGCGAGAGCGAATTGATCAATAACTCGAAGTGGGAACCGTATTCGTCACTTGTTTAGGGGAATCCCCCAAGGTGGAGTAGATTTGTAATAAGGAAGTAGTTACTCATTGGCATCCACCCGAGCGCAGCCATACAGCTACAAATAAGCTATACAGCTTTCTCAGAAACTTCGCAGTTAAAGAAAAATTCTTCCTGGTCCGGGGTTCGAACCCGGGACCACCGCTACACCCGAGCAGTCGCTCTACCAGCTGAGCTAACCGGGACGGCAAGCGTATGGTAGTGCGAGAGCGAATTGATCAATAACTCGAAGTGGGAACAGTGCTCGTCACTTGTTTAGGGGAATCCCCCAAGGTGGAATAGATTTGTAATAAGGGAGTAGTTACTCATTGGCATCCACCCGAGCGCAGCCATACAGCTACAAAGGGAAGCTATACAGCTTTCTCAGAAACTTCGCAGTTAAAGAAAAATTCTTCCTGGTCCGGGGTTCGAACCCGGGACCACCGCTACACCCGAGCAGTCGCTCTACCAGCTGAGCTAACCGGGACGGCAAGCGTATGGTAGTGCGAGAGCGAATTGATCAATAACTTGAAGTGGGAACAGTGTTCGTCACTTGTTTAGGGGAATCCCCCAAGGTGGAATAGATTTGTAATAAGGGAGTAGTTACTCATTGGCATCCACCCGAGCGCAGCCATACAGCTACAAATAAGCTATACAGCTTTCTCAGAAACTTCGCAGTTAAAGAAAAATTCTTCCTGGTCCGGGGTTCGAGCCAAGGACCACCGCTACACCCGAGCAGTCGCTCTACCAGCTGAGCTAACCGGGACGGCAAGCGTATGGTAGGGCGAGAGCGAATTGATCAATAACTCGAAGTGGGAACCGTGTTCGTCACTTGTTTAGGGGAATCCCCCAAGGTGGAGTAGATTTGTAATAAGGAAGTAGTTACTCATTGGCATCCACCCGAGCGCAGCCATACAGCTACAAAGAGAAGCTATACAGCTTTCTCAGAAACTTCGCAGTTAAAGAAAAATTCTTCCTGGTCCGGGGTTCGAGCCAAGGACCACCGCTACACCCGAGCAGTCGCTCTACCAGCTGATCTAACCGGGACGGCAAGCGTATGGTAGGGCGAGAGCGAATTGATCAATAACTCGAAGTGGGAACCGTGTTCGTCACTTGTTTAGGGGAATCCCCCAAGGTGGAGTAGATTTGTAATAAGGAAGTAGTTACTCATTGGCATCCACCCGAGCGCAGCCATACAGCTACAAAGGGAAGCTATACAGCTTTCTCAGAAACTTCGCAGTTAAAGAAAAATTCTTCCTGGTCCGGGGTTCGAACCCGGGACCACCGCTACACCCGAGCAGTCGCTCTACCAGCTGAGCTAACCGGGACGGCAAGCGTATGGTAGTGCGAGAGCGAATTGATCAATAACTCGAAGTGGGAACAGTGTTCGTCACTTGTTTAGGGGAATCCCCCAAGGTGGAATAGATTTGTAATAAGGAAGTAGTTACTCATTGGCATCCACCCGAGCGCAGCCATACAGCTACAAAGGGAAGCTATACAGCTTTCTCAGAAACTTCGCAGTTAAAGAGAAATTCTTCCTGGTCCGCGGTTCGAGCCAGGAACCACCGCTACTCACGAGCGGTCGCTCTACCAGCTGAGCTAACCGGGACGGCAAGCGTATGGTAGGGCGAGAGCGAATTGATCAATAACTTGAAGTGGGAACAGTGTTCGTCACTTGTTTAGGGGAATCCCCCAAGGTGGAGTAGATTTGTAATAAGGGAGTAGTTACTCATTGACATCCACCCGAGCGCAGCCATACAGCTACAAAGGGAAGCTATACAGCTTTCTCAGAAACTTCGCAGTTAAAGAAAAATTCTTCCTGGTCCGGGGTTCGAGCCAAGGACCACCGCTACACCCGAGCAGTCGCTCTACCAGCTGAGCTAACCGGGACGGCAAGCGTATGGTAGGGCGAGAGCGAATTGATCAATAACTCGAAGTGGGAACCGTGTTCGTCACTTGTTTAGGGGAATCCCCCAAGGTGGAGTAGATTTGTAATAAGGAAGTAGTTACTCATTGGCATCCACCCGAGCGCAGCCATACAGCTACAAAGGGAAGCTATACAGCTTTCTCAGAAACTTCGCAGTTAAAGAAAAATTCTTCCTGGTCCGGGGTTCGAACCCGGGACCACCGCTACACCCGAGCAGTCGCTCTACCAGCTGAGCTAACCGGGACGGCAAGCGTATGGTAGGGCGAGAGCGAATTGATCAATAACTCGAAGTGGGAACCGTGTTCGTCACTTGTTTAGGGGAATCCCCCAAGGTGGAGTAGATTTGTAATAAGGAAGTAGTTACTCATTGGCATCCACCTGAGCGCAGCCATACAGCTACAAAGGGAAGCTATACAGCTTTCTCAGAAACTTCGCAGTTAAAGAAAAATTCTTCCTGGTCCGGGGTTCGATCCCGGGACCACCGCTACACCCGAGCAGTCGCTCTACCAGCTGAGCTAACCGGGACGGCAAGCGTATGGTAGTGCGAGAGCGAATGGATCAATAACTCGAAGTGGGAACAGTGTTCGTCACTTGTTTAGGGGAATCCCTCAAGTTGGAGTAGATTTGTAATAAGGGAGTAGTTACTCATTGCATCCACCCGAGCGCAGCCATACGGCTACAAAGGGAAGCTATACAGCTTTCTCAGAAACTTCGCAGTTAAAGAAAAATTCTTCCTGGTCCGGGGTTCGAGCCAGGGACCACCGCTTCACTGGAGCAGTCGGTCTACCGACTGAACTAACCGGGACGGCAAGCATATGGTAGGGCGAGAGCGAATTGATCAATAACTCGAAGTGGGAACAGTGTTCGTCACTTGTTTAGGGGAATCCCCCAAGGTGGAGTAGATTTGTAATAAGGGAGTAGTTACTCATTGGCATCCACCCGAGCGCAGCCATACGGCTACAAAGGGAAGCTATACAGCTTTCTCAGAAACTTCGCAGTTAAAGAAAAATTCTTCCTGGTCCGGGGTTCGAGCCAGGGACCACCGCTTCACTGGAGCAGTCGGTCTACCGACTGAACTAACCGGGACGGCAAGCGTATGGTAGGGCGAGAGCGAATTGATAAATAACTCGAAGTGGGAACAGTGTTCGTCACTTGTTTAGGGGAATCCCCCAAGGTGGAGTAGATTTGTAATAAGGGAGTAGTTACTCATTGCATCCACCCGAGCGCAGCCATACGGCTACAAAGGGAAGCTATACAGCTTTCTCAGAAACATCGCAGTTAAACAAAAATTCTTCCTGGTCCGCGGTTCGAGCCAGGGACCACCGCTACACCCGAGCAGTCGCTCTACCAGCTGAGCTAATCGGGACGGCAAGCGTATGGTAGGGCGAGAGTGAATTGATCAATAACTTGAAGTGGGAACAGTGTTCGTCACTTGTTTAGGGGAATCCCCCAAGGTGGAGTAGATTTGTAATAAGGGAGTAGTTACTCATTGCATCCACCCGAGCGCAGCCATACGGCTACAAAGGGAAGCTATACAGCTTTCTCAGAAACATCGCAGTTAAAGAAAAGTTCTTCCTGGTCCGCGGTTCGAGCCAGGGACCACCGCTACACCCGAGCAGTCGCTCTACCAGCTGAGCTAACCGGGACGGCAAGCGTATGGTAGGGCGAGAGCGAATTGATCAATAACTTGAAGTGGGAACAGTGTTCGTCACTTGATTAGGGGAATCCCCCAAGGTGGAGTAGATTTGTAATAAGGGAGTAGTTACTCATTGCATCCACCCGAGCGCAGCCATACGGCTACAAAGGGAAGCTATACAGCTTTCTCAGAAACATCGCAGTTAAAGAAAAATTCTTCCTGGTCCGCGGTTCGAGCCAGGAACCACCGCTACTCACGAGCAGTCGCTCTACCAGCTGAGCTAACCGGGACGGCAAGCGTATGGTAGGGCGAGAGCGAATTGATCAATAACTTGAAGTGGGAACAGTGTTCGTCACTTGTTTAGGGGAATCCCCCAAGGTGGAGTAGATTTGTAATAAGGGAGTAGTTACTCATTGACATCCACCCGAGCGCAGCCATACAGCTACAAAGGGAAGCTATACAGCTTTCTCAGAAACTTCGCAGTTAAAGAAAAATTCTTCCTGGTCCGGGGTTCGAACCCGGGACCACCGCTACACCCGAGCAGTCGCTCTACCAGCTGAGCTAACCGGGACGGCAAGCGTATGGTAGTGCGAGAGCGAATTGATCAATAACTCGAAGTGGGAACAGTGTTCGTCACTTGTTTAGGGGAATCCCCCAAGGTGGAATAGATTTGTTATAAGGGAGTAGTTACTCATTGGCATCCACCCGAGCGCAGCCATACAGCTACAAAGGGAAGCTATACAGCTTTCTCAGAAACTTCGCAGTTAAAGAAAAATTCTTCCTGGTCCGGGGTTCGAGCCCGGGACCACCAACTACACCCGAGCAGTCGCTCTACCAGCTGAGCTAACCGGGACGGCAAGCGTATGGTAGTGCGAGAGCGAATTGATCAATAACTTGAAGTGGGAACAGTGTTCGTCACTTGTTTAGGGGAATCCCCCAAGGTGGAATAGATTTGTAATAAGGGAGTAGTTACTCATTGGCATCCACCCGAGCGCAGCCATACAGCTACAAAGGGAAGCTATACAGCTTTCTCAGAAACTTCGCAGTTAAAGAAAAATTCTTCCTGGTCCGGGGTTCGAACCCGGGACCACCGCTACACCCGAGCAGTCGCTCTACCAGCTGAGCTAACCGGGACGGCAAGCGTATGGTAGTGCGAGAGCGAATTGATCAATAACTCGAAGTGGGAACAGTGTTCGTCACTTGTTTAGGGGAATCCCCCAAGGTGGAATAGATTTGTAATAAGGCAGTAGTTACTCATTGGCATCCACCCGAGCGCAGCCATACAGCTACAAATAAGCTATACAGCTTTCTCAGAAACTTCGCAGTTAAAGAAAAATTCTTCCTGGTCCGGGGTTCGAACCCGGGACCACCGCTACACCCGAGCAGTCGCTCTACCAGCTGAGCTAACCGGGACGGCAAGCGTATGGTAGTGCGAGAGCGAATTGATCAATAACTCGAAGTGGGAACAGTGCTCGTCACTTGTTTAGGGGAATCCCCCAAGGTGGAATAGATTTGTAATAAGGGAGTAGTTACTCATTGGCATCCACCCGAGCGCAGCCATACAGCTACAAAGGGAAGCTATACAGCTTTCTCAGAAACTTCGCAGTTAAAGAAAAATTCTTCCTGGTCCGGGGTTCGAACCCGGGACCACCGCTACACCCGAGCAGTCGCTCTACCAGCTGAGCTAACCGGGACGGCAAGCGTATGGTAGTGCGAGAGCGAATTGATCAATAACTTGAAGTGGGAACAGTGTTCGTCACTTGTTTAGGGGAATCCCCCAAGGTGGAATAGATTTGTAATAAGGGAGTAGTTACTCATTGGCATCCACCCGAGCGCAGCCATACAGCTACAAAGGGAAGCTATACAGCTTTCTCAGAAACTTCGCAGTTAAAGAAAAATTCTTCCTGGTCCGGGGTTCGAGCCAAGGACCACCGCTACACCCGAGCAGTCGCTCTACCAGCTGAGCTAACCGGGACGGCAAGCGTATGGTAGGGCGAGAGCGAATTGATCAATAACTCGAAGTGGGAACCGTGTTCGTCACTTGTTTAGGGGAATCCCCCAAGGTGGAGTAGATTTGTAATAAGGAAGTAGTTACTCATTGGCATCCACCCGAGCGCAGCCATACAGCTACAAAGAGAAGCTATACAGCTTTCTCAGAAACTTCGCAGTTAAAGAAAAATTCTTCCTGGTCCGGGGTTCGAGCCAAGGACCACCGCTACACCCGAGCAGTCGCTCTACCAGCTGATCTAACCGGGACGGCAAGCGTATGGTAGGGCGAGAGCGAATTGATCAATAACTCGAAGTGGGAACCGTGTTCGTCACTTGTTTAGGGGAATCCCCCAAGGTGGAGTAGATTTGTAATAAGGAAGTAGTTACTCATTGGCATCCACCCGAGCGCAGCCATACAGCTACAAAGGGAAGCTATACAGCTTTCTCAGAAACTTCGCAGTTAAAGAAAAATTCTTCCTGGTCCGGGGTTCGAACCCGGGACCACCGCTACACCCGAGCAGTCGCTCTACCAGCTGAGCTAACCGGGACGGCAAGCGTATGGTAGTGCGAGAGCGAATTGATCAATAACTCGAAGTGGGAACAGTGTTCGTCACTTGTTTAGGGGAATCCCCCAAGGTGGAATAGATTTGTAATAAGGAAGTAGTTACTCATTGGCATCCACCCGAGCGCAGCCATACAGCTACAAAGGGAAGCTATACAGCTTTCTCAGAAACTTCGCAGTTAAAGAGAAATTCTTCCTGGTCCGCGGTTCGAGCCAGGAACCACCGCTACTCACGAGCGGTCGCTCTACCAGCTGAGCTAACCGGGACGGCAAGCGTATGGTAGGGCGAGAGCGAATTGATCAATAACTTGAAGTGGGAACAGTGTTCGTCACTTGTTTAGGGGAATCCCCCAAGGTGGAGTAGATTTGTAATAAGGGAGTAGTTACTCATTGACATCCACCCGAGCGCAGCCATACAGCTACAAAGGGAAGCTATACAGCTTTCTCAGAAACTTCGCAGTTAAAGAAAAATTCTTCCTGGTCCGGGGTTCGAGCCAAGGACCACCGCTACACCCGAGCAGTCGCTCTACCAGCTGAGCTAACCGGGACGGCAAGCGTATGGTAGGGCGAGAGCGAATTGATCAATAACTCGAAGTGGGAACCGTGTTCGTCACTTGTTTAGGGGAATCCCCCAAGGTGGAGTAGATTTGTAATAAGGAAGTAGTTACTCATTGGCATCCACCCGAGCGCAGCCATACAGCTACAAAGAGAAGCTATACAGCTTTCTCAGAAACTTCGCAGTTAAAGAAAAATTCTTCCTGGTCCGGGGTTCGAGCCAAGGACCACCGCTACACCCGAGCAGTCGCTCTACCAGCTGATCTAACCGGGACGGCAAGCGTATGGTAGGGCGAGAGCGAATTGATCAATAACTCGAAGTGGGAACCGTGTTCGTCACTTGTTTAGGGGAATCCCCCAAGGTGGAGTAGATTTGTAATAAGGAAGTAGTTACTCATTGGCATCCACCCGAGCGCAGCCATACAGCTACAAAGGGAAGCTATACAGCTTTCTCAGAAACTTCGCAGTTAAAGAAAAATTCTTCCTGGTCCGGGGTTCGAACCCGGGACCACCGCTACACCCGAGCAGTCGCTCTACCAGCTGAGCTAACCGGGACGGCAAGCGTATGGTAGTGCGAGAGCGAATTGATCAATAACTCGAAGTGGGAACAGTGTTCGTCACTTGTTTAGGGGAATCCCCCAAGGTGGAATAGATTTGTAATAAGGAAGTAGTTACTCATTGGCATCCACCCGAGCGCAGCCATACAGCTACAAAGGGAAGCTATACAGCTTTCTCAGAAACTTCGCAGTTAAAGAGAAATTCTTCCTGGTCCGCGGTTCGAGCCAGGAACCACCGCTACTCACGAGCGGTCGCTCTACCAGCTGAGCTAACCGGGACGGCAAGCGTATGGTAGGGCGAGAGCGAATTGATCAATAACTTGAAGTGGGAACAGTGTTCGTCACTTGTTTAGGGGAATCCCCCAAGGTGGAGTAGATTTGTAATAAGGGAGTAGTTACTCATTGACATCCACCCGAGCGCAGCCATACAGCTACAAAGGGAAGCTATACAGCTTTCTCAGAAACTTCGCAGTTAAAGAAAAATTCTTCCTGGTCCGGGGTTCGAGCCAAGGACCACCGCTACACCCGAGCAGTCGCTCTACCAGCTGAGCTAACCGGGACGGCAAGCGTATGGTAGGGCGAGAGCGAATTGATCAATAACTCGAAGTGGGAACCGTGTTCGTCACTTGTTTAGGGGAATCCCCCAAGGTGGAGTAGATTTGTAATAAGGAAGTAGTTACTCATTGGCATCCACCCGAGCGCAGCCATACAGCTACAAAGGGAAGCTATACAGCTTTCTCAGAAACTTCGCAGTTAAAGAAAAATTCTTCCTGGTCCGGGGTTCGAACCCGGGACCACCGCTACACCCGAGCAGTCGCTCTACCAGCTGAGCTAACCGGGACGGCAAGCGTATGGTAGGGCGAGAGCGAATTGATCAATAACTCGAAGTGGGAACCGTGTTCGTCACTTGTTTAGGGGAATCCCCCAAGGTGGAGTAGATTTGTAATAAGGAAGTAGTTACTCATTGGCATCCACCCGAGCGCAGCCATACAGCTACAAAGGGAAGCTATACAGCTTTCTCAGAAACTTCGCAGTTAAAGAAAAATTCTTCCTGGTCCGGGGTTCGAACCCGGGACCACCGCTACACCCGAGCAGTCGCTCTACCAGCTGAGCTAACCGGGACGGCAAGCGTATGGTAGTGCGAGAGCGAATGGATCAATAACTCGAAGTGGGAACAGTGTTCGTCACTTGTTTAGGGGAATCCCCCAAGGTGGAATAGATTTGTAATAAGGGAGTAGTTACTCATTGGCATCCACCCGAGCGCAGCCATACAGCTACAAAGGGAAGCTATACAGCTTTCTCAGAAACTTCGCAGTTAAAGAAAAATTCTTCCTGGTCCGGGGTTCGAACCCGGGACCACCGCTACACCCGAGCAGTCGCTCTACCAGCTGAGCTAACCGGGACGGCAAGCGTATGGTAGTGCGAGAGCGAATTGATCAATAACTCGAAGTGGGAACAGTGTTCGTCACTTGTTTAGGGGAATCCCCCAAGGTGGAATAGATTTGTAATAAGGGAGTAGTTACTCATTGGCATCCACCCGAGCGCAGCCATACAGCTACAAAGGGAAGCTATACAGCTTTCTCAGAAACTTCGCAGTTAAAGAAAAATTCTTCCTGGTCCGGGGTTCGAACCCGGGACCACCGCTACACCCGAGCAGTCGCTCTACCAGCTGAGCTAACCGGGACGGCAAGCGTATGGTAGGGCGAGAGCGAATTGATCAATAACTCGAAGTGGGAACCGTGTTCGTCACTTGTTTAGGGGAATCCCCCAAGGTGGAGTAGATTTGTAATAAGGAAGTAGTTACTCATTGGCATCCACCCGAGCGCAGCCATACAGCTACAAAGGGAAGCTATACAGCTTTCTCAGAAACTTCGCAGTTAAAGAAAAATTCTTCCTGGTCCGGGGTTCGAGCCAAGGACCACCGCTACACCCGAGCAGTCGCTCTACCAGCTGAGCTAACCGGGACGGCAAGCGTATGGTAGTGCGAGAGCGAATTGATCAATAACTCGAAGTGGGAACAGTGTTCGTCACTTGTTTAGGGGAATCCCCCAAGGTGGAATAGATTTGTAATAAGGGAGTAGTTACTCACTGGCATCCACCCGAGCGCAGCCACACGGCTACAAAGGGAAGCTATACAGCTTTCTCAGAAACTTCGCAGTTAAAAAAAAATTCTTCCTGGTCCGGGGTTCGAACCCGGGACCACCGCTACACCCGAGCAGTCGCTCTACCAGCTGAGCTAACCGGGACGGCAAGCGTATGGTAGGGCGAGAGCGAATTGATCAATAACTCGAAGTGGGAACCGTATTCGTCACTTGTTTAGGGGAATCCCCCAAGGTGGAGTAGATTTGTAATAAGGAAGTAGTTACTCATTGCATCCACCCGAGCGCAGCCATACGGCTACAAAGGGAAGCTATACAGCTTTCTCAGAAACATCGCAGTTAAAAAAAAATTCTTCCTGGTCCGGGGTTCGAACCCGGGACCACCGCTACACCCGAACAGTCGCTCTGCCAGCTGAGCTAACCGGGACGGCAAGCATATGGTAGGGCGAGAGCGAATTGATCAATAACTCGAAGTGGGAACAGTGTTGGTCACTTGTTTAGGGGAATCCCCCAAAGTGGAGTAGATTTGTAATAAGGGAGTAGTTACTCACTGGCATCCACCCGAGCGCAGCCACACGGCTACAAAGGGAAGCTATACAGCTTTCTCAGAAACTTCGCAGTTAAAGAAAAATTCTTCCTGGTCCGGGGTTCGAGCCAGGGACCACCGCTACACCCGAGCAGTCGCTCTACCAGCTGAGCTAACCGGGACGGCAAGCGTATGGTAGGGCGAGAGCGAATTGATCAATAACTCGAAGTGGGAACCGTGTTCGTCACTTGTTTAGGGGAATCCCCCAAGGTGGAGTAGATTTGTAATAAGGGAGTAGTTACTCATTGGCATCCACCCGAGCGCAGCCATACGGCTACAAAGGGAAGCTATACAGCTTTCTCAGAAACTTCGCAGTTAAAGAAAAATTCTTCCTGGTCCGGGGTTCGAGCCAGGGACCACCGCTACACCCGAGCAGTCGCTCTACCAGCTGAGCTAACCGGGACGGCAAGCGTATGGTAGGGCGAGAGCGAATTGATCAATAACTCGAAGTGGGAACCGTGTTCGTCACTTGTTTAGGGGAATCCCCCAAGGTGGAGTAGATTTGTAATAAGGGAGTAGTTACTCATTGGAATCCACCCGAGCGCAGCCATACGGCTACAAAGGGAAGCTATACAGCTTTCTCAGAAACTTCGCAGTTAAAGAAAAATTCTTCCTGGTCCGGGGTTCGAGCCAGGGACCACCGCTACACCCGAGCAGTCGCTCTACCAGCTGAGCTAACCGGGACGGCAAGCGTATGGTAGGGCGAGAGCGAATTGATCAATAACTCGAAGTGGGAACCATGTTCGTCACTTGTTTAGGGGAATCCCCCAAGGTGGAGTAGATTTGTAATAAGGAAGTAGTTACTCATTGCATCCACCCGAGCGCAGCCATACGGCTACAAAGGGAAGCTATACAGCTTTCTCAGAAACTTCGCAGTTAAAGAAAAATTCTTCCTGGTCCGGGGTTCGAACCCGGGACCACCGCTACACCCGAGCAGACGCTCTGCCAGCTGAGCTAATCGGGACGGCAAGCATATGGTAGGGCGAGAGCGAATTGATCAATAACTCGAAGTGGGAACAGTGTTGGTCACTTGTTTAGGGGAATCCCCCAAGGTGGAGTAGATTTGTAATAAGGGAGTAGTTACTCACTGGCATCCACCCGAGCGCAGCCACACGGCTACAAAGGGAAGCTATACAGCTTTCTCAGAAACTTCGCAGTTAAAGAAAAATTCTTCCTGGTCCGGGGTTCGAGCCAGGGACCACCGCTTCACCCGAGCAGTCGCTCTACCAGCTGAGCTAACCGGGACGGCAAGCGTATGGTAGGGCGAGAGCGAATTGATCAATAACTCGAAGTGGGAACCGTGTTCGTCACTTGTTTAGGGGAATCCCCCAAGGTGGAGTAGATTTGTAATAAGGGAGTAGTTACTCATTGGCATCCACCCGAGCGCAGCCATACGGCTACAAAGGGAAGCTATACAGCTTTCTCAGAAACTTCGCAGTTAAAGAAAAATTTTTCCTGGTCCGGGGTTCGAGCCAGGGACCACCGCTACACCCGAGCAGTCGCTCTACCAGCTGAGCTAACCGGGACGGCAAGCGTATGGTAGGGCGAGAGCGAATTGATCAATAACTCGAAGTGGGAACCGTGTTCGTCACTTGTTTAGGGGAATCCCCCAAGGTGGAGTAGATTTGTAATAAGGGAGTAGTTACTCACTGGCATCCACCCGAGCGCAGCCACACGGCTACAAAGGGAAGCTATACAGCTTTCTCAGAAACTTCGCAGTTAAAGAAAAATTCTTCCTGGTCCGGGGTTCGAGCCAGGGACCACCGCTACACCCGAGCAGTCGCTCTACCAGCTGAGCTAACCGGGACGGCAAGCATATGGTAGGGCGAGAGCGAATTGATCAATAACTCGAAGTGGGAACCGTGTTCGTCACTTGTTTAGGGGAATCCCCCAAGGTGGAGTAGATTTGTAATAAGGGAGTAGTTACTCACTGGCATCCACCCGAGCGCAGCCACACGGCTACAAAGGGAAGCTATACAGCTTTCTCAGAAACTTCGCAGTTAAAGAAAAATTCTTCCTGGTCCGGGGTTCGAGCCAGGGACCACCGCTTCATCGGAGCAGTCGGTCTACCGACTGAGCTAACCGGGACGGCAAGCGTATGGTAGGGCGAGAGCGGATTGATCACTAACTCGAAGTGGGAACAGTGTTCTTCACTTGTTTAAGGGAATCCCTCAAGGTGGAGTAGATTTGTAATAAGGGAGTAATTACTCATTGGCATCCACCCAAGTGCAGCCATATGGCTACAAAGGAAAGCTACTTGTATACAGCTCTCTCAGAACTTCGCAGTTGAAGAAAAATTCTGGAAGGATAGTAGCCACGTGGAAAGCAGGTGGGTATGGTGAGAGCGGAGGAATGCGCCACCGGAAGGTAGTTACCACGGTAACTACCATGAAGGTAGTTACCATGGAAGGAGGAGGTTAGACGAGAGCGGTGGAATTTAGCACGGCCTGTCTGCGGCGGCCGCTGCGAAACGCGTTGCCCGAGGACAGGCTCAGCAGCGCAGTGGAGAGTAGTTCCAATCGAATAGTAGGTATGTAAGGAAAACTAAAGAAATGGTAGAGGGTTCAAAGTTGTTAAAGTGAGTATATGTGCGAAAGCATGTGTTTAGCCTGATTGGTTCATGGTTCTGCTTTGCTGCGTCCCGGGCACGTCTGGCGACGCGTTATTGACTCAGGTTAAGCTCTGATCGCGGTTAAGCTGATCTGATCTGTTCGCGCAGTAGATGGAAGTTGATGAATCTGACAATGTGCAATGCACTGCGCGAGAGTGTATTGAAGTTTAACATGTGGCGTGATCGGCTGCGGTGTCAAACGAAACTGATCTGTTCGCGGAAGTCGCGGGTTCGAATCCCAGTCGCGGCAATTATTCAATGTCAAGGTAAAGACTTCTGCGGTGAATCTGATTTTGTATCTTTGGAGCTTTCGCTCTAAAAAAGTGCGCTATAACTGAACGCATGTGCTCCCTCTTAAATTCCTTACGTCAATATGCCAAGAAATGAAAATCCCGAAGCAGCCATCGCAGAATCTCGAGTTTTACAGTAGCAACCGTGCCAGGAGGCTTTTTTTTACTATTTTATACTGTCCTCATTTTTTAAATCCCCATGTTCACCGGAGAGTGAACATGGAGTCGTGGGCTCTTGCAAGCTTTCCATGAAGTTTGCAAGGGGACGGCTGCAACTGCCATTGCAAATGCTGCAACCGAAAATTCTCTTAGTCCGAACCAAAAATCCCCTTTTCAGGCGCTTTTTTTCTTCAGCAGCAGGAAAACTGGTAGTATAACAAAAGTGAGACAGTTACGGTC